>NW_027225568.1:10521136-10833409 GCF_038994185.2 Dermacentor albipictus
ACAGGCACAGCGGATGCGTGGCTCGCAGACCGTCGTCAGACATGGCACAAAACTATGCATCTAATAAAACAAATAATAAAACGAAGCTATTTAGTGCTTTGCTACGGAGAACGCGGTTATGACCTGCTTGCTGGGCACTAGACACAGCTAGAGGTACTCCACAGATCAGCTTTCCGTGTTATCACAGGGCTCTCGAAACACACACGTGTCGAGGAGCTACATCGCTATGCAAAGTTGCCTACCCACCATGCAACCATCGAAGCATCGAAGGCAGGACACGAGGAACGCCTGAAGCACACCAGACAAGGCAGGACTCTACCGGCCTACATGGGGAAGGATATATCAACTTTGCCACAACTGCCATCCGACATCTCACCGTGGGATGACATTGCTGTCGTCGACACTACACCAACGCCCCGAAACATGGGCTCCCAACACGCGCACCGCCGGGCAGCATTCGATGCGCGTCATGTGCAGACTTTGGCAGACCCACCGCACAGCCATGAACAAGTGTACACTGACGCAGCTTTCGACCCACGCACCAGCGAGGGAGTATAGTCGCCTACCACTTAGCGGGTTCTTGTGAGACACATTCTACCTTTACAACTGCTGATGCCGACAAACCAACGGAACTTGAACTACGGGTCAGCAATTGTCTGGGCATTACATAGAGTTTCAAGCACCACGCAAGTAAAACACATCGATATATACGCCGACTGTCAGTATGCGCTGCATGCCTGCAAGTCGCGCCACGTGTCCTTGTACTCCGTTCAATCCAGTGCTTAATGCTGTTTTGGGCCCCTTTCAGGCATATTGCGCCCAGGGTTGCTCCACTTTTTCGCCAAAATGAATCCGGAGTCCTCAATTACGGCGTGCCTCATAATCTAGTTTAGTTTCTGGCACGTAAAATTGCTAAATTTCATTGTAAAGAATAAAAAAATTCATATAACCATGAACCTGACGGCCAGAGACACGATCTCGTGACTCAGTCATGAAACACCGCGCCGAGCAAGTAAACGAGAGTCTACGCTGTTTGTGAAATGAAGCACGATCGCAGGACTCATTCGCAAAAGTTTGCTCACATTTCCAATCACTTAGTGTTTCCTATATGTAAAGCTTTTACTGACCAGAAAAAACAATATATTTTTTCAGTGAGAAGCGGTTTATCTCGAACATTAGTTCCAGCCTGCTATATTATGTTCCCCAAACGTAAAGACTGCTTTACATTATTTTCTTGCAAGTGAATCTCATTACCACTTTCTATGGCAAAAAAAAATATTTTTTGTCTAAAATAACATTTAATTGCACCTTTGTACCTTTACTCATCATCCCCCTTTATTTTTCCCTTCCGTGTTTAGTGCTACAGCTACGTACTTAATCGGTCAAATACCAGCCAGCCCCAACTTGTCGATTTTCTTGTTTTCAATACCTGTGGCGCGCTTGCAGAATGAGGTATATTGAAAACTGTTATCTAAGTAAAGGTCATGTCACCTATTTTTATAGCGCTAATTCTCTTCGCTAGACAAATGTCACACGGAAAATGTTCTCGCTACCCACGGTAGAAGGAAAGGATGAAAGAGTTACGCTGAGGGGATTAACATCCAGGGTTGAGCTGTGTCCTAATGGAAGTTATTAGGTTTAGTTTAATTTATCTTGCGAAAGCCAGCATAGCAGCAAAACACTAGGTAACATTGTTCTGCGCAATAATTTTGTCCGCCCTTCCATCAGGCGTTCCAGAACGGATTTCAGGTCAGTGGTGCTAAAGCAATGCATGCATCAAACACCCGCCGTAGCGACCACTTCGTTTCCTGAGAATGTCACCAAATATTTTACGCGCTGTGCAGCTGGGCAGCAACAAAACTGGACTGTCTGTGGCCACCGGAGTGGGCGATCAAAGGCGCAGCACGCGCTGGACAGACAAACACAGGAGGTACTACAGTGCAGACACAGTAGCTGAAGGCCGAATGCCTCAGTTCATCGTCAAAAAAGGGCCGACAAATCAGCACGAGTGCGCCGAGAGAACCGAACAGCGGCGATGAGTAATTAACGCCGTGCACGCACATGTGCAGACTTATGACTGTAGCAGACGACGCCAGGAGCAATGCACGCTAAGCGTGGTGACGTCTGCGACTCCGCTCTATTTCGCAGGAAATATGGTCCTGCCACGTTCCGTATGTATCGTTCTACAAGCATGCACACTGGCATTTCAAAAACTCGAGCAGAGCAGGCGTCTCGCCTCTGACGTCACACGGGAGAGTGTGCCGCTCAGATCTCTCGGCGCTAATAGCATCGGATTTACGATTGCCGCGACAAAGAAATAAATAGCAGCCGTAGGGGTTCCTATGACGGGTTGAGGTAACCTGAGCCGATATAACGCGAGAATTCCTCTCGATCGTCTATATTGCTTTTTACACTGGAGCTGTGAGAACCTCGCTGGTTTCTCTTTACGCGCGCAGCATCGCCTGATTTCTGAAGTGAAGGCGCTAAAATGACGGAGGACAAAGAAGAAACAGACACACACACACAAGGCACCGCAAGGCACCGGCCTGTGCTACAAAGCACGAAAACAAATACGTAGATTGTCAGGCAGGAGTTGTTTATGAGATTCCTTTAGATTGTGGAAAAAAGTACGTGAGCCAAATAGAGCAGTGCCTGCATGACAGGCTGAGGCAACACAATAACAAAGTGAAGAATGGGAGGGAGGGCCACCTGGCAATTCATTGTAGAAATTGCAGATGTAAGCCAGACTTCCACGCCTGCGCTGTGGTTGCCAGAAGCCGTGACAAATGGGTTAGATTAATAATTGAGGCCAAAAGAATCATTGAAGCAGCTGATAACTGCGTAAGTGTTGCATCCATATCACTGTCACGCAAAGAACTGCTTTACTTGAACGCGAATGCGCCCTGAGAAACTGTGATTGCGCTCGTAGTATAAATCGGTGGCGTTTTTTCCCGATTAAACATTGTTGGAAGTGGCGCCCTGTGTGTGTGTGTCTGTTTCTTCTTTGTCCTCCGTCATTTTAGCGCCTTCACTTCAGAAATCATGCTTAACCAACACGCCCAACTATCCATCCTAACAGCATCGCCTAGCGGGGGAAGAGAGCTGAGAGAGGGTGAAAGCAGGGCGTAAAGCTAGCGCAGCATAGCGACGCAGTGATGGTGGGTGCAGCCTAGCGGGGCAGAATGAGCGGCGCGCACGAGAGGCAGGAACGCGGTCCGGATGCGTGCCCACTCTTATGGTGCGCGAGGCAGGGGGATCAGGCGAGGGAGGAGGGGCATTCTTCTCCGGCTGTTGCTAGGGTACCGGATGTCCTCCTCACCCGCTGCTCCGTACAGAGTGGAGACAACCGCGGTGCTTCATACGGCGTTGACCACGCGAATTGCAGACGGGTGGTAAACGCCTATGGTGGACGCCGTAGAGACGCGTTGCCGGCGCTCGTGTGTCTTGTGTGCGGTTTGGCACTTCTTTACTGGCCTTCTTCCCCAGCGCCACTAGTCTCTGGTGTTCGCCATAGTTGAGCCATGCATAATTTTTTTTCTTATTCACCCTTCACTCCCGGCGTTGTGTAGATCGGACTACGGACGTTGAGCGAAAAGGAATAGCGTTGGAATGCAATCTTTACAACATAACGACCCTGTACACACAAATAAAATACGGCTCCTTTTAGCACCCCAGTTAGACACGCACCTTATGTCCAGGACGACTCGTATTGCTACTACATCGCCAATACTGCTAATGCTACGATCGAATAAATAAATGTGGCTGCGGCCACAGCCACAGTGATCACCTAAAGACACCTTACGTTTTCTTGCCACGTGTTCTTACTGACCACGCGTGAGTACGTTGAACTACATATAGTTTGTTCCTAAATGAGAAAATGCGGCGCAGAAAACACGAGCAGCCGTAGTCGGGGCCGGTGTTCACGTAACTCGTGCATAAGCACTCCACTCCGCGCTTTCTCTGTCATCGTAGAATGTTCAAGTGATTGCACGCTACAACCGCCAAACAGAAAATGCAAGTTTTTCGGGAATATATTCATGCAATGGAGCAAGGAGCTTGAGCAGTATAATTGCGTTTCGAGTTATCATCACTTCTGACGCCAACGTCAGCTACGCTAAATCATAGGCCTCAAACTGCCGGCTTGCGCGACCAATGTTTTGCAAAGGAGAGTAGAACGATCGATTCGAAAGGTAGGCCGGTAGCCAGTGCCATCAGGGTACGAAACTCGCGTGTTTTTCTACGGGTCTCGAACTGTAAGGGGAACTTTCGTGCTTTTTTGAGTTAGCCTATAGCTGGCAAGCCCACGGCCGATTGTACATAGTTCCCCTTAACGCAGCGAATGTGACGTGTTGCAAAGAGAGCGTATAGGGACGTGATTCACATTGGTAACACGTAGTGCCAAACTGAATAATGTATTGAAGGCCTAAACAAACTTTCCCAAGAGTTTTTCGCTAAACGACAGCATATGAAAGTTGGGCGGTTTCTGTGAAGCACGGCTTAACAGAAACAAGAATACGCTGGCGAATTCCGCGCGGCAGAGGCTGCTGGAAGTGCGAGCGTCGCCCGCAGCACCACAGCCATCGGCGCCCGCGTGCGTCGCCCGAGTCCGGGGCCGCGACACCCGAGGTGGCTCCTTTTCTTTTCTTCTTTTCCTCTTTATGCCGAACGTGGTGCCCACCTGCACTGCGCTGCGGCAGAAGGAGCGGCGAGACCGTGGCACGCGCGATTTTTTACGAACGCGTTATTTTTCGTTTCTTCCGTAACATCTCTCTTCGCGGTTCGCGCCGGTTCGACTCTTCAAGATTGTAAACATTTAAACCGTAAATATTGAATCAATAAAGATATGCTTTCCTGTTACCTGCTTTTCCGCTTAACAGATCCTTCTTGTTGCAAGCCACAGAGAGGCCTCAATATATCTTCTCCCCAATGCTGCGGATCAAGGAAAAGGGGGGACATCTCCACGCGTAGTGTGTCGGGCACGTGCATGCAAACAGGTGGCCAACCAAATCTCTCCGACTGAGGTCCGATCCCAGACCGAGTGGACTGTCGACCTTCCCTCGTGGAGTACCGGGTGTTTCGCCGACGACTGCAATCTGGTTGCAATATGCAGCGGATTCGATACACAATAACACCTTTTGCAGGTCCATGTTCCCAACAAGGGCCGAGAAAACGAAACTTCCTTGCGAAGCATACAATAACACAAAAAAAAGTTGCGTAAAATATATTACATCTCCATACAGTTGAGTCTTTGTAGTTCAACAGCCAGTAACTTTCAACCCGCCCTGGTGGCGTAGGGACCTTGACGTTGGCCTGGTAAGTTCTAGGGCGCTGGATTTAAAATCGGCCGCGGCGGTCGTATTTCGATGGAAGTGAAATGAAAAAAACGGCCATACGCCTTTCAATGGGTGCACGTTATGGAACCCCAGGTTGTCGGGTTCAATCCAGAGTCCCCCACTACTTCGTGCCTGATATCATAATGTGGTTTTGAAACGTAAAACCACAATTTTAATTAAAAATTCAGCTTCCCTTTTCTCTCCCTCTTTTCTTTCAGTGTTTAACGATCGCAAATTAAAATATGGCACACACATGGTTCTTGGAATCATTAACTGTTTTACGGAACGTAATTTTCTGTTTTTCAACCCGTATTAGGACGTATTATATTAACCGTCTGTAACTTGAAATTTTTAGGATTGAATATACTAGCGTTGGGCTCAGCGATATTCAATGACAGCTGATCTAGGTGCAGGAGCCCAAGTGAGTGCTCAAAGGTAGAATTCCAGGTTAGGCCGCAGAATGCTGATTTGGCGATTGCGTGTGCGTTACTGAATAACTATTAGATTGATCCTACGGTAGTGTGTTTGAGCAACTCTTTCAGCCCCTATTGGGTGTATTAGCGTTTTTTTTTTTTTTACTCCGCATTCCTACGAATCAGCGCATACTAATTCGACTATTGTAGTGAGAGGGGCGTGAAGACGGAGTTTTATGTGGGAAGGTTAGAGCGCAGGACCAGCCTTTGATTTTGCCCGCGGTTTTCATAAGGAGCATGTCCGCGCAAGCAGTCTGGGCACGAAATGTTCTTGAGGAAATGAAAGGTTACGGCACAGCTCGTGGCAGTAGATGAAGAACCCTCGGGCCTGGTTTTATCCTCCGATAAGCTGCAGCAAGATGAAAGAAAGAATATGCACGTCATTCGTTAGTGAGGCCACAAGACAAGTCACGCACAGGAGTGGCACGTGAATGCCCGCGCCTGTGTTGAGTCAAGGACCTGCGCAAGGAAGAACAAGGGCAAGGCGCCACGAATCGGGCAACGCTGCGTGTACCCGCGCGCTTCCTCGATATCGTAAAACTTTGCGTGCTCTTAGTTAACAATTAAGATGTCAGTCAATTATTACGTACAACCGCCTTAACAATCTTAAGAACAAGCGTGTTCAAAACAAAAGTTTGGGAAAAAAGAAGAGTCAACGAGACCTATAACTGAACTACAGGTTGCACAAGCGATATGGAGTAAGTCTGGCCTGGTTATAACGAAGCCACTTATAGCGAAATGGCGGTTATAACAAAGGGATTGCAATTACCCATTCGAATTTTTGCATTTTGAATACATTTTGGGTCCGGTTTTAACGAAGTAAATAAGAGCGCGTCAGCGAACATAACGAAGAGATTTAATACCAACCGAAAAATAATCTGTCAATCCACACATTTTTGCGTCCTTGAGGCGATTTTTTCCGCGAAAATAAGAGCAAAAAATTGGAGGACGCTTAAGCTTCGCCTTCAAGAGTGGAACGCGATAGCGTTATCGCACCCCGTTCGCACCGCCTGCTCAAACGCGCTACGCCAGCCAAACGTCGCAATCGGCAGAGATAGCAGGGCCCCGACGCGTCATGAAGGCGGACGCGGTCATGCGGCGAGTGGCGCGCCACGTGTCGGGGCAGCGCCGTACATTGCGAGGAGGGGGCCTTCTGTGTTTGCCGCAAGATGGCTCTGCGTGTGCGCAGAGTGCAGAAGAAGTTTAGCGAAAACGTACTTCGGTACTCGTGAAACTGCGACTTCTGTAAGTTACATGGTCATAATTACCGATATACACCGCAGTATAACTTTCTACGGCACGTTTCTAAGGCAACACCGCATTCACAACACGCGATTTTGTCCCGTTTTGAAGGAACGAACGCGTGGCTGAGTGGTAGCGTCTCCGTCCCACACTCCGGAGTGCCTTCTAGGATTTATCGCTCACGGCCAACGCCGCGGACACCGACGACACCGGCTTTTCTGCGACACGAGCTCCTTAACGCTGTCGCGTTGAAATTCGGCTGACGGCATCCTTTCGTGGCGCCGTCTGCTCTCCCGCAGAGCGAAAGGTTGCTTCACTGCATCGCTTGGCACGCCGGTCTCGTGTTGCGCCGTCCTTGAACGGTGTCATGGCGTAGAGCGGTAGAGCACGCCACGCAGGGGAAAAAATGAAAAAAAAAGAAGAGACTTTTTTTATGACGTCGCGGAGAGCGGCCGTCTTGGCCAATCACGGTTCTCCCGGGCAGTCGGCGCCACGGCTGGACTGCAGTCTGCAGGAGGTGTGGCAGCGCGCGCTTTGTTTTATGTCGGTGCCGCGGTGCGCAAGGCAGGGATAAAGCGCGGCAGCATTGTGCATGTTGGAAGCGCGGCTCATTTTCATCGTTTTCGCAGATCGTTGTATGCTGTTTATTAAGACAGAGTTATTCGACTTGGTCTAGCTGGTGGACCGAGAACTGAGCGCAGTGTCGCACTGTTCCAGGTTGGGAGCACGGCGAACGCTACTGAGATCGCGCGTGACGCCATTGTCACTTGTTTTCTGCCCGCACTGACGCCCGCATTGACGCCATCACGGTTTCCTGTCTTGTTCCGCTTCTTTCTATATTTCGTGACCACTTCACCTCAGCGGACCTACTTAGCTGTCCCCTTTCTCGGAACTGACTTCACTTCTCTGTAATGTCCAGCCTCGCGAGCCCCAGCACTTCGACGGGGAAGAGAAAGGTGCTGTCTTTGAAGACGAAGCACGCCATTTTGGACGAAGTGCGTCGAAACGTCAAGAAGATTGCTATCGCACGGAAGTTTGACATTGCACAGTCCACGCTTTCAACAATAATCAAGAATGGTAGCAAGATGTTCTCGACGCCCTCGTCGGCAGCAGGGACCGAAAGACGATCCGATGCGCCACTTACGGCGACGTAGAAGCCGCGCTTTACAAGCGGTTCGTGGACGCGCGATCGAAGAACATCCCGCTCAGTGGACCCATCATTCTGGTGAAGGCCAAGGACTTGGGCTTTGCTCTCGGCCACGAAGACTTTCAGCCAGGAAATGGGCGGCTCCAGAGATTCAAGGACAGGCACAACATCATATGTAAAAACATTGTCGGGGAGGCCGCGTCCGTTGACCAGGGTTCGCTCCAGCAGTGGATGGCCAAGCACCGCGATTGTGTGCTTGCGTATTCCGACAAGGACATCTACAATGCAGATCAAACTGGACTATTTTTCCAACTGCTGCCATCGAACACTCTCGCGGCCAAGACAGACAAGTGCGTGGGAGGAAAAGACAGCAAAAACCGTGTCACCGTGCTAATCTGCGCGAACATGGATGGTTCGGGCAAGCGAGAGGAGGAGGAGGAGGAAATAACTTTAATGTGTCCTGAGGAACCCCTCCCCACCCACTCTTGGTTTAGTGGGCGGCAGGGGTCGCGGGCCGCACCCACGTTGGGACGGGAAGCCCGCGAGCCTCCGCCCTTTCGTGAGCCCTCTGGACGGCCCGGAGCTGGGTCTGGTGGTCGTCGCTTTGCAGGGCGTCCACCCAGTCTTCTTCTTTAGTAAACACGGTGCCGCTTAACGCGGAGCATTGCCAAAGCATGTGCGCTAGCGAGCAGTAAGATTCGCCACAATCCGGACATTGCGGCTCTACTTCTGGTGAATAACGGCTCAGTCTGCCTCTCGAGGGGAACGACCCTGTCTGAAGCATTCTGAATATCGATGACTGTGGTCTAGTGAGTTTAGCGTGGGGGAGTGGGAAGGTCCTCCTCGACAGCTGATAGTGTGTTGTGATTTCGTTGAAGGTGAGCAGCGGGTCTCGGTGCTCCCCTCCCTCCCCGCCACCTCGCTCGCCACGATCGCCGCGGTGCGTGAGTCCTCGCGCGCGTCCGTGCGCCAGCTCGTTGGCGTTGGGAAATTCGGGGTGCACGTCGGCCCCCATGTGGGCTGGAAACCATTTGACGAGGTGCTGACCCGCGGCTCCCTCGCTGCCGAGGACGGCCGCCGCTTCCCGGGATATCGAGCCCGAGGCGAATGCTCTTGCCGCCGATCGCGAATCTGTGTAGACGTAAGGACGTTCGGGGTCTCTCATTGCCATGGCTATTGCCACCTGTTCGGCCACTTCGGACGTTACCCCCTTGACCGATGCTGCGTTAATTATTGTGCCATCCCAGCGTACCGAGACGGCCGCGTACCGGTCGCTGCGCCCATACTGGGCCGCGTCTACAAATGCCGCCAGGCCCGGGCAGTTGGCGGTCGATTGCAGCAGTGCTCGGGCCCTCGCCCTTCGGCGCCCCTCGTTGAATTGCGGGTGGACGTTTCTCGGAAGCGGTGCTACCTTGAAAGTGCCCCTTACCGCCGCGCTGAGCGCAATCTTGCGTGCGTTGCACTCTGCCTCGGCATTTATCCCTGCTTCTTCTAGGATGCGCCTGCCGAACTGTTGGTCATGGGAAAGGCCAAGAAACCACACGGTTTCGCCAAGGTGCTGTCTATGCCAGTGACGTATGTGAACAATGAGAAGGCATGGATGACGCGAGACATTTTTGGCAAGTGGTTCGCCGACTTCGACAAGGAGATGGTCCGAAAGGAGTGCAAGGTGCTGATGTTGCTTGACAACTGCAGTGCGCATCACGTCAACGCACACTTGAGCGCTGTAGAGGTTTTGTTCCTGCCCCCAAACACTACCGCCAAGCTGTAGCTCTTGGACCAGGGGGTTATCGCCAACTTTAAGGTCCACTACCGGCGCCGAGTGATCGAGCGCCTCCGAATTGATGTTCACACTGCCGACAACGTGGCCGGCATGAAGGTGCCTTTGGTAAAGGCGAATTTCTTCGCAAGCGGAGCCTGGAGGGATGTGAAGCACCTGACCATCGCCCACTGCTTCGAGAAAGCCGGCTTCTCCCTAAGCAGCAGCGCGGAGGCGGCGCCTGCTGGGGACGAAGCTACCGCGATTGACATCGCTGCAACCGCTGATGCTGCCGTCGCGACGGCCTGCTTGGAGCAGCTTTGGGATTCCGCTAGCGACTTGAACCTTGTGCCTGCGGGTCTAAGCCACATGGACTTCGTTTTCGCCGACGAAGACCTTGTTGCCACCGAGGACTTCACGACTGAAGAAGTTGCCGGGAGTGGCATGGAAGAGACCTTGGCAGACAGCGCCACCGACAGCGAATGCGACGATGCTAGTTGTGCCCCTAAGCCGGTCACCTCCACAGCGGCCATCGCAGCTGTTGACACGCTACGGATGTACCTCGGGTGTCCGGAGTTCGACCAGATCTTTGGTTCACAGCTGGATGGTATGGAAGCCGCAATCCTGAAGTCCGCACTCGCGAAACGTGGTCAGGGGACGCTGGACCATTTCTTTCAGCGGCAATAAATCGGTATGCCCATGTTTGCATTTTTTTTCATAGTCCACATATTACGAAATAGCGGATATAGCGAAGTGATTTCCGATTCCCGCCGACTTCGTTATAACCGGGCTGTGTGTTCAAAACAAGCGTGTTCAAAACAAAAGTTTGGGAAAAAAGAAGAGTCAACGAGACCTATAACTGAACTACAGGTTGCACAAGCGATATGGAGTAATACGTTCCCTTTTCGGTGAAATTTCCATGGCTGGTCGTTAATGTCAGTTCATTTTCATTTGAGCAATTGGTAATCTCATCTCCTTTCGAAGTCATTATATACAAGTTTTCGTTTTTTACCAAATAAATGTTCTTATAAAAATGAACCTGAAAGGCCGCTAAAAGAGAGAGAGAGAGAGAGAGAGAATGAAGAGGAAAGGCAGGGAGGTTAACCAGATATGAGTCTCCGGTTTGCTACCCTACACTGGGGATGGGGGATAGGGGTTAGAAAGATGATAGAGAGGGGAACGCAAAAAAAAATGAACGCGCACACATGGAGACACACACACAAAAGGCGTTCCAGTTAGAGTCGTTCACACAGGCCGGCAGATCGCAAGAAGCGCAAAAGCGCTAGCACGGCCTTCTTCTGTGACGGTAAGTGCTTTCGATGTTGCAGAATTCTTTTTTCGGATAGTGGTTGGTCGTCCAGTTGGTCTAGTTCCTGGCTGAGGCATGCCCTCTGTGGACTGTACTGCGGGCAGGTGCACAAAATATGGCCAATTGATTCTTCATGGCCGCAGTGGTAACAGGTTGGGGTGTCGGTCATCCCTATGCGGAAGGCATAGGCTTTAGTAAAGGCAACGCCCAACCAAAGTCGATATAAAAGCGTGGCGTCTGTACGGCGAAGCTGTGATGGCGCTCGAAGACTTAATGTTGGATCAAGTGAGTGCAGTCGCGGATTTCTTAAATGTGGCTCATTCCATTGCGACGCGGTGCACTGCCGAGCAAGTAGGCGGAGCTTCCGTGTAGCGTCAGTTCTAGAAAGAGGAATGGGGACGTGGCGCTCCTCAGTATGGGCTGAGCGGGCAGCGTGATCCGCCCGTTCATTGCCGACAATCCCGCAGTGACTTGGAAGCCACTGAAAGGTTATGTCGTGGCCTGCATCACTTATATGGTGTAATGTCTCTGTAATATGGAATATTAGTTGTTCGTGCGGTCCGCGTCGTAAAGCTGACAGTAGAGACTGCAGTGCCGCCTTCGAGTCACAGAATATTGTCCATTTGTGTGGGGGTTCATCACCAATGTGATGAAGAGCAGTAAAGAGCGCTGCGAGCTCTGCTGCTGTCGATGTTGTCGCGTGGGTCGTCTTAAATTTGATTGTTGTAGCTTTCGCTGGTATGACGATTGCCGCCGCGGAGCTGCTTGGAAGGACAGATCCATCAGTGTAAATATGCGTAGAGTCACGGTAGTTCTCGTACAAATATAGTAGCGTGAGCTGTCTAAGGGCTGGTGATGACAGATCAGCTTTTTTCGAGATACCAGGTATTGCGAGGTTGATTTTCGGCTGAGCGAGGCACCATGGAGGGATCGAAGGTCTCGCAGCCGGAGTGAAACAAGCTGGCAATGATTCATCATATGCAGTTATCGTTTGGCTGAAAGATGTGTGTGGCCTGTCCGCTGGTAGCGAGGCTAAATGGTGACGAGGAGTCCTGGCTAGATGCCTTATATGGGTCCTGAGTACTTCAATTTCAATGTGGGTCTTGACAAGGTGGTCTCTAGCGATTGCTATCGTAGCCCCTGTTGAAGCACTCTGAGGCAGGCCTAGACAGATCCGGAGCACTTGACCCTGAAGACTTTGTATAGTGCGTAGATAAAGGCCGCTAAAAATGCTGAAGTGCCATTGGAGGTAGCGTAGCCTGACCGAAAGTGTCGTTTTTCTCCCTTCTGTATTCACTTCATGGTTACGGCACCTACGCCGGCAACACAGCCACTCAGTGAACTCGCTCGAAACATACGTACTTATGTTTCCAAACAGGACACGCCCACATGCCTTTCTACCAAAGCGTCTAGAAATTGGGGACTTCAGCACCTGCGCGCTTATTTGTCGCTTGCTGAAAGCAATCGCTGTTTACAGCGGAGAGCATAGTTTTGCCAAAATCAGTAAAAAAAAACGAAAATCAGATTATGGGAAATGTTCCCCGGAACAGTTTCTACTAGCCTTCCCGCGCACTATGCCTCAGTGATAGCGTTTCAGGTTAGAAAAAAAAAAAGTAGACAAGCAGACCAAGACAAAAACAGAGGGAAGTGTACAACAGAAACACCGACTGTCAACAGAAAATTCGCACAGTGGCGGTAATGAAGTTTCACACAAAACTTATCTGCGCATGCTGAAGAATGGCGGCAGCCTCCGCCAAACTTAACTGTGCAAGCTCGGGAGATGCAGCTCCAACCGTCCATTAGGGACAAGACGAAAATAAAGATGAACTGTCACGCATTAACAGCTATTTTTCACGTAGGCCCACATGTGTCCCCACTTGACGGTTGGCGCTGCCAGTGTGGCACTGCAATACTTATCCGTGTTCAAGTCTTCAGTCATTTAAGTCGCATCTCGTATTACTGAACTACGCAGCGTCAGTGGAAAATCGCAGCCTTCATGAGGAATGTTTTTCATTATTCATTACACGTTAACAGTCTCAATCTACCAGTTTGAATACATTTTACAACCACGAAATGAATGACATTGGAGAGGGGGTGCCTACTTGCCGCAGGCACTATTCTTAACCGATATTATCCCACTTTTCTTGTGTGCCCAACTATCTGACTAGTCCATATTTCGAGTCAGTAATCAATATGCACAACGTAATAGCGAGAATGAGTTTTAAAAAACTCGGGCCTAACTGTGCACGACGTGGCGCCACCGTCAAAGAAGCGCGGGTGGTTAACGAGATGAAAGGCCTTAGCAGCACGAATGTCTCGGCACTCGGGAACGTAACCTCGAGAACGACGGCTCTGAACTGTTGCCAGGGGTGTTTTGAACCAGGACCCAGCAGGGACCTGCGTCGATGTTGTTCGACTGCGACGAAGACCTGTGCGAAAACGGCTTCGGCTAACGCCTCCCTTTGCAGACTTGCACGTGGAAGGCGCAGCGCTGGGGTGATTGCCTTACTGCCAGCCGCAGGCCTTTGGTCCCCTCAGGGTCTTCCGCCGTCCAAGTCTCCAACATGAACGGCACGGCAAGAAACGGAGGTTGGCGACGAGTTCTTCTATGGGTGGTTCTTTATTTCTTCATTTTTCCGCTGTCCCTTTCCCTTCGCTTCTTCACCCGTGCTTTATGAACAAGCTCATCAGGGTGGCCCGAGGCAAGGTCTTTACGCCAGCATGGTTAGTGCAGCTTGCGTCTGGGTGACAACGAATATGTCAACCGTAAGAAACAGCAAAGCCACCTGCAAGATGACTTAACACCCAATTGCGTTTTTCCTATGGTGCAGACAGAGTACTTGTATTCAGTGTGCAAACAGTGTGTACTACTTTTCGTCTGGGTTCGTCACTTGGATTGACATAAACCGTTAAACGTCTGTTTGAGAACACTGCGAGCTAGCGACAAATGCCATGCGTATAACGTCTTTGTCAACGCATCTCTTCCTTTTTTTACCATTCCTAGTTTCACCAAGGTCAACCTAAACTGGCGAACAAGAACGACCCCATCGTTTTTAAGGATCCGCGGATCCTTTTTTTTTCTTTCTTTTTTTTGCGGTCTATCCTCGGTACTTACTTGAATGAAGCTCATCGGCTCAAAGGAGCTCTCCTGAACCAAGAAACACGTTTAAATAAACACTACGGACTTGCCCGTGAATGCAATTCATGGGTTTGGTGCGTATCGCGAGGTTTCCTGCAGCAGTAGAAGCTCGCATTTCACAGCACATCGGGTTTAGTGGAGTCACATGCCAACGTGGCCTGTGAGCCAGCGAAAGCTACGGTTGACTTTCCAAGAGAGAGAGAGAGAGAGCTGTTTACCTTTGGTATAGACCTTGTACAGAAAGCCACCGTGAAATAAACATCGGAGTGTCTTAACGCCATAAATGTCTGCAGCTGCATGTAGTGCATTTGTTCAGAGAGAGAGATAGAGTGAATGATAGAGAGGAAACATTTATTGGCATGGCTCGTCATCACCACTTGTTTACCACAAATTTTTTCAAGCGCACATTTGTTCAGGATGCAAGCATTTCTTACGACAAATAGACCCAGTCGGACAAAACAGCAGAAAGTTATGCATTGGGAGTCGTGTTTTAAAACACCGCCTTTCTGGTGCTCGTTGTTTTTTTTTACACGATTAGCCGCTACCGGATATAGTGCGAACTGGCACTGGATATAGTGCAAGCCGAGGTGGCCAGCGGCGTCGCGCAGCGACTAATTTGTGTACATGAAAGCGGGCGTTAGCTCCAACACAAACACGCCGTCGTTGTTATCTCGTCGTTGATATTAAAGCGTCGTAGTTGTTACGTTGTCGTCATTTCCTCGCCTTAATTCCAATGTGATCATTCCTTCGTTGCCCTGCGGCCGTTGTCGTTCCTGCGTGCTCACTCTGCTATCGTCACTGTTTTGTCACATCGTCGTCACCCTCCTGCCGTGATCAACATTCAGTGGTCATTATTTCGTCATCGTTTTGTTGTTATCATGCCGTCGTAATCGCACATCGTCGCCAGCCCCTTGCCATCCCGCCGTCTTCGCCATTTTCTTGTCGTCACGCATTCCTGTTCATGCCATCGCCGTGACCCCGTCGTGGTTGTTCCACCGTCGTCGCTATTCCAGCTTTGTGAACCCGTTGTCGTCATGTCGCCGTAGCTGCCACGGTGACTTAGCTCTCAACTACGATCTATCTCTCTCTCTCTCACTCACTCACTCAATCAATCAATCAAAACCGAACCCTCCCCGCCTTCCCTCTTGTGGCCCATGCATTGCCCTGGAACAATAGACACTCGATTAATCAATGGTGCGCATGTCTGCATTACGACTTATCTCACAGCTCGCGTGTCGCTTTGGTAGGTTAAGCTACACCAATCAATCAACTAAATAATTAGTCGATTATTCAGTGGCCGAATGATACAGGACGAGCGTGGCCGAACCGCTAAAGTGTCCACGTCGAAAGAACTCGAGCTCGCGGGATCGGAATGGGAGCGCGTTGCCTGCACGCGAGACCTGCTTCCCTACTGTCCCAAAAGGGAAGCCCCCGCTGACCCGCAAGAGAGATTCTAAGGAAGGAAGTTGAAGTGTGGGATTTAAGTGCAGCGCACTAACCCCCGTATTCACAAACCAAACTTAACTTATCGCGATAAGGTCACTTATGAAAGGACGAGAAAAGTATAAGTATAAGGAAAGAACAAGGTGCGTTTCGAAAACGCACCTTAACGCGCCATAAGTGTGCCTTATGAAAGGCACCCTTCACTTGTTAAGTGTTTTACCTGGGAGCGAGGCTAGAGAATTTTTTGCTACGAAATAGATACTTTGACGACGTTTAAACTGCTTTTATTATAAGAAAGCAATAATGGCATGCACACAAGCATCTGTACATAAATAATGTATAAACGCTTGATAAAACTTGATGAAACGCTCGCCGTTTTTGGTGAGTCCGCTATTTACGTCTGGCCACGTTGGTCTAATCCACTCGACGCAGCGCACGTTTTTGTACAGTCTTCTCCAGATTGGTTTTGTCCGTGTTGTGTTGGTATTTCGTTCGTCCGTGTTTTGCCCTGTTATTACTTCCTTCGCTTTTTCTTGCTTATTTATAATTAGCTGTGCATTATTTTACTCATTTTTTATCAGTTTAGTTGTTTAAATAGTCTAGTATTATCTTTTTTTTCGTAAACCGCGTTGAGAATGGAGCGGCGCAAAATTAACTTCACGGACGAAGAGCGCACCATCCTGATGGACCTGATGGAGAGGCACCGCGATGTGCTCGAGTGCAAACGGACTGACGCGGTGTCGGTCAACGCAAAGAAGAAGACGTGGGAAAAGTTGGCCGAAGAATTCAACAGTCGCCACAACGTCCGGCCACGAACGTCCAAGCAATTAAAGAAGTGCTGGGACAACCTGAAAGAAAAGTGGCGCCGTGCCAAAGCCGAAGACACGCGGGAAATATTCAAAACAGGTGAGCATTATTCCTCATGTGCCGAAATTTCTGCTTCTTGCTTGTATATATATTTGATGAAAGCACGGGAAGCCATCGCTACAGCTGATTTCTAGCGCACTCTGCAACAGCTTGTGCGTGTGCATACGGAACAGTGGCGAGGACATAATAAATTCATCGCCAAAAATAACGTTGCAGTAAACTTGCTTGATCGTAACATGCAGGCAAACAAAGGACGTGCCTACGCATGTTTGTTTTCCGCGACACACTTGCACGATCGGCAAATTTGCTCATGTTTTGGTTTCTTGAAGGCGTCGTTTGCTACCTCAAAGGACGTCTTGCTGTGAAAGAAACGCTACCTTATTTGTTTGCAAAGCGTGCTAATGCAGTCCTTGGGCGAACGCCATCAACTAGCTTTGTGTGTAGGCTTGTCGTGTAATGAAATACCAGGGGCAAGGAAAACTTGGGCACAGTTGCAGTTCATTAGCATATGCCTGGTGCTATGTGCGTGTAAGCACGGCGACCTGTGTCTGTATTTCTCTTGTGCTCAGCTAGCAGGGCTTCAAAATGACTTAAGCTACATCATGATGTGTTCATATGTTTCTGCCAGTATTTTCGAAGCGGTGAAACTGAAGAGGTATCGTTATTTTGCTAACGTTGATATTTGCTTTTCAAAGGTGGTGGCGCCCCGGCAGGATGCCACATGAATGACGAGTTGCTCAGGGTCGGTGCAGTGGCAACTCACATGGCCACACGCCTTGTGAATCCATTTGACAGCGACTGCACTGGCCCTGGCACAGAGCCAACGCCAGCTGTAGCAGCACTGCTGACTTCCTCACAGCCGGGACGAAGCACTGATGCAGATGGTGAGTATGAGTTTATGTGCAATATTATATCTGGACTAATTATTTAGGAAACTAGATTTGCTAATACAGAAAGGCACCAAATGAGGCATTGCAGGTGGCTAATGAACAACTCGTTCTGTATTACGCATTTGACACAGCAGTATTGCAAGAAACTAAGCTACTTTTTAATGTCGAAGTGCTGACATTACTTTTGGGCATCATGGTGATGAGGTTGGAGCAGTGCAGCAAGGGTTTTATTTATGGTTTCGTATAATGGACACTATAACGAGGAATGATGCAGTCATTGGTTCTGTCTCAAAGGCTTCCAAAACTGGTTTTTGCAGTTGCATTTGTGCATTATTTCATTGTTTTCATGTCAGTGTTGCAAACGGAAATCCCTTATTTTTTACAGTGGAGTGGTTACATCGCCAAAGTTGTACGTGTGCAATGTACAGTACACATGGATCGATATGCTCTTGCACTGTCTGGATCCAGAGGAGATGTCATAATGTTATCTGCTCTGAACATACGAGAGGCACCATGCCTTGTGGAGATAACTGTAAATTGACCATGTTGTGTCGTGTACTCGATATATGATTAGCTGTGTATGTTCATGGGTGCCTATGCTGTGTGTTTGTGGTCATACATGTGTTTCATTTGTTGCCACATGCGTGTGGAATAGCAGGTACACTTGCTATTGGGCAAACCTCTCCAGCGTTTCCAAAGCGCCTCTTTTTCCCATGCAATAGTGCCCATAATTTCCTGTTTATTATGTACCGTCAACAAGCAATATACACAGAAAGCCTACCTGTGATGCAAATAACTGTCAGCATAGACACCATTGGTTTAGTTATTTTCGTGGCCCATGAAACAGAGAATGAGTCCTAATATGAGGATGAGCGGCTTGTATGCAAAAGTTTGAATGCAACCGCATAGTTATTACTGTCACCGTTTCATTCAACCTGCTTCAGCTGGATGCACCAGCAGGAACATGCTGTATTGTTGTGTGCTCACGGGCTTACATTGTGTCAAGTTCTTTAGTATGTCCTAATAGTAAGTACAGTGCAGTATTTTGTTCAACATCGGTGCATTATGTAGCAAGGCAAAAATGTCTGTATAGCTCACAGCGCACTCGTAAAAGTGGATTGTAAAAGGTACAAGCACTGTGGAAACGACACTAATGTCAACTCTGATTGCAATAACTTTGCAGATGCCGACATGGACTATGACGACTCCTGGCAGTGGGACATCGAAAACCAGGACGAAGCAGCGGCTTCGCAGTGTGCAGCGCCACCAAATGCTGAAACTGCTCAGCGTGTACCAGAGCCAGCAGCAGCCCTAGCTACATGCCCACCAGCTCCAGCCCCGCCAGCTGCTGTGCCGCCAGTGCCGACAGCCCGCCGGCGGATAAACGCAAGCCGGTCATCCTGCACAAGGGATGATGCTGTGAGGAGTGAACTTGGTGCTCGGCTTTCTTCACTCACAAAAGATGCTCAGAGAAAAAGGAAAGAGCACTTGCTCAAGATGAAGCTAACGCGTGAAGACCATGCACTTCGCATGGAACTCGCTCGTGAGGATCACAAGGATAGACTTGAGAAAAGGCAGGCAGAACATGCACAAATAATGGAAAATCTTAAAGCAAAGAAGGCCCTTATTGACCTAAAAATGAAGGTTCTGCAAAAACAGAATGAGTGAGGCAGAAGAAAAAGTTTTCGTGTATGATCATATGCCGTATTTACTCGCATAATCACACTTCTTCGTCAAAAAAATTGGTGCAAATCCAGGGGTGCGATCATTGTACGAGTTAAATTTCCCACGAAAAGAAACTTTTTTTTGATCCCGCATTTGCAGCACGGTGACAAGCAGGCGGCTGCCGTTGTCAGTGTGGGACACCGAAACAAAAATGACGGCCGGCGGAGCAAGCCGAACGCGATTATTGTTCTTCTTGTGAGTACATTACATGCATTGAAACAGTTCCTTCCGTATCAGTAATGAATAATGTTAATATCGGCACGTTTGCGACATAGCCATGTCTACTTTGAGGAGACAGAAACAGAGATGGGCACGCTTAGCTGCCAGTGACACAGAAACACATAGCGGGCATGCTGTGGAAACTGCGACATATGTCTTCACTGTTATCCTAATATGGCACGTTTCCACTAAGGGTGGGCGAATATCTTAGCTGCGTTACAAGCATGGGCGTATGAATAGGGTACATTTGTAACTTATCAGCGTAAACGTGGCCACTATTGTTGCCGCCCGCGATTTGTTGCGTGCCCATGAGTGCAGACGAGAGGAATCAAAACGCACCCTTTATGTTGTTGCTGTTGACCAAATCCATTATGATGCCTACAAACAAAGCCGAGGCAAGCTTGGTTGTAGTTTTTTTTTTTTTTTTCATGGAAGTGCAGAAAGTGATCGCATCTGCTTAAGAATGTTCGGTGCATGCAGACCTCTTGGTATGTTTTCAAGAATCGTTTGCGTAGCATTTGACAGAAGGTAAGTGCGATCATCATTAGCTAGACTTGGCACACGACATATCGCTGCGACAAGTTCAGGGTGCGGTCATTACACAGGAAAGAAAAAGTTGAATTTTGACGACAAAATTCAGGGGTGCGATCATTATGCGAGTGCAATCATTATGCGAGTAAATACGGTATGTCTTGTAATATATGTTTCGTGTATATCAAAGTACATGGGCATTGTGCAATTCTGCCACCATCAGAATGTATCAGCTACCGCAGCTTGGATCAAACGTGTAACCTCGAGCTCAGCAGCCCAACATATAGCCTCTGCATTAGTGCCAGTTTGCCTACATTGTAGCTGAAAATTAAATTAAATTCTGGGGCTTTACGTGCCAAAACCACAATCTGATTACGAGGCACGCCGTAGTGGGCCACTCCGGGAATATGGACCACCTGGGGTTCTTTAAAGTGCGCCTAAGTACATGGGTGTTTTCAGATTTTGTACACGGTCGTCCACTTCCAATTTGAACACGGCTCCGGGTTGCCGGCGAGGCCGGCGCTCCGCGGAGCGCCGCTCGTGGGCTCCGGGGTAACTAACGCGCCGGCGCACTGGCAGCCACAGGTCTGGCCTCAGCCGCCAGCACACACTAGTGCAGACGCGCTGTAGCAGACGACGCGGCTCCGGCCACGCTTGTGGCGGCCAGTGCGCCGGCGCGTTAGTTAGCCCGGCGCCCACGAGCGGCGCTCCGCGGAGCGCCGGCCACCCGGAGCCGTGTTCAAATTGGAAGTGGACGACCGTGTACATTGTAGCTTTGTACTCTTTCTCTCTCTCTCTTGTGATCCTCACATTGTATTTGCAGCATCAACAAATGATTGTATTGAAAAATGGCAGTTGTAGACGTTGGTGCCTTTCACAGCCATTCAGAAATGGTAAAGTTCATGTGAAGCTCATGGTCATCACGGGTAAACTTCATGGATTTTAGGCCCTGTAATTGCTCATTGCGCCATCCTCTGCACGCAGGCAGACAAGGGTAGACAGCTGCCCAACATATAGCCTCTGCATTAGTGCCAGTTTGCCTACATTGTAGCTGAAAATTAAATTAAATTCTGGGGCTTTACGTGCCAAAACCACAATCTGATTACGAGGCACGCCGTAGTGGGCCACTCCGGGAATGTGGACCACCTGGGGTTCTTTAAAGTGCGCCTAAGTACATGGGTGTTTTCATATTTTGTACATTGTAGCTTTGTACTCTTTCTCTGTCTCTCTTGTGATCCTCACTCTGTATTTGCAGCATCAACAAATGATTGTATTGAAAAATGGCAGTTGTAGACGTTGGTGCCTTTCACAGCCATTCAGAAATGGTAAACATGTGAAGCTCATGGTCATCACGGGTAAACTTTATGGATTTTAGGCCCTGTAATTGCTCATTGCGCCATCCTCTGCACACAGGCAGACAAGGGTAGACAGCTGGCTAGACGCCTTGAAAAGCACATGTGTATGTTTTGACTAGTGTTCCACGTGCCTTGCCTTGTGAGACTTCTCAAAAAGTCAGCACATTTTTCAAGGCATTTGGCCAGCCATCCATCCTCATCCGACCACCTGCAAAAGGCAGATTGAGCAAGTACAGGCCCTTACACAATTCATCTAATTCATATCTGTTTGACACATTGTTTGTTGCATGTTTTTGAAAGAGGCTTCAACAAGAAGCATTCTGCCGAGGGATGAAAGCGGCATCTAGATGTAGTTCATGTAACACGTCACGGCAAAATCTTCTGCTAGATAGAGCTTGACATATACATGAATCTCAATGCAGCAGAAGCCACCATGTCGAGAAATATGTGAAACAAGAATGAGTACTGTTTATTTCATTCTGTGCAGAGCATGCTGATAACATTTCTGTTGTGCCATGTGCACGCATGTGCAAACAATCACATTTTTAATGCTAGTCTCCTGAGAAACACAGGCATGATGTTTTGTACCACCAATTTCAAAGGCTCTGTATGCGATAACCATGTCTCACTGCATTGAATCCATTGGACAAGACAACTTATCGCTGAAATGTTCTATTGTGGAATTTGAATGTCATTGCACATGTAAAAAACAAAGCAACGTTAGGTAGCTCCTGCTCCTGGCCTTGAATTCGTAACAGCCAAAGTGCATAGGATCACTTTGTGGGGAAGCAGCATATTTAAAAGTTGTAAACAGTCTTGAATTTGGCAACGGTTAGGTGCTATTGATGGAGATTGTTGAAAAGGCATACGACAACTAGCAAAGCTGTGTTGCTGATGATAATCGGTGCACAACTGCCAACTGCATATTAAAGGGAAGCTGAAGAGTGCCGAATTCAATAAGACGCTCATATACGGATGTGGGAACCTTATAAACCATGCAGGTAAAATTTGGGGGGGGGGGACTTTTCACTTAAGAGTGACGTAATTGTCGGCTAAAATTGTGCTGTCGCCCCCCCCCCCCATCAATAACTGCACGCTGACGTCAGCGGAGACGGGAAACCGCGGCATAGTGACGTCAACACTAGTGTTTCGTTCCTTCACAGTCACCGCGACCATGCCTGACCGTGCTTGTTTCTGCGTGCGTGGCGTCATAATCTGCTTCGCTCGACCCCGCATTCCTTTGTTTGTATGTAGAGCGGTAGTCAACGTGCGCAGCATCAATTGAAGTGGTGGGCCAATCATGCCGGCGTTCTGTGCAGCCTACGCTTGCACGAACACCAGTGGCCGCGACAATGTTGTCTGCTGTGAAGCGAAATAAATTCAAGCGCTCGAGAACAACAGTGCTTGGAAAACAGTGATGGCAGGAAAACCTATTAAAAGTGAAGTGTGTTTACAATGGCATTGCTGATCTGCCAAAAAAGCTTTTGCATTCATGAACACATGCAAAGAAATAGTAACAAATCACAGTCGACGACTGATTTTTCGGACGCCTAATTTTTTGGACATGCTTGATTTTTCTGACTTTTTCCCAGCCCCAGGAGATACCTCACAAAGTCAGTGTATTACGTGGCTTAAAATTTCAGACACTCTAGGGAGGGCTGTTCGATCTTTTTGGACTTTCCAAGCAAAAGATGCCGCGCATCTTGAGCTGTGTCGCCGCCATCTTGTTTGTTTATATTTTCATCCTGTAGTCTCGAAACCGGTGCCGGTCTTGCATGGCGGTTCCTCTGCTACTCGGATGCTTGGTTGAGGCTATATGCTAGCAGCTTCCGCAACAGCGTCACTGCCGTAACGCAATGCTTTTTTTTTCTTCCTTTGTTCCTTCGATTGCCTGTTTGTGTTTGCAGGGTGTTGACAAGCTTAGCAGTAGCAAGCTACTGTGGCTCGCATTTGACTGAATCGGCTTCAGTGCTTCAAGACGCTGTTTCCGGAACTTTATTTTTTCGTACAACGTGGCAGCACTCAACAAAGTCGGTGTGACAACTTCCCGACGACTGCGCTGTGTGTACTGCTTAGCCAAGCATGCTAATTCACAATGGAGAAGAAATCTATGTTGTTGGCCTCGAGAATTCCGATGAACTGAGGCAAGTACGCCACAATGCCGATGGCGAAGAAAGTGGCAATCATCAAGTTCATCGAAGGTGGCCAATCACAGGCAGATGTCGCAAAAGAGTTTAAAATTTCCAAACATGCTCTTTCGGACTACATGAAAAACAAGCAAAAGATTTTGGAGGCAGCGGGAAAGTCTACTGGGTGTTGGCAGAAAAATGTAAGCCAAGGCACCTATCGAAAGCTCGAGGAGGCCCTCCTTGTTTGGCTGAAGTCAACAGTAGCAAGCAAATCCGTCTCCGGTGCCCTCCTCAAACAGAAAGCCAAGACGATGGCGCTTCAGATGAGCATTGAGGGATTTAAGGTCAGCGATCGCTGGCTGAAACTTCAAAAAGCGTGCTGATCTCAGTTTTTTGAAACTGTGTGGCGAAAGTGCAGCTGTTGACCTGAGCGTTGTTGCGAACTACCGCTGTGAAAAGCTGCAGTCGTTCTTACGGGAGTACTCGCCAGACGACATACTCAATTGCGGTGAGACCGGACTTTTTTTTTAAGCTTATGCCAGAGAAGACCCTTTCCATGGTGGAAAACACAGTAAGGAACGAGTTACTGTTTTGGTCGGCAGCAATATGTCAGGGACAGAAAAGCTGCCAATGCTCATCATCGGCAAGTCGAAAGTTCCGAGGTGCTTTAAAGGTGTAAAGTACCTGTCTGTCTTGTATGAGGCGAACAAGAAGGCATGGATAATACAGCTGTTTTTTGAAAGCTATGTGAGAAAACTAGATCATAAATTTGATCTAGAAGGCCGCAAAGTTTTGTTGTTTGTCGACAACTGGGCTGCACACGGGCACATAAACAACTTGCGTAGTTTTAGTAGAACAAAAGTCTGTGGGAGATATCGAGAAAAAAAATCATTTTTTTTTCTCTCTCGAAGTCTGTGTGAGTCGAGTTCTTACCCCCAAACACGACAAGTATCCTACAGCCGATGAACCAAGGCGTGATACGTAACCTGAAGGTGAAGTATCGGTCACGCTTGCTTTCGTGTGTGGCGTTGTGCCTCGACAGTGGAAACGCCTACTCTGTTGATTTGTTTGGAGCACTCAGCATGCTCGCTGATGCGTGGAAGTCGGTGGCCACCCACAACGCTGTGCAACTGCTTCCACCACGCGGGATTTGTGTTGAATGGCAACTCGGCTTTCTTGGACGAGGATAGTGTCGTCGAGCAGCTGTCTGGCAGTGAGCACCTCATCGACAACTTTCGCACTGCAGGCGTCAAAATTCCCTCGACCGTTTCGTTTTCGGAGTTCACGGACGTGGACAGCGAGTTGGAACTGTGCGCCGGGCTCACGGATGAATAAATCATTCGCCAAGTGCTTGCAGAGTCCGAGAGCGATGATGACTCGCATACAGCAGCGCAGTCGACCTAAGCTTAGCTGATGCAAGCGGTCGCAACTCTTTCGTCGGCTTATGGCGACACGACAGCTCTTGCCAAAATTCAGGCGGACCTGCTTGCACGCAAGCGAAGCATGGTTCAGAAGATCAATCACTTTTTCCAGCCTCTAACTCAATAGTAAGCAATAAATTGAGTTTTTGGGGGGCACATTTGCTTTTTCGGACTGCCTGATTTTTCTAACATTTTCGCGGTCCCTTGAGCGTTCAAAAAACCTGTCGTCAACTGTACCAAGTGCAGGTTAGCTTGATACATATTATAGGCGTGCAGCACGTGTGCTACAGCCAGCCCTGCAGTTTGGCCTACGTAGTTACTGTATATGGCCACAGAATGAGTGAGAGGATGACTTGCTGCTAGCAGGCTTTCTAAATGCAGCGCGAGAAGGTCGGGGCAACGAACACACATAGACGGGACGGGTGCAGATAGACAGATGGTAACTGGTCTTGGAAGACGGTATGAATACATGAAGTTGCCCAAACCTGGATTTTGATTTACTGCTAGCTCCTTCGTGTTAGCACGCTGAATGGAAGGTGCGTGTTTATCTCCCACCCTTGATGCCAGTTTCGTCGCAAAGCACCATGAATTTTCTATTCGCACATGTGTTGTGAAACAGCCTGCATGCAGCCACCATAACACAGTGCAAGTTTAAAGTATGCATGTGTTGGAAAGCTGGCGCACGCCAGGACGCTGCACTCCCCCTTCTCTCGCGGACAGAGAGAAACGGATCGTCCGGTTACGAGTAGCGTGCATATGCTGCGCTGATGAAGTTCACTACACATGCTACAAGAGCCGGGAAACTTTTCCCCCGTTTAAACCGTCTGCGTAGATTGCTGATATATTTGGGGCAGCACACAAAGAGCGCATCCCCGCTTACGTTCCACGAGGAGGCATGCAAGAACATAACACTACAGTTGTTTGCCCGGAAATGAACGTACTGAATCGCTGAATGCACCACCAGTTCAACCTACCTACCTGCCTATTTTTGTCCTTTTTAATTAAAGAGTAATCTAAAGTGAATGCATATGGAGTGAATGAATATGGATTTACGAGAAATAATCGGCAATAATACGAGCACGGGTTCTAAATCCACTGGAATCTTGTACTGCGGTCTGTGGCTGTCCATTCGGCAATGTTGGTCCAGGCTGGTGAACACTGGGTGCAGTGAGGGGCTGTACATCGGGAGGGCATGGGTCACGCAGAATTCTGCTGAGGTTGTGAAGTGCCGCACATGCAGTGATAACTACAAGTGTAGTGTTTGTTTGAAGTTGCAGCTTCATCTGAAGGCATGGAAATCTCCTCTTCCATATCCCGAACACACGTTCCACACTGTTTCGTGTTTTTGCTTGTGACTTGTTGTACCTGAAAAAAATAGCTGCATTATTTTTCTTTGCCGTGAAAACATTAACAGAAAGAGAGGCGATCAATTGCTCTTGATGTAATATGAACAGTGCTTTGTCTTTCTTTGTTTGATGCATTTTGCCTTTCGGCGATGAGCTCTTGAAATGAATTGCGGGAACATTATTGAAAATGAGCAAATAAAAAGTGTTTCAATTCTGTGTTGGCTTTTGTCTAGTCTTGCATGTTCAAATATGTTGCTTTGCATGCAAGAAGCTTTTCGACCATTTTTGCAGGACACTTTCTTCTTGAAAATAATTGTGATAATCTGCAGCACTGCCTCATAGAAATTAGCTAGCTTGCCTGTACTCTGGGCTGCCTTGGTCAGGATCCTTGAGTGGAGTCATGAGGTATGGCCTGCAGGCATAGCCCATATCTCCGAGAAGAATCCCGGGGACGACACCAGTCTCGTAGAGCACTCTTGCACGGCTGCTGTCGAAAATTCTGCTATCATGGGCAGACCCTGGCCAGCTGGCCACTACATCATAAAATTGTAGGTCAGGGCCCGTGATGCCCTGCAAAACAGCAACTTTCATTAATAAGGGCGGTAGGTATCCAAAATGTACTTGCACATAGAGGAAATTCTGTACAGGTAAGCATTTTATGGTGGCGTCACATTCATAACCGACAGACTGGTTGACTTTTTTTGTCATTAGTTAAGTATGAGCATTACTGTAAAGCCCCACAGTAATGGTTATATTGATTGTGCAAAATGCGCGAATACACTTGTTGAAACCAGAGTGGTAAAACAAAAGCGGGTGCTCCAATAATCCTGTTCTCGTAATAGTGTAGCTCTGTGATAGAGTTATGCAGTGGAATCTGATTACATGATCATGTTCGATACGAATTTTTGAGTCATCCCGGCCCAAGTACATTAGCTTAACAACGTGCTAAATTTCAGATTTTGCGAACCGCTTGTAACGCGCTTGGTGATCCGAAGAGCCGAGTCGTCGTGTGATCTGCGGTACGTGCGAGCGTGAATAATTAACGAACGCGTGCAGCGTGAATAATTAACGAACGCGTGCATATGCTTCCCCAAATTTCATGACGCAATCTTCGCCGCATAACAGCACTGTATTCCGACAAAGGTGACTTTAGCAATTATATGTACCCTTGCCGAATTTTCAGGCGTGTTTGTTCTCATTACGTTCCGTTACATTGGGGTTAATAACCTACTGATATTTTTTATGTCCCTAAAAATACACACACAATCGAGATTATACTGGGTGAAAACGTAAAGGGTTATATACTGGCGGCGCTGTGATTTCATCGGCACGACGCTGAGGAAAACGTTGCCGGTTCAAAGTGCTGGTCACGGCACTTGCATTTTAATGAGGGGCAAAACGTTGGTGCAGATTCGGGTTAGCAAATTCGAAACATCGACAACTGTCGTTGCACTGGCGGTGTGAAATCGCGTCGTAAATGATTCTGGTGGTTTACTTGGTGTTACGTCTGTTACATACAGAGTCGTACTACCAGCGGCATTCTGTACCGCTTCTGTTTGCGTTACGGTATTTGAAATGGGCACTCACCTGAACATTTATCGAAAAGTATCCTTTCCGGTTGCGATAAACCTCGGCGTGGTCACCACCAGGGCTCTTAATCGGCACATGGGTGCAGTCAATGCACCCGCTGACACCGGGAAACTTTCCTAACTTATAAAATTCGCTCATCACACCGCTCACTTCTGAAGCGGCAGGGAACTTCACAAGCGCGGTGAACAGGCTTCTCGCGATCATGGTGGATACGCGCTCGATGACCCGAGAGACCGTTGGCTGCGAAACATTTACGAGGTCCCCGGTCACAATTTGAAATGTGCCTGCTCCATAGAACCGCAGTGTTATAAGGAGCTGCAGGAGAGGCGGCACAGGGAACCCACGTCCGTCGGTGCGTTCCCGCAGAGGCAGCATTGCGAGCAGCTGCTGCACGGCACTTTTGCTGAAGCGGAATCGGCACAAAAACTCGTCGTCGTTGTAAAGCTCCATCGGATTTAAACGATCCCTGACTACTCGACGCGGCGGCGATGCGTATTCGTAGGCTGCTCCAGTCGATATTTCTTCGTGGCGATCCAGGTAGCCCACAAACTCCTCGAAGTCGTCCATCGCCGCCATTTTGTTTGTTTACAAGGGAGCGTTAAGGTAGGTCAGAGGCTACCTTAACCGAGCCTTACTTATCACGACCATAAGTACGAGAAAAGTTCTGCGATAAGTACAAGGTTGGTTCTTGAAACGCGTTAAGGGCTGTTCACTGACTTAAGTCATAAGCATAAGTATAAGTTTGGTTTGTGAATACGGCGGTAACTGTCTCTCCGCGGAGGACACCTCAACCGCACTGCACAAGGGGAATTAAAAGATAGGTGAGAGAGAAAGATAGATAAAATCGCGGCGGCGACAGCCGCAGCGGCAAGGCCGTGGGTGGGGCAGGTTTACAGGCGGCTTCGAAGCGCCGCGTCCTCGGCGAATGCCAAGAGCGCGCGGAAAAGGCGCCTGTGTTGCGAGATGCAGCCCGAGGGATGCAGCAAGTCGTCGAGCGTAGCACACGGTAAGTTTAGCGCACGATACACTTGCGCAAGAGCAGATCGGGCGGGCGAGAGAGCAGGACACTCACACAGCTAGTGTTCCAGCGTCTCGGTCGCGCCGCAGTCCTCGCCTGTACAGCGCCAGGCGCTGTCCTGTATATGCTCCCTGCGGGAGCATATACAGGAACACTACTCGCAGAGGGGAGAGGGGGCTCGTAGCAGACGATGCTTTCTCTCGGCGGGCCACACGGAGCGGGTCCGTAAGGCGAGGAGGAAGGCGCGCTCGCGCCTAGTGAAGCCGGCCTCCGGGAGATGGCGTGGCGGGCGTCCCCGCGCAACCCGGTCGTCAGGATGGCGAAGCGCGAGCTCTCGGCGTATCCTGTGCGGCGCGGCGTCGAACGAGCTGACCCGCCGTGTGATCGGCGTGTTGACATCGTGTGCGCGTCGCGCGAGCTTGTCCACGGCCTCGTTACCGGCGACGCCAACGTGCGAAGGCACCCACTGCAGCCGTAGGTCCAGTCCCCGCTGCTGCAAGGCGTGCAGTCTGCACGCAACACGCTGAGCGAGCAGTGGGGCGCGTTCCTCCAGTAGCAGCTGCTGCAGTGCGGGCCTTGAGTCGGTTAGAATCGCCGCTCGAGTGATGTGCGGCGATTGCTCAAGCGCGTCAGCAGCCAGGTGCAGTCCCACGAGCTCAGCAGTGGTGGAAGTGGCTCGGCAGGGCAGGCGGCACTGGCTTTCGATGGTGAGGCTCGGGGCGAAGCAGGCAGCAGCCGCGGAGCCGTCCTCGAGTACCGAGCCGTCCGTGTACAGGTGCGCTCTCCCTGCCAGGTCGTCCTCTATCCTCGCTGCAGCCTCCTGTACGATGGCGCAGAGAGGCGTGCGGTGCTTGGAGTGGACGCCTGGCAGTTCGAGACACACGTCCAGGGGCACGGCGAGACTCGGTGGCGGCCAGTCTGGTGGGGGAGCTGGCGGGTCAGCCACAATTGCCTCGAACAGCTCGAGCATCTTGCCCATACGGGATGCTGGGAGCTGCCGCAGTAGCGAGACGATGGGGCTCGCGTCGGGGGTGCTGGAGAGGCGCTCGATGTGGCCGAGCGCGCGGAGATCGGCCGTCAATGAGGGAGGCCATGCGCCGGTTTCCGCAAGGGTCTCCGCCACTCGTGATGCTCGCGGCAAGCCATGACACATGCGTAGCACTCTGCGGTGATCACCATCGATTTTGCGCCACTGTGAATCGCGCACACTGCACAGTGGCAACGCGTAAAACACCCGCGAGAGCGCCAGCGCACTGTACATGTTAGCCGCAAACGATGGAGGGCTGCCGTCTCCGCGCGCAAGTAGCCGGCGTATCGCGCACTCAACACGTAGCGTTTCGGCTCGCAGGCGTCGCACAGCCGGAAGCCAAGTGAGGCGGTGGTCGATTGTGAGGCCGAGGTATCGCACCGTCGGCTGCCAACTCAGTGGCACACCATCAACGAGCACGCGGCCGGTGTAGCGTCGCGTGGAAGCGTGAGGGTGCACCATGAACGCCTCACTCTTGGTCGACGACAGCTGTAATCCGATCGCTCGTAGGAAGCCGGCGACAGAGTCGAGAGCCTCCTGCAGCTCGCGACGCATCTCGGCGATGGCAGTCCTCGGTCCCCGCACGTAGAGGGCGACGTCGTCCGCGTAGACAAGAGCACGCACAGGGAAGCGACCACCTTTCGGTATGCACTCAATGATGGGAGCGAGGGTGAGGTTGAACAGAAAAGGGCTCAACACACTACCCTGAGGCACACCGGTGGTCACTGGTCGTGGCGAGCTGGTTGCGCGGCCCACGCGGACGGCGAATGTCCTGTCGGCGAGGAAAGCCTTGACGTAGGCAAGCAGGTTGCCGACCACGCCGAGAGCCTCAACAGCCGAGATGATCGGTTCGTGCGGGAGCGCATCGAAGGCGCTACGCACGTCGAGGAGAAGGAGGAAGGCAGCTTCTCCCTCGCGTCTGGCCTGTTCCAGCGTGCCGACAACAGTAGCGATGCAGTCGCCAGTCGATCGGTGTGCTCGGAAGCCGCACTGCTCGGGTGGGAGGGCACCGCGGGCCCGCGCGATCCACTGCAACCTCGAGAGCGCCATCGTCTCCATGGTCTTTCCCGGCACCGAAGTCAGCGAGACGGGCCGGTAGGAGGCGAGCTCGCGTGCAGGCTTGCCGCGCTTCAGCACCGGCACAACGACAGCACAGCGCCAGGGGTCCGGCAGGCAGCCCTCGCGGAACACGGCGTTGTAGGTGGACAGGAGATGCCGGCGGTGGTCGTCGTCCAGGTTTCGGAGCATTTGGTGTGTGACACCATCTGCTCCGGGGGCGCTGCGGCGCCTCCTGCGGCACAGGACGCGCTGCTGCTCGTGAAAGGTGAAGTCGTCGCTGCACAGGCTGTCAATCGCCAGCGCGGTATGCGCGCGATCTTCCCCTCTCACGAACACAGCCGTGTAGAGCGCCCGCAATGCAACCGCAGGGACGCCGGGTGAAGTGGAGACTGCGATGGCAGCGAAGGAGTCGGCGAGGAGCTCCGCGAGCGCCATCTCGGTGATTCCGCGCGCAACAGCGATGGCGAGCACCGGCCAGCGAGGAGTCTTCCAGCGCGCGCATGATGCGCCAGCCTCGGTGCTGGTTGCGCGGGTCAGCGAGCGACGAGCAGAGTCGTGCCCAACTTCGGCGGCGCAGCCGCTTCGCATGTCGTCGGCACACCGCGTCAAGTCTGTTGTATACCGTCCAGTCAGACGCGTCACCCGAGCGTATGGCACGGCGCTCAGCGCGGCGGCGGGCGGCGCGAAGGTTCAGAAGTTTGATGTCCGGTGTGGGAGAACCGGCAGGGACCACCGCACGCGTCGACGCCCGTCTCGCACACTCCGCGACGTGCTCGAAGAAATCGGTGTCACGCGACCACTCGCGGCACAAATCGCGGTACACCGACCACCGTACCACCACACACATACGGGTGACACCGCGGCTGGGAGAGGTGGGAGCCAGGGTGATTGGGTAGTGATCCGATCCGGCAGTGTCGGGAGCGCGCTGCCACACGTATGAGCAGCGCTCCGAGACAAGTGCCAGATCGATCGCTGATGTTACCCCACTGCGGCGCACGAATGTGGGCTTCCCGTCGTTTATAACGTACAGGCCCAGTGAAGACGCGGCACCGAAGAGGGCCCTTCCCCGCTGATCCGACGTAGCACTTCCCCAGCCGCGGTGGTGAGCATTGAAGTCACCGCACACAACACAGTCCGCCGTCAGAGATGCCGTCAGGCGCACGAGAAAAGCGGAGTCGCGCTGTTGGCGGCGGTCGACGCGATCGGGGCGGATGTACACGGACGCGACGGAAGTGTCGGTGCCCTGTACGCGCACAGTCGCGGCCACGCACTCCACCACAGAGCTTCAAAGATGCGTCGTGTCTATAAGTACGTGCGGGAGAGCGGCGCGAATGTACAACGCGACGCGTGGGCGCTCGCACGGGTGGCTGCTGTCGCAACAGGGTGCCGCTGACCCGAATGCCCAGTCGATTGGTCCAGAAGCCGTACTCCCGCGGAGCGGCCTCCTCCTTGCCCTCTCTCCTTTAAGTCCCCGCTGTTGCCTCCGCACGCGCTACGACCTCCTATCTGGCTCCCCAAACTCCAGACATCCCGTCCGCGGCTCCGCGAGAAGAACAGCAGTTGGCGGGAAGACCTTGGCCTTGACCGCTCCCGTGGGACTGGAGGGAGACTGGTGGTTATTGCACCTCGGACCGTATAGGTGTAGAAGATTCGTTCACATAGCAGGAAGAGAAACAACGACAACAAAAAAGAAAGCATGGCCCACAGAACGCGCGAAACCCAACGTCATTTCTACGTAAACTGCCCCATCTTCGGCTTCCTCGAAAAGGCGCGACCTTTGTAGAATAGGCGCGACAGTTTGTGCTCGGACAATAACTTGCCTGCCGTTGCTTGTTCCTGTGAAACTGTCTCGAAAGTGTTGGACTGAATGTTCGGCTGCGGTTGATTTTATAGGGTTGATATTCCGGCATTATCGAAGACTTCAATCGGTGAGTTTTTTGTTTCATGAACAAAAATATACGCACTCTTAATCTTGTTCCGTACAAGCTGTGCCAAGTAAATTGAACAATTTTGCGAATGTGTTCCAATTTGTTGCGGGAACCTACACGAAACAAGGTTGCGATATTCTACTTACTTAGCAAAACTTTTTTTCACGTACCGTCAATCTCTCAAGGGATTATAAGAGGAAGGGCAAGTACATAGGTATAGCGTTTGCGAACGAAGAATATAAATATACTATATAATCACGAGTGTGTTATTGCAAAGGTTTTGCTTTCGCTGAACGAAAGAATTAATTGCTTCATCACAAATGCAATGTTTGCGTACAATTTACTATAACGACGAAGAATCTGAGAAAAGAAGAAACCAAACAAGAAAGAAAAAGAAAACACCTGATAAAGGGCGACGTTACCAGAGCCACGAAAACCATAGAGACGGAACTGGAAGTCCCAAGGGTTGACCCTCACCTCGCACACTTACTCGAGGCCAAGGCTTCGATACTTGCGCGATGGAGAAAGCAGCGTCTCAACAGACGCCTGCGCAAACGCATCGCGATCCTCAACCGAGACATAGATGAATACTGTACGGAGCTCACAAGACTCCAATGGCACAAACTCTGTTCGGCAGTAGACGGCCGCATGCGGACAGGAGGTAAGTGGAACCTTCTGAAACGCATGTTAGACGACAGCCAAACGAAGGATAATCAAAGTCACGCGCTAGACCGACTTCTACACTCACATAAAGGGAAAGGGGGAACGGAAGAGTCCTTCTTGGAAGAAATTGCCAAACGGTATCTTCCGCTAGGTGTCGCTCACCCTAATGATTACCCGATCATAAAGTGCGAAACCGCTCCCGAACTAGACGCTGCCTTCACGGAAGCAGAAGTCCGAGAGGCGCTACACAATCTAAACAGCAGGTCTGCTTCAGGACCCGACGGTGTAACCAACCGACTGTTGCGTAACCTAGACGACCAAGCCGTTACATTGCTGACGAAAGACATCAACCACGTGTGGGAAACAGGAGAGGTACCAACGCAATGGCGCACTGCCACGGTGGTCCTCATACCAAAACCCGGCAAACCACTTAACCTCGACAACTTACGACCCATCTTTCTTACGTCATGCGTGGGTAAAGTAGCCGAGCACGTAATTCAAAACCGAGTGTCACGCTACATTGAAGAACACGAACTCCTACCACACAACATGGTAGGGTTTCGACCCCACCTATCCACCCAAGACGTGATGTTACTCCTAAAGAGACAGATATTCGACGTTAAAACAAGAGACGTTCGAGGCATCCTCGCCCTCGATCTCACGAAAGCATTCGATACCGTCTCGCACCGCTTCATACTGGAGTCTGTGGCAGGCCTCGGCCTCGGCCAGAGATTTCAGGAGTACGTACGCTCCTTCCTAAAAGACAGAGAAGCCCGACTGCGAGTCTCGAACCTTAAGTCGGACCCCTACGCGCTGGGCTCCGTCGGAACACCAGAAGGCTCAGTCATCTCTCCATTACTATTTAACATAGTGATGAAGGGACTTGCAGACAAACTACGACACATCCCAAACGTAAACTGCGCACTATACGCAGATGACATTACCATCTGGAGCCCGGGAGGCTCCCTGGGAGACATGGAGCAGGCATTACAGTCTGCCCTTGATGCCACGGAAGAGTACCTTCTAAACACAGGAATGAAACTATCCTCAAAGAAATCGGAACTATTACTATTTCGCAAGTCTTGCCAAGGAGTCCGCCACCTAACACCTCTGGACGAACTTCCGCTCGCACTACACACAAGAGACGGACAACCGATTCCGCGAGTCAACCACATACGCATTCTTGGGCTCCTAATCGAATCCACCGGATGCCACGGACACACGATCAAACACTTAACCGCCAAAACCGAAAACATGATCAGACTCATCCACAGAGTCTCGGGGCGCAGGAAGGGTCTCCGCGAAGATAACCTTCTGCGCGTATATCACGCGTTCCTTATGAGTCACATTAATTACGTCGCCTCTGCCCACAACTGGACGAAACTAGAAAAGACGAAGCTAAACACACTCATGCGCAAAAGCATCAAACAGGTCTTGGGAATTCCACAAAGAGCAAGTACAGCAAAGGTTGACCAGCTAGGTATGCACAACAACATCGACGAAGTGATCGAGGCTCAGACTATGGCGCAAATACTCCGCCTATCCTCGTCCAAAGCCGGTAGGCTAATCCTAAATGACGCCAATGTCTCCCCGTCTCCCTATCTCGAGCACGCGGTTACCCTACCGAGCGAAATTAGAGACAAATACAAAGTCTCACCGTTTCCCAGAAACGTCCACCCACAACACAACATGGGTAGGCGCCGGGCCCGCGCCCGCGCGATTCTCGACCGCATCGACGCGGATCGTGAAGCCACCGCATTTGTAGACGCGGCCCAGTACGGCAGCACATCCACTTTCGCAATAGCGGTCGTGGACGGCAACGGAACGCTACGATCATCCGCATCGGTTAAAACGAGCACCAGCGCTAAAGCGGAACAAATAGCCGTAGCCATCGCCATGGCAGACCCCACATTTACTCATGTCTTCACGGACTCGCGTGCCGCAATTCGGGCCTACGAATGCGGCAACGTATCTAAGGAAGCAGCGCGTATACTACTAGCGAGCTCAAAAGAGAGCAAACGGTGCCTCTGCTGGTTCCCCGCTCACATGGGGAAAGACATTCACCCGCAAAAAGCTAACCTCAATGAAACGGCCCACGACCGTGCGCGAGAACTTGCCCGCCGCGACGGTCCCACGGCCTACGAGGGGCTGGACATTCAGTTTAATGACCTGCTGCTCACTTACCAAGAGATCACCTCCCACTATCGGAAAGGCAGAACCAAATTCCCGCTCCCACACGCCAAACTCGAACGCGCGCAGGCGGCCGCGTTTCGAATGCTACAAACGGACTCGTATCCGTCGCGAGGCCTACTAAGTCACTATAACTCAGAAATCCCGGCAAATTGCCCAGACTGCCCAGAACTTTATTGCTCACTCTCGCACATGCTCTGGCAATGTACCGCGTTACCAAAGGGCCCTCTCTCCAGTGAGCCCGAATGGGAGGAAGCCCTCAAATGCCCGGACCTCAAACTTCAACTCAAGGCCGTCCAGAGGGCCCAAGAACTGGCGGAGCGTCACCACGCTCCCGTCCCGACTTGGGTGTCGCCTACGGTTTCTGCCGGAGGAGTTCCCTGCGGGGGATCTCCAACGGATTGAAACTCCTCAGGACTTCAATAAAGTTCTTGACTGACTGACCTGAGAACACATGTGATATGAAACACCTAATGAACATGACAAATAGGATGCAGTCATGCGCGTAATGCATCATACAGAAAGAACACCCATAGATTAAAGTGTTAGGCTATGAAGATCTGTAACAAACGGGAGTTTGTAAATCAGAGCTCTAAGCCGAGGAGATGCTTTCCCACTGAATTAGGAAATGTATCTACTGAGGAGCTGTTACGAATGGATTGACTCAGTTTATTCCAGTCTCTTATCGCTAAAGTAAATAACCAATTCTTAAAGCAGTCGGTATGAAAAAAATACTCATTGAGTCTTTGTGTGTGTTTATGTCGCGTTGGCCGTGTTTCATTTCTGGAGATGTATATAGAGGTATCAATATTAGGCTTGTTGTGCAGGAGCTGGTACATAAGTTTAGAACGGGCTAGTACAGCTCGGGTTTGTACTGTTAGGATTCGGGCTTTGTCAAGTAGGTTGGTGGGCAAGTCTGTTAGATTATGTCCATTGTGTATGTACGGTAGACCTTTTCTTTTTCCCTCTTCTACTTTTTTTATTATTTGTTCAGTGTATGGGAACCAGATAACATTTGCGTACTCAAGGACTGACCTGACGAAAGTTTTGTAAGCCAGAAGTTTTGTATCGAGTGGTGTTAGTCGGAGGTGTCTTCCAAGAAACAAAAGGCGTTTCATTGCAGTCGCTGTAACGTTGTTTATATGGGAGTTCCATCTGAAGTCATGCGTTGACATTATTCCAAAGTACTTGTGTTCATAAACTCGTATTAGTAGCACATCGTTAACGGTATACATAAAGCTCAAGTAACTTTTCCTTCTGGTGATATAAAGAACAGCAGATTCCTTAGTATTGATGGTCATCTGGCAGTGGGCACACCAGTTAGACACAGCTTTCAAGTCGTTTTTTATGTTCTATGGTCATCATGCGAGTTAATATGTCGATAAAGAATGCAGTCGTCTGCAAATAGCCTAATGTTTCCTGTGATTTTTGCGGGTAGGTCATTAAAAAAAATTAGAAGTCATCGCACACATCGGCACATTGTAGCGACGGTGAACAAGCAGACACTGTGAAAAACAGTGAGTCTTCTGATCGGGGGTAGATGTCGCCCATTGGGTCACGTTCAAAGAGCAAAACAATGTACACTAGATGATATTAAGCTTATATACATAAACAAGTGGCAAGAAGGTCGACACGAGGAAGAGGCGATGGTCGCAGACGCACGTGCCACAGATGTTCCGGAGAGTAAATGGAACGCCTTTACAAAATGTGTTCCATTTACTTAGCCTAAGGAGGAATCTACGGTGCAGCGAGATTATGACCAGTGATGCTAGTGAGAACGAACGCGTACAAAAGCTGGCGTTCGCAAAGAGCCTGAGCAGCGTAGTCTATTCTTCGGGTGTAGCACTTAGTATAGTGTATAATATAGGATGAGCAAAACGAGAACAAGGTAAAAGCAGGAGCCAACGTTTCGACAAGTGGACTTGTCTTCTTCAAGGCGACGTATGCGTATGAGTATAGAAGTATTGTATGCGGTCGGATATCGCTAAGTGTATTAAAAGGCTCGCGTAAAGCGAAGGAATTTCCCCGGATATAGTGAAAAACGTTTGAATAATCTCGTGGAGATGTGGGCTAGAGCAAAGTAGGTAGCAATATAGGGTTTCATAAGGGTGTGATCACTCACTCACGCAGCTTCGCCGTCGCTGACGTTATCGATTTCCTCGAATTTCCATACCCACACATGGACGAATGATTTTTTTTTCTTCTGCCGTAATTACTTGTCTCTATTGGCACCGAGATCTCAGTGGCGCTCTCTGGCGTGTGACGTCAGCTATAGGAGACTCCGCTGGCGTGCCGCTTGCTTGCTTGCTGCGTGAAGGGGCGCTATTCTCGACACACATGGCGGCTGCACGGCCGCCATTATCCGCCATGTTTACTCTCTCATTGGCTGTGGAGAGCTCACGTGCTTTGAAATTTGTGCCGCGAAACGGAAGTGTTGCGAAATGTCATTTTGCGTTTTCATCAAGATGACGAAACGTGATGTGGAGCTGCAAATTTTATGGACTCGTACATTTTTTTGGTCCTTGGCGGATATATTGTGATGTTAGCGCTTCAAAAAGAATGTGAGCGGTAGTGTTCAGAAGCCAGTGCAACGCACCTGCAATTGCGCGAATATGTGGTGGCGATCCAATATATGCGCAATGCCAGCTTGCTGATTGGCTGAAGGAATATCTCGTGAGGAGCGTCACAGGAAGGGCTGTTTCGTAAACGTCTTTTTGACGAAGCGTGACGTTGCGCTGGGCCGCCATTGCTGAGATTTTCCGCCATAATTTTTGCTGCAACGAGCCGCGCATTATGCTAATGAGCAGCCATATGCAATGGCAGCCGAGATGAATACGTATCGCCACATTTTCCCCGTCGTTTGGCGCCACGAAAATCTTTTGTTGATTACGCGGGCTCATAGTATTTGCATCGCTCTCGGGTGGTGTTGGCATTTGTGTTTGGACCATCATTTTTTAACAGAACGCGTTTATACGAAATAATATTGGTTGAACATAGCAAACTTTCGGCAATGTTGTCCATTTTATGTTGTCCGCTAAATTTGTATTGTAATCAAGATTAATGCCTTTTCGCACAATCAAAAGTTATGACAATGGTCCCCCAGTTGAAAAACACAACAGGAAATTTTAACAGTCTGTCGTATTTTGGGACGTTGTTTCTGTAGTTCTGTTGCCTGTAGTTCTGTTGTCTGTAGTGTGACGTCCTGTAGTAGAAAGTTCTGTAGTTCTTGATCAATATTTAATTAAAAATTGACAGAGACGTCCGTAAGGTTATGTAAATTTGTTAGTACAAAAAAGAAAAACATAAAAGTAAAAAAAAATTAAAAAAAAACGTCTTCGCCTAGGATTCGAACATGCGACCTCACGATTCCCAGCCCGGCATCTTACCACTGCACCACCGCTGACATGCTTTTCGAGTGTACGTTTTGGCCATGTGAATAGTACGACGTGCTGATGCGCTGATGTTTACATTTGCATTTTGAGAGCCAAGATCCGCTATCACTCCACGGCGTCAAGTGCCGCATTTCTAGAAGAGCAAGAGTGCTCGTACCATCGACAGGTACATCGTGCAGTGCTAGAACATCGATTTTGATGTACGATATCCATATTAAATAAGGAATTCAGAAATAGGCAACGTTGACTTTTAGGGTTATTACTGCTAGTTTCGACAGTAGTCTCTCGTTCTTTACACTTTTGAGCTCGCATATAATTCGTGTGTTCAATGCAAAATAGGTACATAAACATTCGTGGATGAGAGTTCTTTCTGACAGCATACTGGCTTCTCACGGCAGCACTGTACCAGATTAATGAGACCCGAGCGAGACAGCTTTTCACGCAACTTTGTGGAACAACCCAAATCTTCTTTTCTGCTTCGCATAAAGCTTGTGAAATATTCCTGGGAAATTAACTAATGTGTCAGTGTAACAGCACATGTAAGTCCACAGGCCTGTGTGCCACATCTTACCAAAAAAAAAAACGGATACGCAGCCATTCCCGCAGATGGTATGATTTTGATCAGCGGCCGATTTTGAGGAGGCCGGTAGGGCGTTGCTGGTGCCGCGTCGTCACGGCACAATTATAACTATTCGCCACGTCGACTTTATTACCGGTGTCGGTGCCATCAGCATTGCCGGCTTCATAGAAGCGCGATTGAATACCGCGCAAGAGAAAAGTACAGTGTACACCACCGATGCGAAAACATACAATTTTAAAGGACCGCGACGGAAAGCGTTTCTGTTGCGACTTCGGAACTCTTGGCCGTCGCGACCGAATGTTTCTGCTGCGACGTCAGAATTGGTGTCGTAACGTCGGAGTCGCTGTCAGGATATAAAGCTGTTGTTCCGACTTCGGAACTCTTGTTGTCGCGACAGAATGCTTCTGTTGCGAAATCAGAATTTCTGTCGTAATGTCAGAAATGTCTCCCAATTAAGAAATGTCAAGAATTTCTGTCGTACAACAGAATTTCTGTAGTTGCGACAGGAATTCCTTTTGTCTTTTTCAACAAGGCACTACAGAAGCTTGTCGCATCACACAATTTCAGTGCACTTCTGTTGTCATCATTGGGTACATGTTGCCGCGATAGGTTTCCGTTGTGGAACAGTTCTCTGTAGTACAACAGAAGTTTGTCCATTACTTCAGGAACACTTTTGTTATGACAACTGGGGGCCTGTTGCAATGATAGGCTTCTGTCGTACAACATTTTTCTGTAGTACAACAGAAGTTGGTCGCATTACTTCAGGAACACTTCTGTTGTGACAATTGGGGGCCTGTTGCCACAATAGGTTTCTGTAGTATTTCAACAGCTCTCTGTAGCACTACAGAAGTTTTTCGGGTTACTTCAGGAACATTTCTGTTGGGACAACAGGGTGCCTGTAGTGATGACAATTTTTTCTGTAGTACTACAAAAATCTGTTGTAGAGCTTCAGCTTTCTGTTGTAACAACAGACATACGACAGACTGTACTTCTGTAGTAGCAACAACAAATGTCTGTTGTACATCAGAAAAGTCTGTCGCTCCATCAGGAATCTGTAGTTACTACAGAAAAATCCTGTTGTACAACAGAAATTTCTGTAGTACTACAAATATCTGTTGTAGAGCTTCAGCTTTCTGTTGTAACAACAGACATACGACAGACTGTACTTCTGTAGTAGCAACAACAAATGTCTGTTGTACATCAGAAAAGTCTGTCGCTCCATCAGGAATCTGTAGTTACTACAGAAAAATCCTGTTGTACAACAGAAATTTCTGTAGTACTGAACACAACCTCTGTTGTCATTTTCAACTGGGCCCTTTCTAATTTATAAAAAGAAATGTACTCAAGGCGGCGCCTTGAAGTTTCCTCCCGCCGTGCGAGTAACCAGCGAAATGAACGAGAGATGGCAGCGCCGGCGCTTGCGTCGCGCTAGTGGATATCTCTGGCGCGCGCAACGCTATCGGTGATATTCGGCCGTTTCTCAGCCAGCCGAGTCGGGCTGAGTCACTTGCGTTTCATGAGATAGCGATAACGTGGCCTAGAACGTGCGCGCATCACCACTGGTATGTCGCGTATGTTGTCTCAAGCAAGAAAACAAGCGCGTTGGCGTCAACATGCGATGACTCTATTCCATTTTCCGGGGACACACATCCTAGCTATTGAAGCAGACGACGGCTTGTACGCAGCAGACGACGGAAGCGAGAAGCGTTTTCGACGGAATAATCATACGCTTTGAGATAGTTGCTTTATTTTCACTGCGTAGGAAAACTGTTTTGCTTTACCGATAAAGCTACATTCAGTGCCTTCATTACAGTTTCTTAGGCGAAACGTCAAGTTGGCGTCACGTTACGTAAGCAAAAGGAGGCCACCAGCGCCATTTTGTTTACGTCGCGCCTACGTCACGCATCGAAGAAAATGGCGGAATGTCCACATAGCGCCCAAGGCAACATGACGCGGTCGACTGGCTGGCTCAGCTCGAGTTTCTTTTGAAAAATATGAATCTGCAGGTTCGAGAGGTACGGGGGCTAACCGAGGGGCCTGATTTTATTAATCATATCAAGAGAAGCCAACAAAGACTCCAAGGAAAACCTAGGGGAAATTACTTGTACTTACTAATTCAATTGAAGAAATGATAAATGAATTGCAATGAAAGTGGATGAGAAAACAACTTGCCGCTGGTGGGGAAGGATCGCACGTCTTCGCATTACGCGTGCGATGCGTCGTGGTTTCCCCATACCCTTCGTTGAGTATTCATGCGGTGCTACTAGAACTAACCTTGGGAGTGCTAGCCAACGCATCACTAACATGCCTTGGCGGCGGATGTGGAACAGCCTTTCTGCCGCAGGCGTCACGAGAACGTGATCTTTCTGGCTGAAGTCACAGAATCATTTCTTGCAGCGTTGATGTGTGAGTCATCGAAGCTGCCGGATTCGAGACCTTCGCTACGTAATCAACGTGAAGAAAATAAACAGGGTGGCCCAATTTTTTCGTAGTCGTATCATGCGATATCCGGCCATTCGACTTCCTTTCTTCTCGTTCATGACATAGCGAGGGTCTCGAATGCGCAAACGTTGATGCCTTCAGGTAGCATGCGTGGGTCTATTGACCTATTGCTTTCATCCAAAATGTTCACGTACTCTTGACGCCTGCGGAGGAAGGATGATGCGGCGTAAATGCCGTGAATGGTGGTGCTAGCTAACATTTCCAGGGTTAGTTCTAGTAGTAAAGACATAAATACCCCAGAAATTGGATGGGAAGACTGCGCTGCGGTAGCTCATTTAGTAAGAGCATCGCACGCGTATTGCCATGACGTGGGTTCGTATTACACATGCGGCTAGTTGTTTTTTTTATCCCCTTTCATTTCTCTTCATTTATCATTTCTTTAATTCATTTAAGAACTGCAGATAATAAATGTCACCTCCATGGTGTCATTGTTTGTTGGCTTCCTATGATTGTTTAAGTATCGAAAAAAAAAGTACCGGCGCACGTGGCGAAGTAAAAACAAACATTTAATTTGGCGACGTGCCGACGGAGTCCCGCCTTCATCAAGCGTGCCTTGATGAGGCGCTTTAACAAGAGGCGCTCTTGATAAAGGCCGGACCTCGGCTGGCTGAAAGGTCGAAATTAAATGTTTGTTTTCGTGCGGTGGCATTCCTTTCACATTATATATATATATGCGCGAAAATGTTTCACTTACTCAGCAGGACCTACGTGAAATGGGATTTAGTACTGCTACGAAAATAATCATGATGCTCGAGAGTACTTAAGTGTCCTCCTCGTTCTCTCGTCTCATAGAAAGAAGACCTAAGACAACTACTGAACCATGTTTCCGAAATTGTAAAAGGTGTACCCATGGCTTTGGCACGTAAACGAATGAAACAATAAGTATGAGAGTCGGGAAACGCTTACATGATATTTTATTTGATTATAAAATCGGGTCTCCAAATTGAGGACCTCGTGTCATCGGCATTATTATGATGGGGGTGACACAGTCCAAATTTGCTGGCGTGGTATAACAATATGGGTAAGGGTGACTTGGGTATGACAACGTTGGTTATTAAAAAAATAAGAAAGAAAGCCCAAGAACCCCGTAATACATACAAAACACACAGAAGACAGACAGAATACAGGGATAACAGGGGGAAGACGGGAGATGGAAATTGAAGACGATGAGCAAAACGAGAACAGGGTGGAAGCAGGAGCCAATGTTTGGAGAAGTGGTCTTGTCTTTTTCAAAGTGACATAGGCTTTCTTCGCCACAATATATATAGGTGGAGTTTTTCTAAAGGGGAGAGGGCGCAAGGCGGGCGGGTGCGGCAACGAGCGAGGGTATCGAATTGAGAATAAAGAAGCACGTGCTGTGCACAAGGCCCGGGAAACGACCGTATTTCACTTTGTTCTCGTTTTGTACACAGAATACAGAGCATATAAAGCAAGAATGCTGAGCACGTTCTTTCAAGCTTCGCTTGTGTGTTGCAGCCACAGGGACGTAGGAATTGAGTGAACGACTGTATCATGGCGTCACGAAGAACCCAAGTTCTTTGTACCGACACCGAAACTGGCTCCTTGGATCAAGTATATCATAAGGTATGTTCCCATTCGGATCAGCAAGGGAGACTATACTCTGGTAGCTAAGAAGGCAGCATCGATCTACAATGGTCGAACGCGTCTGGAATACGTCTTGAATACGACTCTGCAAAATGACGCCACCTAGCGACGACAAAAAACACTAAGAAAACCACACCTCGTAGCCGTATTTTAACGTTTTGCAAGTGCGAACCTGCTTGAGAAACGCAACGCTGAATGCGCAAAGCTCGTGAGAAGACGGGGCCGCATTTTCTCGTGAGCAGACGACCTCTCCGTCGGGTTTCCGAAACTTCTGCTCAGCCACCATCTTCTTTGTACAGCAAAGTGGACGCTTCGTTTTTTGACTTCGATGCTGTCTTTGCAAAGCAGTCCGTTTTGCCGACTTCGTCAGAATTGGAACGAGTCTTAAGATGGCAGGCTGTCCGCTTAGCTGTCTACTTAGCCGTCTACAGCGAGTATTTGAACACAGCCGCAGTAAATTATCTGTAAGGTCCTCTAACGTTTGACGACATTTCTTTTCTATGGTTTTGAGTGCTTGAACTTTGCTTGCCACAAACAATAAATCAAAAAAAGAAATTCCGTTATAGAAAAATATGATGCCAGTGCTTTTTGAATAAGTGAAAGAGGTGTTTGCCGATTCTTTTCTTCCATGTTAACTACGGTCCTACAAAAAAAAATCTCAATCAAAAGATAGATTGGTGGGTGGGTAATGGGATAGCAATAGCCTTAGAAATGCGAGAAGAAGAAGCAGTACAAACGAAAAAACGAAGATGCGAAAGAGAGATGTAGAACGCCGGAGAGATCCTTTACACTGACTAAAATTTCAGGTTGCACAACATTCGGAAGGAGCCCGTAATTTGCTTACTGCTCTGCGAGACAAAGAATGCGTAGAAATTGACCGCCATTCGACGTGCCATGTCAACAGCCTGTCAAAAAAAGAAGAAAAAAAGAAAATGCGAACAAAGGTTTGCGGCCGTGTCACGATATCTTTCATCGAGCTCCGGCACTACGCAATGAAAATGAGCAGTTGGTGCAGCTTCATTGTTCTTTCTATTCTGCACTGATCACAAGGGTATGAAATATTCTCTCTTTCTTTGAACAAAACTCAGTTGATAGGGTACGCTTCGCTGGTCGCGCGTTACTTGCTTTTTTTTTTTTACTTCTAACTTCGCGCGTCACCGTGCCTGCCACAGCGGAACATAACGACGAAACTGTACCTATGCGAATGTCTGGCCCTAAAAGTAACCCCACAAAGCTCGAAAACTATTTGACTTCAAAGAAAATTTGAAGAACTTGTTCGTATGTGGTTCTGCCCACGGAGAGTGTATTGTTACAAAGAAAGCAGTGACATGATTAGTAATTAGTACGGTAATTAGTAACCTTATAAATGCACTCGAATCAGTCCAAAACAGAGCAGCCAGATTCATTCATTCATCATATTCTTATGACATCAGTGTGTCAGCTTTGAAAGCTGAATCCGACTTATCGCCCTTATCACTTCGTCGCCGCATTGCCAGCCTTTGCTTGTTTCATAAATGTTTCCATAGTTCACTAGGTCGCGCACCCTACATCGTCCCTCCAGCCCGCATATCTCATCGCACTCGTCATCCGCTTCAAGTTTCCCGACCTCGTGCCCGAACTACCACTTTTGCCGCATCATTTTTCTCCCGTACTGCAGCAGACTGCAGTCAACCTACCCAACGACATCGCAGCCATCACGTGCTCATCCAACTTTGCCAATAATGGTACCAGTCATGTTTCGTTCTGTTAACACTCGCTCACCAAAATATATGTACCCACCCCTTATGTAATACCCCTCGTGGGTCTTTAACCCTTTGTGGGACAGTGGGACACATACGTCCCACATAGTGCTCCACTCTAAAGGGCTCGTACGAAGCAGAAGGAAACCGGAATCATTCTTGTGATGTGCTACCACCTATTGAGAGGTTTCAGTACTTCTTTTAAATATAGTTTCAGCAGCCTCCACTAGATGAGGCAGTGAGTCCAGAACTTGAAACTTCGTTCTTTTTTTCTGATGCATTGGAAGTTTTCGACTATATGCGATCCGGCAGAAAAGAAAATCAACATGCCTGGTAAGTAATTCCTTTTTTCTGCATTCAGAGAAACAACCCTGGATTAAAATCAGCTCTTGTTTCTGAGATTTGAGCTTACATATAATGAGATAAATGCAAATTTTCAATACCATGCTGAAAAAAGTTGCACATTTTGCTAAGCCTAATGGCAGAATTTTGAGCGGTAATTTTCGAATTATTTGATCTAGAACTTGTCGTTGCTTTCTAATGCAGGCAAGCGATTTCTATCACAAGAAGAAGCTCTCGAGCTCTATTTTAGCATATCGGACGATCCGGACTCCAATGATTCGGATGGGGAAAGCACAGACGAGAATGTCATTCCCGAGCTTGCGCCTCATTGTACAGATGAGGATGCCAGTGCAGATGAAATGGCTGCGTCAACGAGCAGACAGGCAAAACGCAAGGCAACCTATACAAAAAAGAAAACAAAGAGGCGGAAAAGATCGCTAGACCTGTGCGACAACATCGTGGAAAATGAGGAAGAAACGCCGGGCACATGGGGTTGTGACGAGCCAGACCATGTTCTGCAAGTCCCAAAAACATGGGATCCTGAGATGTCACAAAAGTTGCCATCCAAACCGATTGAAGCTTTTTCACTCTACTTCGACGACGAAGTAATGCAGCTCCTTGTAGAGGAAACAAACCACTTTGCAGAACAGAAAAACCGGCGAAAATGGAAAACGATCACGTTAGATGAGCTTCGGGCTTTCTTCGGCATTCTGATTCTCATGAGTGTAAACCCGAGACATCAGCTGTACCTTTACTGGAGCAGCGATAACTTTTTCAATGCACCAGAAATCTCAAAAGTCATGTCGTTCAAGCGATTCCAATCCATCATGAATTGCCTGCATTTGAGTGACAACACGAAAGAAAAAAAAAAGAGGCGAAGATGGATATGACCGGCTGGCAAGAGTACGCCCTCTCATCGATGCTCTGAACAAACGTTTTCAGAAAGAGTACACGCCATCGGCTCATCAAGCTATAGATGAGAGTATGATCCTATTCAAAGGAAGATCGTCTCTGAAGCAATACATGCCAATGAAGCCCATCAAACGCGGCTACAAGGTGTGGTGCCGGGCCGATTCAGAAACCGGCTACCTGATTGCGTTTCAGGTGTATGAAGGAAAAAATGCGAAGCGTCCTGCCAACCAAGCACTTGGAGAGTACGTCGTATTGTCTCTGGTAGAAGGCGTTGAGCCTGGCACGCAACTCTACTTTGACAATTTCTTCACTTCCACTCGCCTCATGGAGGACCTTGCACAGAAAGGAATTCTTGCTGTTGGTACAGTCCGGACAAACAGGAAGGATCTGCCTGATGAATTAAAAATGGACAACAAACTCCAGAAAGGAGAATATATCTGGCGATCAAAAGGAAGCATTGTTGCATATCAGTGGCGTGACACAAAAAATGTGCATGCTTTATCGAATTTTCACCACCCAAAGGACACAGAAGAAGTTGTCCGCAAGCTTGCAAATGGGTCTTCGGTTTCCGTCCAGTGTCCAAAGGCTATATCCGACTACAACACTTGGATGGGAGGAGTCGACAAATTCGACCAAAAGCGCAATGCATACCCAGCTGACACGAGGTCCAAAAAGTCCTGGTACAGAATATTTTATTTCTTGCTCGATGCAGCCATCGTCAACGCGTTCATTCAAGTAAATGCTGTGAATCCAATGACCTACTTATGGTTTCGATTGGTTCTTGGACGGGAACTCATCAATGGCCAGACATTCACAACCACCGGCAGCAGGAAGCCGTTCAGAATGAACAAGGAGGGTAGAAAAAATGGCCACAAAATGGTTGGCGTATCGGATGAAGTTCGGTTCATGGGAAGAGAGCACAACCCTGTGAAAGTGGAAAATAGGCGCAGATGCCGTTGGTGTTCCACGAGGGGGAAAGAAGTGCGAACAAGTTTCTTGTGCAAGGCATGCTCAGTCCCGCTTTGTGTGACCTGTTTTGGACCATTCCATGAAGTGGTTAGTCAGAACTAACCTAGTGTGGCACCCGTGTAGGTCAATGGGATAAATACGTCCCACATTTCATTTTCCCATTTAGTGTCAATGGGACAAATGCGTCCCACATTTTTTTCTTTAACTATACATAATAAAACTGTGAAATTTGTTTAGAATCATTTCTGTACACCTCATTTTCAAGTGTAATAAAAAATTTTTTATAATTCTTGCAAAAAATATATGTTGTCCCACAAAGGGTTAAGGTAATAAAATGAAAATGAAATGAAATGAAATGAAATTTCATGAGCTAGCCATTACAGAAAACTCCCGTCAGCATATCAAAACAGCTAGTAAAGGCTCTAGATTGGGTTTCCAGCGCTCAAGTTCGAGTTTTAAACATTACTATGAGCGTATCAGAAATGATGTGGGGTTAAAACTATAGGCTTCTCTTGGAAGTCCGCATAGAGGTAATTCGGTGTGTTCGGGGATCAACGCAATAGAGTGAAGTTTCGCTCACGATATACCGTAAAAATATTGCGCAAAAACCATCGATGATGATCGTCAAAGTGTAGGCGAATAGCCACACGTTTTAGGTAGGAATGATGCTTTTGAAAGCGTCGTCCATTTCTCGGTGTGAGGATAGTTAGCTATAGCGTCTGCGTTCTCTGGTTACATTGACTAGTTAGGTATATAATAGAAACATTAACTACGGCGAACTTGTACATGCGCGCGTTATACCAGGTGTCTTTCTTTAGCCGCACCAAATTTTTTGTTTAATTTGCCTTCGGCAGGTCGCACAATTTTAATCCTTGGGCTAAACTAGTCGATGAGGTGGCCGTTACTTCTATGAGAAATACAAATGCCTAATTGAAACAAATAAAATAACTACGTGATTTTATTGCGCTTCATCATCATCATCATCATCATCAGCCTGGTTACGCCCACTGCAGGGCAAAGGCCTTTCCCATACTTCTTCACCAACCCTGGTCATGTACTAATTGTGGCCATGTCGTCCCTGCAAACTTCTTAATTTCATCCGCCCACCTAACTTTCTGCCGCCCCCTGCTACGCTTCCCTTCCCTTGGAATCCAGTCCGTAACCCTTAATGACCATCGGTTATCTTCCCTCCTCATTACATGTACTGCCCATGCCCATTTCTTTTTCTTGATTTCAACTAAGATGTCATTAACTCGCGTTTGTTCTCTCACCCAATCTGCTCTTTTCTTATCCATTAAGGTTACGCCCATCATCATTCTTTCCATAGCTCGTTGCGTCGTCCTCAATTTGAGTAAAACACTTTTCGTAAGCCTCCGAATTTCTGCCCCGTACATGAGTACTGGTAAGACACAGATGTTATACCCTATTTCTTGAGGGCTAATGGCAACCTGCTGTTCATGATCTGAGAATGCCTGCCAAACGCACCCCAGCCAATTCTTAGTCTTCTGGTTATTTCAGTCTCATGATCCGGATCCGTGGTCACTACCTGCCCTAAGTAGATGTATTCCCTTACCACTTCCAGTGCCTCGCTACCTATTGTAAACTGCTATTCTCTTCCCGATACTGTTAAACATACCTTCAGTTTCCTGCAGATTAATTTTCAGACCCACCCTTCTGCTTTGCTTCTCCAGGTCAGTGACCATGCATTGAAACTGGTCTCCTGAGTTACTAAGCAAGGCAATATCATCAGCGAATCACAAGTTACTAAAGCATTCTCCATTAACTCTTATCCCCAATTCTTCCCAATCCAGGTCTCTGATACTTCCTGTAAACACGCTGTGAATAGCATTGGAGAGATCGTATCTCCCTGCCTGACGCCTTTCTTTATTGTGATTTTGTTGCTTTCTTAATGGAGGACTACGGTGGCAGTGGAGCCGCTATAGATATCTTTCAGTATATTTACATACGGCTCGTCTACACCCTGATTCCGTAATGCCTCCATGACTGCTGAGGTTTCCACTGGATCAAACACTGTCTCGTAATGAATGAAAGCTACATATAAGGGTTGGTTATATTCTGCACATTTCTCTATCACCTGATTGATAGTGTTAATATGGTCTATTGTTGAGTAGCCTTTATAGAATACTGCTTGGTCCTTTGGTTGGCAGAAGTCTAAGGTGTTCCTGATTCTATTTGCGATTACCTTAGTAAATACTTTGTAGGCAACGGACAGTAAGCTGATCGGTTTATAATTTTTCAAGTCTTTGGCGTCCCCTTTCTTATGGATTAGGATCATGTAAGCATTCTTCCAAGATTCCGGTACGCTCGAGGTCATGAGGCATTGCGTATACAGGGTGGCCGGTTTTTCTAGAACAAGCTGCCCACCATCCTTCCACAAGTCTGCTGTTACCTGATCCTCCCCAGCTGAATTCCCCCTTTGCATAGCTCCCAAGGCTTTCATTACTTCTTCCGGCGTTACTTGTGGGATTTCAAGCTCCTCTAGACTATTCTCTCTTCCATTATCATCGTATGTGCCACTGGCATTGTATAAATCTCTATAGAACTCCTCGGCCACTTGAACTATCACATCCATATTAGTAATGATATTGCCGGCTTGGTCTCTTAACGCATACATTTGATTCTTGCCAATTCCTAGTTTCTTCTTCACTGCTTTTAGGCTTCCTCCGTTCCTGAGAGCATGTTCCATTCTATCCATACTATGCTTCCTTAGGTCAGCTGTCTTACGCTTGTTAATTAACTTCGAAAGCTCTGCCAGTTCTATTATAGCTGTAGGGTTAGAGGCTTCCATACATTGGTGTTTCTTAATTAGATCTTTCGTCTCCTGCGATAGCTTACTGGTATCCTAACGGAGTTACTGCCGACTTCTATTGCACACTCCTTAATGATGCCCATAAGATTGTCGTTCATTGTTTCAAAACTAAGGTCCTCTTCCTGAATTAAAGCCGAATACCTTTTCTGTAGCTTGATCCGGAATTCCTCTATTTTCCCTCTTACCGCTAACTCATTGATCGGCTTCTTATGTACCAGTTTCTTCCGTTCTCTCCTCAAGTCTAGCCTAATTCGAGTTCTTAACGTCCTGTGGTCACCGCAGCGCACCTTGCCGAGCACGTCCACATCTTGTATGATGCCAGGGTTAGCGCAGAGTATGAAGTCGATTTCATTTCTAGTCTCGCCGTTCGGGCTCCTCCACGTCCACTTTCGGCTATCCCGCTTGCGGAAGAAGGTATTCGTTATCTGCATATTATTCTGTTCTGCAAACTCTACTAATAACTATCCCCTGCTATTCCTAGTGCCTATGCCATATTCCCCCACTGACTTGTCTCCAGCCTGCTTCTTGCCTACCCTGGCATTGAAGTCGCCCATCAGTATAGTGTATTTTGTTTTGACTTTACCCATCGCCGATTCCACGTCTTCATAGAAGCTTTCGACTTCCTGGTCATCCCGACTGGATGTAGGGGCGTAGACCTGTACGACCTTTAATTCATGCCTCTTATGAAGTTTAGCAACAAGACCTGCCACCTTCTCGTTAATACTATAGAACTGCTCTATGTTACCAGCTATATTCTTATTAATCAGGAATCCGACTTCTAGTTCTCGTCTCTCCGCTAAGCCCCGGTAGCACAGGACGTTCCCGCTTTTTAGCACTGTATATGCTTTTTTCGTCCTCCTAACTTCACTGAGCCCTATTATATCCCATTAACTGCCCTCTAATTCCTCCAATAGCACTGCTAGACTTGCCTCACTAGGTAACGTTCTAGCGTTAAAGGTTGCCAAGTTCAGATTCCAATGGCGGCCTGTCCGGCGTTATGGAGAAATCGCTATGGATCCGTAAATGTTTTCAGATATGTGTCGCAGGTATCCACACATGCATAGATATCTCATCAACATTGTTCCCGCGACAAGCATCACACATCGTATTCGTGACGCATACTGCTAACAGCCACACGCAACGTCGTATGATCCGATACTGTTGATACGTCGCTAAGTCAAAGAAGGTTCGCATCATTTAGATTTCAACAGCGCGTTAAATTTTCATGTTTTTTCACACCAACTACAGCGGTCGCCGGTACTGTTCAAGCGTGATACAATTGCACTACCAAGCGCAAATTCTTATTTAGTGAAGAAAGAAATCGTAGAAGGTTTTACATGTGATGCAGAAAAGTTAGCATTTTACACGATGTTTTAGTAAAGAATGATCCATTCTTAAAGACTGAACACTGCTATACAGAAGAAATGTATTCATGTTACTAAGAAGATGCTCCAAGCTCTGGTACAAGGCGGAGAAGACAGAAAAGTCAAGAATAAGGGCTACGTCTCAGCACCATTTTATTCCTGGCAACAGTTATCGGCGAAACGCTTCATATTGCTGGAAACATACCAGGCAGACGCATGAAGGCTTGCTGGTACCATCTTATAGGAAATTCAACCTGAATATCGCTCAGAGGTATGGAGCAAGGATGCTCACATAATCTGACCCAGGTCTTGAATCTTAGCTCCAATAACTTGGCTTGTCAACCGTAGAAACCAAATGCTATCGTAACACAGCGCTCTCTCTCTCTCTCTCTCGGCTATTTGTCTTATTCCCTGCGTATTTGCGTTTATTAACAACATACCAAGACTACCAAACTGTGATGACGGCGTCTTCGCAGTATCTTCGCTATCCGAGAAAGATTCCTATCCGACGCCACCACAAAACGGCATTCACGTGCGTACAACAATGACATCGCCAGTTTCTCCCTCTGTAGTTTACCGTTAAAAAAAGAAAACTATACGCTTTCCTTCTCTCAAGCTAAAAATGTTGCTGCTCGCTGACCCAAACTCACATGGTTAATCGTGCATATGCGTGTAGCTCACGGCCAAAAATAGCTTTGTCGTCTGCTTCCGTATTCGCGGCGCTCGGGCCTTCTGGCTTTAAAGCGCACGCCAAACTGCAATCGCGTGGCACAACTTCTGCACCGGGGTGTACACTGTCGTAGCCCATGCTGCACTCCTGCACTTGCCGCGCAATAAAATTTTATGTCGCACTGCAGGAGTACTGAAGAGGGCAACGTCTTGTGTCTCGTCTTGTGTCCCAGACAGTGGCGCGTACCCACTATGGCGGATTGGCCAAAAAGCAGGCGGTTTTTCGTAAGGTTAGAAGTATAGACAAACTAGATTTGGATAGTGGAGCGTGGGACGATAGAACTGTAATTTAGACTTGCAATGAAAATATTGTTAAGAATTCTGATAAAATAATTTAACGTAAAGAAATGAAATAATAGAAACTATGCATAATTGTAGAAAATCATCAAGGTACTCTTTTTGACTCTCTAATAAAATTGTAAACTGCAAGAAAAGCATCCCTGTGGCTGGATCCCAGTGAAGTCGCCCCAAAAGAAAGAATGCCTGTCGAGGTTAGCGATAGGCCAAGTTTGGTAAATGAGTATTGTAATATTTTTCTTTGTCTTAGAAAGCGGCGGCATGAGAGAAAATAATGTTCGATAGTTTCAGGTGCACTGCAAAAAGAACATAGAGGGGACATAGCGAGACCAGACCTGTGTAAGTAAATATTTAAAGGAGGTATAGAAAATCTCAATTTTCTAAAACATACTTCCAATTGCCTTGAAGGACACCAATTAATATTCCATGGGAAGCCAAGAAGGTGGAATTTAGAACACGGTGTTAGCATGGATTTTGCAGAATATTGAGATATAGCGAAATTTTTGTACCTAGCCCCGGTGACATAAGCTGATGCCGGCAAAACAAACACTTTCAGGGCTGCTCGTGCGAGTGAATCGGCCATTTCATTCAAGTGCAACCCATGATGTCCCGGTACCCAAAGCAAACATACTTTTCGTAAGTACGGAGGTACCATCGAACGAAATGTTCTTTGAATTGCTGAATTTAAAGATGCAGTTAGTGCTGTGCATACAGATAGCGAGTCGGTCACGATAACAGCTATAATGGGTCTTTTTGGGGGAGTTTTCGTAATGCTAATATAATCGCTAATATTTCTGCCTGAAATATAGGTGTGAAGTCGGGAAGGCGGAGGGTGTAGGACCATTGAAGAGATTCAGAGAAGATCCCCACTTCTACCTTCTCATTGCAAACAGAAGCGTCCGTAGCTATTACGTTGTCAGTGGTTAGCTGGTGTAGGTGGCCGTGTAAGATATTAATTAAATCTCGCCTTTGTCATAGTTTAGCATAATTAGGAAATATGTCCTCGAACTCAATTTTGAGGTCTGTGAAGGCATCATTTGAATGGTAAACTTGGCGTATGGATTCATCCAATTTTTGTAACTGTGCATGTACGAATACTATGTGAGGACTGTGGCATCTCGACCACGATACTTGGAAAAACTCAGCAGGTTCTGTGATAAAAGCATATTGCGTACGTCTTTTTAAATAGTCATAAATTTTTAAATATGTCTGAACCGCAAGTATGCGGAATCTGCAATCTAGGGTGGGTATATGAGCTTCCTTATATAAAACAGCGTTGGCAACAAATCTAGGTAGCCCAAGACATGACCGTATCTTCTCTTTCTAAAAGTATGAGAGGTTTAGTTTTGTAGGCGGGGCCACCGGAAAATATTACGCAGCCGAATTCTAATATGGGCCGAACATACATTTTATAGATCATCAGTAAGCTATCCCTGCGTAGTCCAGAGCGACGGTGGCTGAGCCGGCGGAGCATAGCTACGGCTCGTTCTGCCTTTGTTTTAATATGTTCAATGTGACTGCGCCAGGTGAGTTTGCCACCGTAGATGACACCAAGGTACTTGACTTCGTCAACTTGGGGAATGATTTCCTGTCGGTATTGTAAAGGTATATGCACCTGTGCAGTTAATGGGAATACTAATACCGCACTTTTGCTAATATTTAACGACATGCATAACCCCTCTAGCCTGCAATTCTGCAACGACTGTTGCAATGAATGTATATTATTTGCGGACGTAAACAATGCGATATCGTGCGCGTAAACATAAACATGTACTTCCGGACACAAAGGAATTGTGCTTAGGAAAATGTTAAATAATATAGGGGAAAGAACGGAACCCTATGGTACACCTCTTGTCTGCTTGTGTTTGGACGTCGAAATACCGTGTTGGTAACAATAACACTCTCTATCTCTTATAATTCATAGATCCAAGCGGTTACATATTTTTTGAAATTCGTAGACTGAATTTTATCGAATAGAATACAAAGTTCTACAGAGTCATATGCCTTTGATACATCTAGCGTCACCAAAGCTACGTACTCTCGTTTGCGGCGAGCAAGTTTAACGCGGCTCTCTAAGTCTACATGGGCGCACCATATGGAGTGGCCGGGACGAAATGCAATCTGGCAAGGACTGAGAAGGGTGTCATCCCGCATAAAATTTTTTATAGGGCCGTGAAGAACTCTGTCTATTAATTTGACGCCATTGGAAGTAAGAGAAATGGGTCTTATGTTGTCAAAGTCAAGTGCAGCTGATTTTTTATTTAATAGTGGAATAATTTTAGCTACTCTCCACTCTCTTGGAACCCATGCATTCTTGATAGAGAAATTTATTATGTTTAGGATGTCCTGAGGCGTATAATCAAATAAAACTATTAGCATTCCTGTTGTAATTCCATCTGGACCGGTGGCGGACGCTGGCAACGAACTAATAATGCGTTCAATCTCTGTCGCTGTTACTGTTTCAAAGTCTTCTGCCAAGGGTGGTTTCTTTAGGCCTAAGGCCAATTTATGTTTGAAACGTCGCGCAAGTCTTGTCTTGTGTTGTGTCCCAGACACAACACAAGCAAATCCTTGAGCGCTACTGAGGTGAATGTTTCTTTTTCTTCTTCTTCTTCTTTTCCTTGCAAAAATGCGCTCATGTCGACCTCCAGTCGATGACGACCAGCGTTCTCCAGCGCTATGCAAGGCCACTTCTGCATGCATCCGGTTATTTCAAAGAAAAACATAAATAAAATAAGCAATCGGAGGATCTTATGTACATGAGTGATTTCGTGACAAGCCACGCTTTCCTTAAATATTTACTCTAATATTTGTTTGTTTGTTTGCCTTCTGTTAAGGGCAAATACCCTCTATGGAGGATACCCCAAGATTCGGATGGATTTGGAAGGTGATTAGTAATTCCAAGAAAACAACTTAAATAATTGGGTAAGAATCAGTACAATAGAAAATAGCCTAATGAATTGGAAATTTCACTGAAAAGCCGGTTTGAAATTAGTGTAAACTCTTCAACGCCTGAGGAGGAGGAGGAGGAAATAACTTTAATGTGTCCTGAGGAACCACTCCCCACCCACTCTTGGTTTAGTGGGCGGCAGGGGTCGCGGGCCGCACCCACGTTGGGACGGAAGCCCGTGAGCCTCCGCCCTTTCGTGAGCCCTCTGGACGGCCCGGAGCTGGGTCTGGTGGTCGTCGCTTTGCAGGGCGTCCACCCAGTCTTCTTCTTTAGTGAACACGGTGCCGCTTAACGCGGAGCATTGCCAAAGCATGTGCGCTAGCGAGCAGTAAGATTCGCCACAATCCGGACATTGCGGCTCTACTTCTGGTGAATAACGGCTCAGTCTGCCTCTCGAGGGGAACGGCCCTGTCTGAAGCATCCTGAATATCGATGACTGTGGTCTAGTGAGTTTAGTGTGGGGGAGTGGGAAGGTCCTCCTCGACAGCTGATAGTGTGTTGTTATTTCGTTGAAGGTGAGCAGCGGCTCTCGGTGCTCCCCTCCCTCCCCGCCACCTCGCTCGCCACGATCGCCGCGGTGCGTGAGTCCTCGCGCGCGTCCGTGCGCCAACTCGTTGGCGTTGGGAAATTCGGGGTGCACGTCGGCCCCCATGTGGGCTAGAAACCATTTGACGAGGTGCTGACCCGCAGCTCCCTCGCTGCCGAGGGCGGCCGCCGCTTCCCGGGATATCGAGCCCGAGGCGAATGCTCTTGCCGCTGTTTGATCCGCACCGATGGCACCGGCTGTTGGAATCTCAGCGCGGCCACCAGCTGTTGAAACCTCAGTGCTGACGCCCGTTATTGCAACTGGGTCGCAAGCCCCAAGGGTAGCGTTGGCCTGGCGGCCTGGGGCACACTGGAAGCATCCGAAGGTCCCAGCAAAGCATGAGGCGACTGCTAACAGAACAACTTGTTTATTCTAGCATCGCAAAGAGCGGGCGGTCAGGTCGACCGAAGTAGAGAGACGGGAGAGCACGTTACTCAACAGCAGAAATCGGAGCCTCTCTCCTGGCGTCCGGGGGCAGCTGCTCTTATACTCTTCGCGTCGCGGGCAAGAAGGAAGGTCACGAGATGACACCACATGACAGCGGCGACGGACGGACTGAGAGACACGTTGGGACAAGGAGGTGACGCATCAGACGGGCCGGCGCCGGTCAGACCTCCTCGCTTCACACTGGGGGAGCTCCTCTCCCCAGCTGCCGCGCTTTGACAAGCGTGGGCACACACACACACACGCACACACGAAGACACGTGGCACTGAAACATGCCGGGACGCGCTCGGCGGGGATGCGTCGCGGCCGCTCCGAACGGGCCAAAATGTCCACCGCTTTGAACGAAGCCCCGGCGTCCGTTGAATCCGCGCCGGCTACAGCGCGCGTCATAGGCGAAACGTAACACCGCCGATCGCGAATCTGTGTAGACGTAAGGACGTTCGGGGTCTGAACAAGCATCTTTGCAACATTAACCAAAAGAGAAAGCTCCGAAAGAAAGAATTTCAGGAATTGTAAAATTCAATCGAATGTTTCTAAATGTCGTTTCTAAAGTGGCTATTGCTTGCATTTGTGAATTGGCAACAGAATAAGAAAAACGATATCAATTGTGCCATCTTGACACATAATGGACACACTGGGGAAGAAACTAGACCAGCCCTGTCTCGATAAATGTTTAAGGAAGGTGTTTGACACCGTAATCGAGTGAAAGTTATCTAATTTTAGCTGTTAAAAGATACTTATGTGCCAAGGGAACAGTAGGTGCCTATACTCTGGAAAATTAGTTTAAGCTTCGTTTGAAACGTCAAGCAATATAACATATGACCTGGATCTAGCTACAGAAACGACGTTGACGCTGCAAGTACAGAGCGAATTTGACTCCTGAGGCCCGCTCTCGCTAGGCTCTCTGGCATTTCATTCATGTATACTCTGTGATGTCCAGGTGCCTAGGCTTGTCCTATTGATATTAAAGGACAAGGCACTACAGTATGCATGGAATGTATAGGAAATGCGAGAATCACTGTTGGCAGTGAGTGATGAACGTGAAGGTAATGAAACTACTATTATGACAACCGATGAGGTAGGCAGGGATAATATTTGCAGGGCTAATATTACCGCTAAGAATTCAGCAATAAGCTCTGGTGTGATTTAAGAAATTTTAAGGGAGAAAGCCCAGCCAAGAGTAGTGGGGAAGATGCCAATGCTCGAGTTTTCTTCGCATTTTGACGAATCTGTCCCACTGACAGCATATATCGCTAGACCCACGAAATCGTCCTGTAATATCCCACTTAAAATACTGTAGGAGAGCTGTTTAGCATTACGTGGATAGGTATAATAAAAAAAGAAACTTCTAGTGATTTACGCGCGCCATCAATAAATGGCATCTCACTGACCCGTATATATACATTCAAAGGTTAACCAGTTTCTGTAGGAAGGCAACCGGAGGTGTATGAAATTTGGGCCAATGAACTCCAAAATATAACGCCGACTGGTAAATCAAATTAGTTTCTAGTTTGGCGCAAACAAACAACTTGTTTAATACTGTTAGAGAACACGCTTATATACATGATGATAGAGGGAGAGGGTGGAGGAGAATGGGGTGAAATGTAAGATATGGCAATGTGATGACAAGTGATTATGCAGTGGGCCTGAACAGCGGCGTTAACTTGCACCCGTTGACCTTGGCAAACTCGATGTCAGCTTCGATGAGCACGATGGACAGAGTGCTTTTACGCACTTCTGCTTTTCTTTGCAAGTGCTTCCTATATTTCTCGCTCTGTTTTCGTTTTGGCTGTGCCAATGACTTGGGTGTTATCTAGTTGCGGGGAGCATTTGTAATGTTTGCTTTGCGCAGCCATTTGGGCTGTCAGACGCTGGCATGTGTATTTGCACTCCCGTAATCTGTCCTTAAGACCAGCGTCCGGTCTACTCAACACACACTTTCCCGCATGTTAGTGGGAAGCGGTAAACCACGCTACTAGCGCATTCCACATCTTTGTTCCCGTGTCACGTGCTTGGTCTGACGGAACATAGCACTTATTTTTTCTTCAGATCCTGAGTGCACACTCTGTTACATGCCTTTTAGTTTTTGTGGATAGGAGACCAGCACTTGAACGTCATGACGTTGGGCTGTTTTCTTGCCGCCCGACATGCGGCTAGCTTGAGGCACTTTCCTTCTATTCGAGGGCTTCTCTCATGCTGGAAAAAACTTTTATGCACCACGTATTGAGTAACAGAAAGCTTATTCGCGAGTGTCTCATGTTGCTATTGAATTTTCTCAATGACGCTTTTCATCTAAGTTTCATTTCATTTCATTTATTTACTCTCAAGGCCGTACAGCCATTACAGAGAGGAGTGGAAATAGAAAAAAAGAAGCTAATGAGGCAGCACATGGTCACAGATAGCCGACTTGAACACACCATCGTCTGTGATAGTGACGATGGATGCGGGAAGGCGATTCCAGTCTTGACTTGTTTTCAGGATGAAGGCTTCGAGGTATACATTGCTTTTACACTGAGGCACCCCAACCTTCATTTGATGATCAATACGGAATGACAAATTGCTCGGTGGCGAAAAAAGTGTCATTTTTAGCTCATTATTAGTGTAGTATATTTTATGAAACAGGCATAGGCGGGAAATTCGACCTCTAGTAGAAAGGAGAGGTAGTTCAAGCTTTTGCTTCATGCGAGAAACGCTGGCTAAGCGATTGTAGTTAGAGATGATAAACCTAACTGAGCGGTTCTGAACCGATTCTATGGACTGTGTTAACAAGCTAGTGTGCCGGTCCCATATCGATGATGAAGCGTCCTCGAGTTTAGAACACACGAGTGTTTTATATAGTATAGTAGTTTCAACGGAACGGGAGCGAGGCGGATATTCCACCGAAGACGACCAAAGGAACTGTTAGCTTTGTTAATGACATGGTGGATATCCTTCTGCCATGACAGATTATCAGTGATATGGACGCCTAGATACTTGTAGCTGTCGACGAACTGAAGAGGGCAACCATTAAGATCATAGCCCTGAGAAATGGACTGGTTATTCTTTCGAGACACCCTCATTGCTCTACATTTGTTAATGTTTACTTTCATAAGCCATGCACACACCGAGAAGAAATTTTATTTAGGTCAGATTGAAGAACGGAGAAGTCAGACTCGTTAGAAATTACGCGGTACAGAACGCAGTCGTCTGCAAAGAGCCTTATGTTAGAAGTAACAGGCTCAGGCAGGTCATTAATATAAATTAGAAAAAGAAGAGGCCCTAGGACTGACCCCTGAGGAACACCAGATGTTGCACTGCATGATTTAGAGTCACGCTCATTAACAGAAACGTACTGTGTTCTATTCTGCAAGAAACATTCAATCCACTTAAGCAAGTTACAATCAAGATGGAATGTGCCAAGTTTCAATAATATTAGTCGATGTGAGACGGCATCGAAAGCTTTCGCGAAGTCAAGGAAGATGCAGTCAATAACTGAAGCTCGATCTAAAGCGGAAGACAAATCACTAGCAAAGGTTAATAAGTGAGTCTCACAAGAATAATTTTTGCGAAAAACATGCTGCTGTGACGCAAACAAATTATTAGACTCGAGAAAGCTAATCAGGTTGCAGTAGATTATGTGCTCTAATAATTTGCATGAAATAGAAGTTAAGGAGATCGGCCGGTAGTTTAAGGGGTTATGTGTATCACTGGATTTGTGGACTGGAATCACCTTCGCCTTCCTCCAGTCGTCCGCAAATACTGCAGAGTCCGCAAGACTCTGCAAAGACTGCATAAAAATGTATGACAAGAAAGCAGATGAATACGCTACAGTACTCTTAAGGAATTTGTAATTTATGGTATCCACACCTGCCGACGAAGAAAGTTTAGCTTTCTTAATCAAATTGTATATGCCATCTAAGTCGATCGAAATCGGCTCCATCTCAGGGTACGTAAAGGCACGTGCGGACGGTGAATTATCTATTAGAGCGTCAGAAAAAGATAGCGAGAATGTGTTGTTAAAAACCGTTGAGCAAAGCTCACGGGGGACAGAAAACCCATCGTCAGTTTTCAGAACGATTTCTGTTGGTTTGCGTACGTTAATAATGTTCCAAAACTTCTTAGGATTAGTTGTGAGCAGATGAAGCAGTGTTTCAGAAAAAAAGTAATTCTTGGCTGAGCGGATGGCCATTTTATATTCAGATGTGATAGCTACGTAGGCAGGCTTGCTTTGGTTTCCCCAGATAGCTTGAAGCGTCGAAAAATGCGTTTTTTTTCTTGTCAAGAAGCCGTTTTAAACTCAAGTTAAACCAAGGAGCTCGATTGCATGGAGATAATAGGCGAGTCGGAATATATTTTTCAGTTAGCGTTTGAACCTTGTTTTTGAAAAGGAGTCAGTTTTTTGCAATAGTTCTTTCCCAGAACTGAGGAAAAAGAAATCGCCAAAACTTTGTAATTCGTTATTGAACGAGGAAAAATCTGCTCGACTGTAGTCACGAATTTTCTTACGGTGTTTGAGACGCTGTGGCGAGTGTAAGGGGATTGCAAAATGAATCACGCAATGATCGCTTAAACCAGGTATAATTGATAATGATGAAATTGAATCAGGGGATGTGGTGAAGACGAGGTCAATGATGTTGGCAGAAACTGCAGTGACTTGGGTAGGCTCTTTAACAAACTGGGTGAGGCCTAAGGTCGAACACATATCAAGAAAGGTTGAAGATTGGGATGAGGATAGAGTCACTGATGGGAAGTCAACAGCCCAGTCAATGCCAGGGAAATTGAAATCACCGAGCAAGAATATTGGTGGTGCTGGATATTTAACAACGATTTGGTTAAGACAGTCAAATAGCTCATTGCAAAATGTGGATGTACTATCGGGTGGTCGATAGCAAGCGGCAAATACCACGTGTTTGTTATTTATGTGAATACAACAGCACAAGAACTCAAATTGCGAAGGCACGTATATATCAAAAGAGGTGATATCAGATGAAGCAGCGAACAAGGTCCCACCGCCACATCGTCCTATTCGTTCATTTCTATAAATATTGTTAGCCTTACTGCACGCGAAAAGCTCCGAATTTTCAATTTTGTCTGAAAGCCAGGTGTCGACTAAAACAACAATATTTGCATTGCACGTGTCGATCAGCGCAGACAGAGCATCGCGCTTATTCATAATAGAGCGGATGTTAGTGAACAGCGCAGAGTAATCGTTGTGACGCTTATTCTGTACGGCCGCGCGATGCTAACTCGAAGCGGGTGACGGGGGATTCGCAGGGAAATTTATTGCGCTGCTGCATATACATTACCGCTGGCAGTAGCAATACTGTTCTGCTGGAGTTCATAAACAGTATCGGTTTGAGAGCAATACACGTAGCACATTTGGTTGATGAACAATTTGTTGTACCTGAGATGATAATATTGACCGGAAGACTTCCCAAATGCAATTAACTTATTCCTGGTCATTCTAGTTACCCGACAGAAGTCTTCTTGAATGGATACCCCGGATCCTTTCAGTTTCTTCTTTTGTGTTAATATGCTTTCCTTTACATGAAATGATGCCAATTTCACTACTACTGGTCGACATTTGTTATTTATAAAGGCACCTAAGCGATGCGCACACTCAATTCCTTCTTCGGGTAATCGCAACGCGAAAAACTGCACGAGGAGTGAACGAACTTTTTTTTCTGTTTCCGCCCAAGCTTCAGAGGCCCCATCGGCGATACCATAGAAAGTCAAGTTATCTCTCCTTGACCTGTCCTCGAAATCGTCCAGACGAGATTGCACCGATGTATTGTCACTTTTCATGGCCTCGGTAATAATGCCTCGGATATGAGCAGGTTCCTGCTGAGTTTCAAGTGCAGCAAATGTTTGAGAAGCTGTACAATTAAAGTAATTGCTCATTTAGGCGGAATGCGATATATAACCTGAGTATCTACGAGCGGCGGCAAAAAACATCACTTTCGTTCTGTCCAACTACGTGAAATTTCTATATTTGTAATGTTTGGTTCAAGTTAGTTGTACATCCCTTCTATATGCCATAACAGTTTTTGCATCAACTGCCAGAAATCGGTAAATGAACAAAATTTATGCTCGAAGTTTACATATTCGTAGCTGTGCACAGCGACAAGCTGTAGCACTTCTGTAAACCTCAAGACTTGGCACATCTGAAACGGACAAATTTGATTATAAGCTCACGGTTCACTTGAAATTGTGTCATTGTTTAGTAGGGTATTGGAAATTTGCGTACTCGCAGATGTCATATACTTGTATAGGACGTCATTCTCGTGAACTATAGATGTCGCAGTAAGAGCACATTACAGAAATGTGGTATAGCGCTTTACGACCGACTTACATGGTTGTAACTTCTGTCTTCGGTTTTCTAAAAATTTGCACTTTTCAAGAATTCTTAAAGGAAAACAAGTAACTCACGTCTATTATCACGCTGCTACACTTAAAGAACCACGTTAAAGCACGTTAAAGAACCCCCGGAGGTAATAAGTATTCCTGAGACATGTGAATCCTGAAAACACTCTTTACTGCACTATTTTCTCTCGTGACCAAGCAGAGCTGATTAACCTGTGCAATAAAGGTGGAATCGCAAGATATGCGCCGTTGCCCGTAAGTACACAATTTTCGATTTGTTATACGTAGAACAGACAAGCATAGGCGTAGCCATGAGGCATTTAATCCCCCTCTCTAAACAGGTTATATATAAACACACGCTCGCGAATATGGGGGTGCCGGAACACCACCTCTCCCTCGCCCTAAATGAGCTGTGCCCCAGCAGATAAGCGTAAAAGGTATAGCTGATGTAACACAGCTGCAAAGAAAATATTATTGTAATTATTTATTGGGCAAGTGAGTAGGCGATGATGATCTTTTAATCAGAGAGCAGCGTCGGAAGATGCAGGCAACGGATCGCAATTTAAGCATTGAACTCTTTCAACACGTGATATGTCAAATGAAACCTCGCACTGACACTGGTTCAACGCAAAAACAAGCATGCTTCGCGAAGCGAAGACATCGATAACGCTTGCCGTTGTTCGCCGACAGCTCCGCACAAATCAGAACGAACACAAACGTGTGATTTACTAAACCTCCAGCCAAGAAATTTAGCAGCAAAAGGGGAAAGCACAAAATGAGAGCAGCCGTGTGCGCGCGCTCAGCTACCGAGGCAATCGTCACCGTCCCTGCACATCTCTGCAAGTACGCATGACCGCTTTGTGCCTGCATCATATAGAAATAAAAGTGGCTAAACTTCTGAACTTTGTGCATAACTCTAACTCGACGTCGTATACGATCTTGTCGAACACCTGTGACACGCACTTGGCTTTCACTGTCACATCACTATCCACGATTTGTTCAACGTCGTACATGTGCGGAAGCAGACGCTCCTCTTTCGTGAGGTTGCCGCCACGAAAAAATCTGTCGGCGTCGGCAACCTTCTTGAAACCGCATTGCAATCTTTGCATCGCTGTTGCGCAAGCAGGCGATCTGCCGCCGTTGAAAACGGAGCGCCGTGAGAACGAGCGGCGAAGAAACGCGCGGGCGGAACAAAGCGGTGACGGCGCTGCATCACGTTTCCACATTGGGGGCTCTGTCAGGAAATCATTTAAAAGTACCGCCAGGCTTTGATCCAGCCGACAACGCCTGCGATAGGCTGATCGGTGACATGTGGCCTTGCTCCGCCCCTCTGCCGCCATGAAAGTTCCTGCGCGCCGGGCGAAGAGCGCGCGTTTCGCCTGTTGTGCTTTGCACATCGCTGCGATAATTTCGTTCCGGGAGATCCAAAATGCCTTGTTGCTGTGCGGTTCGGTGCCGAAACCGGACGAAGGATGGCAAAAAGTTATTTTGCATCGCGCGCGGCAACCAGAACCTAACCAGACGAGAAGTATGGTTACACAGAATTGCACGGACGGACTTTGAACCGTCGGTAACAGCACGACTATGCGAGGCAAGTAACATACAACGATACAAAGGTGCCATAGAAAGTATACACGTGCGTGTGTCGAGCGGTGATAGTATTTCACTCGCATGCGTGAATGTTGAGGGCCGAAGTTTGTGGAGATTATTTATTTTAGTTCGCTGTGAGCGCGCTGAATAGATCGGCATGACCTAGGATGCGAAGGACCGAAATGCCTTGTTGCTGTGCGGATGGGTGCCGAGATCAGACGGAGGACGAGAAGAAGTTATTTTGCATCCCGCGCAGCAAACAAGACCTAACCAGAAGGTAATTCTGGTTGCATAGAAATGGACGGAAAGACTGAACCGTCGGTAACTGCACGACTATGCCAGGAAAGTAACGTAGAGCGATACGAAGGTGCGAGAGAAATAATAATAATAATATGTGGGTTTTACGTGCCAAAACCACCTTCTGATTATGAGGCACGCCGTAGTGGGGGACTCTGGAAATTTTGACCACCTGGGGTTAAATCTAAGTACACGGGTGTTTTCGAATTTCGCCCCCATCGAAATGCGGCCGCCGTGGCCGAGATTCGATCCCGCGACCTCGTGCTCAGCAGCCTAACACCATAGCCACTGAGCAACCACGGCGGGTGTACGAGAGAAAGTATACACCTGTGTGTGCAGAGCTGCAGTATTATTTCATTCGCGCGCATGAATGTTGACAGCCGAAGTTTGTGGAGATTACTGATTTTAGTGCATTACGAGCCCGTTGACTTAGCAAGTGCAGTATGACCTAGCATGCAAGTAAATAGTGGGGCAGAAACGCATTAACTCGCTGACAAATATCCGCATTGCGTTACGTGCGATAAAAAAAAATTCAGCAGCGAATTCTACTTTTACACTTTCCTGTGTTTGTGTGCGCGTTGTTAACTGCACTTTACAACATGTCCAAAATGTAATTTCCAATATCCTAATCGTATTTTGTGCATTGCATATGTGAATAAATATATTGCTACGTACTTGCATTACTCTGTTTTTAAAAACGAATACTGCAATGCCACAGCTACTGGCTGTCAAATAATAAAGCGTAATACAGAATGTCAAAGTACATTACATACAGCTGCGAGCTCGTTCCTTCCAAGTTTCCCTTACACTCGACGTTTCAGTAATCGGCAATGCCATTTTACTGATGAAAAACACACAACTGCAAATGAACATAAGAAAAACGCCACAAGCGATACGCGGATTGCCAGCAAAACACAGTGCAGTAATAGCTGGGTCAATCCGCGTGCGTTTCGTATAAGGGCCCTCTAATTCTTACGGGGATTTAGCGGTGCACGGAGGCGAAAAGGGATAAACACAACAATGCGCGTCATGATTCGAGTTTACGCGGCGACGTCGCACGGTTCACGAGAACGGTCCACCACATTCACGCACGCGCACACACTACGCTCGATGTTGGTGTGCCTCGAGATCAGATCGCGCTGGCAGCCCGAACACGATCGAGGAGACACGTTGACACGATCCATACCACCTCTTTATCATGTCACGACAGTTGCACTGGCTCGTAGCATTGAACCACAAGACACAGCAGTCGTCGTGTAATCGCTACACGACAGACACACTCAGCGACAAGAAGACTGTTGGCGCACTCGTTTCCACAAACACATAGGATGTTGTTTAGTTGCCGTGAGGGTCGCGCGCTTTGAGAATCGCACGTTTGAGCGACGTTATGTCGATTCCGGTCCATGCGACTGTCAGCCTTCATTTTTACACGACTTCTTCGTTCAATGCAACCGCTATGTGTAGCAGCACACTTACATGCAAAAGATTTCACAGAGCATACGGGATTAAGCGTAGGCAATCACCAAGGCTCGCGCGGCGATTGAGCGCAAACGAACGAAATGTAAACACGCGGAATCGAGGCGATCCAGCCCTCATTACGCTCTCTTGAGCTATTTTCTTGGAGCACTTATTTGAAAGGACTAAATTTAGCAGTTCGGGTCCTTCTTTCGTTTTTCGCCACAGTCAAGCACCAGAAGGTTTTATTTCCGCGCGTATGCAGATATTTTTTCACCTCACGAATGCCGCGGCGCCGCGGTTTAGCGTGGGCGCCGTCTGCTACAGGAACTTCCTAGGTGGCGCGCGCGGCAGATGGCGCTACCTTGGAAGAGGGACCTTACGTCAGACGAGTTACGTCAGGAGGCGCAGTAGCGCCGCCTGGCCATGGTTTTCTCATCTCATAGACGGTCAACACGGTTCCGACATAGAGAAAGAAATTTCAACGAGAGCGGACACTCCCATAGAGCCCAGCGGATGTTGTTGACTCCTTCCGGTTTCGTTTTTGGGCGCGCGCGTTTTTAACACCTGTTGGTACACGCCGCACCGGCTCCGCTGCTCGGCGCGGCATTCATATTTTTTTTTTCGTTTCTGCTGAACCTCGCGTGACCTTGGCGTGGAATCGTTTCATTATTAAGTAGAAATGACTGCGATTGACCTTTACAAGACTGCGCCGAATCTGTCGGCTGCAATTTCATAAAGAAAACGAAAGACATCTTCTGAAATGATGAAATGTTTATTTTACTCTATATAAATGCTCGTTCCGGGCTTCTTCAGCATTCATCCAAAGTTGTGGCACCAGGTAAGCAGCAGTCGTTGCCGTACGATGCTCCACCGGATGCCATCAGCTGAAAGAAAGTAAATTACAAGCATGTATCATTTCGGTATATTGACGTAACAGGAGTATTGCGTGTAGAGGTGAAACGTGCGTAAGTAGTGAATGAGCGGCATTACAGATAAATTCACTTTTAGGTACATTTCGCAGCAAAGACTCCTCCCAAACAATGCCATAAAATCTAAACATCCGACTTTCAAGCACTCCTCCGTTCCCGAGCATTATTTCCTGCACTTTGAGTGCACAAATACACGGGTGACTGCGCGTTTCCGAAACAACTTGGCCTCAGTCGACACGATGGTACGCCAAGTACACAAAGGTGGCTACAACACAGGCTCAGCCAGGCCATGTTACACGCTCGCAGAATGCATTCTAATCGCACTCAAGTGAGACTCGCGGGTGCAAAGCCTGTTTTCAGTCGCTCAGAATACATAAATGTCATGTTCTTGAGCTCCTCCATCACGGTTATCTTTTACGCTTCCTGCCGGCGCATGCAACACTCCCGTGTTATCCCTCTCGGCAATCGCTCGTCGCGTTTTCGAGAAGCGTGAGTACCGACATGAGATATATGTTGTTGCAGGGCTATAAAATGCGTCACAAACTTGTCCCACTAAAATTCAGTACACGCAAAAGTAACTCACTATGGCCGGCTTGCTTTTTTGCTAACAGCTTCACAACCCCAGGCGCGGCGAGCAAGCCTCAAGATATCCCAAAGTTACCAAACAAATTACAATACTTTTTCGGGTCAGAGAATGCGTCACCAACTTCTACCAGTAAGATTCAGTACACGCGAAACTAACTGCGGCACACAGCCGAGTTGCTTTTTGCTAACTGCGTCAATAAGCCGGGCGCGGCAACCGTGCTTCTAAACTACCCCAAATATAACGACGTTAGTTACAATAATGTTGGGGGCCACAGAATGTGCGAAAACTTGTCTGTCTTAGGCGCTACGACGTAGTGTCAAGAACGGCGAGTTGCGCAACAAGATTGCCACCTTGCCACCCGATTACGACAAGGGGTGCAAGACGCGCACCTCCCCCTCTCCGTCGCTGCAGCTGCGAGGCGTTCAAAGAAGCGACCTTTGCGCTGGAATCCGCCGCCTTCCTCCAGCCCCTTCGACATTGTGACGGGACGAATTCGGTGTGTGGACAATGATTCCAGAGTTCCCCAACGCGGGGCTGATTTGACACGCTTGGAGAAGCTACCGCGGGAACGACTTATTTTTGTGCTTCTCACGGTTCGGAGTGGCTCGGAACAATGAGCGACGCGCGATCGACAACGACAGTTTCCCGGAACGGCACCCCGTGCGGTTGCCTCTGTGTACGGAATGTGTGTGCCTTTGTGTCTGTAAACTGGTCTTCAGAGCAGCTGCGAGTTGGTGATGTGTAAACGAACAGCCGCCGCGTCGTAGGACCGGCGGATCGAGTGTATAAAAACTGTGGTTGTGCGAATGTTGGACACACTTCTCTTGAGCAGTCATGTTAGACTGGTTCACTTCTCTCATGCAGTCCTGTTGGACTAATACTCTTTTTCTCAAGCAGTCATGTTAGACTGAGTTAATTTCTGTAAATAAACCCTTTTCCCCGTTCTCGATGAGAAGCAGTTCTTCACTTCCTCAACGATCTCAGCGTAAATAAGTTGGACGACGGCATGGGCCAGCTACCTTCGAATTCATGCCGTACTCCAATCTTGGCAAAGGACCACGGACGAAGGGATTGAGCCCCCAATCCTGACAGTAGTACTACACGCATGTACAGTCTGTTTCACACTTAGGGGAAAACTCGGAGCGCATTGCATCGGCGATGCGGTGAGCGCTGGAGTCGCGCGACGGAGTAGCTCGCGCAGGCGCAGACGCTATGGGGAACCAGCGCTGGATAGGCGGCGCGTCGAAAAGAGTGCGTTGCACGCCGCCCTGGCGATGAAACGCGGCATATTCCAGCCACACAACCAGACGACACACACACATACGCAGCGTTATAGTTCGTATGCTTCCGTTTTCGCGCCGCTTCAAGTGGAGTTTTTGTAAAGCTAGCGCCATCAAGTGAAGAAATGACGAAAGAAGCTTTTTAAGCTTTATATATTTTTCACAGTGCGTCGCGGCGAGCACGTGTGTTTCTTTAACGGTTGCCTCGTGTATCGATGCCATACTTGCGTGGCTGCCTGCCTCGCAAATCTAGCAGTTATGGCTCCGGTCGTGCTGAGCTATGGTTTCGTAAGTATTAGTTGGCCTCAAGATATTCCATATTTCTCTGGCTAGACATAAAAAATTCTGATGTTACTTCGCCACAGCAGTCAATGGAGAAGAAAGCTTTATCGCATCAGCTGACTCGCGCAAGCAAAGGTTTGAGTGCTCCGCTGCTTGATCTATAACAATCCTGGCTACATTTAGTACTAATTACATTAATTTGCCGGATGCATCTCAGCGCCGAGTCCTCATCCGCATGCGCATTTCTATAAACACATAGGTGGCTTAGTCGCGCGTGTGCCAGCACTATGCGCATACAACTCGTATTACATGGCAGCTTCCCTCCCACATAATTCTTGGCAATGAATGGATAATTTTTACCTTTCGTATCGTTCACTTGGTGCGGTGGCGTTGGAAGGGGCTTGGCGGTGGCATTGCGAAGGAAAAATGGTACATATGCCGGATGGTGCATGCTATTGCTCATTTTGTTTCCGACGAAATACCGACTGCAGATTCTGCTGTTTGGTACTGACTGCCATGGCTGACCGTCTTCACTATCTAATAAACCAAGGATACACGCGAAATTTGATTTAGAAACCAGCCCGACACCGCTTGACAGGGCGACAAGATGGGAGCTTACTCCGCTCGCCTGAATGCCTGGATCCAACGCCGCCTCCGTTCTTGTTCATTGGATTTAGATGGAAAGACGCAGAAGGATACATCCTCCCTCATCCCGACTTAGTTATGGCACTTGTATACGCAACAGTTTAGTCGGCGCCCTTTTGTTTTCCTTCGACTTTAAGGGCACGCAACGCAATTTTCGTCCGCGGGGGAGGCTGCATTGTGCACGTTCTGACCGCCAGGGCGGCGCTGCAGGCGCTGCGAAAACTCCAGCGCTGGTTCCCCATATGGGCGGAGTCATGACCTGCGTCGTCTGCTACGGCGGCGCGCGCCGGCCGCGTTGTCGTGAAGAGTGCTGCGGTCAGAGGCAGTGCGCGTATTCCATTGTTACTGCGGGAACTGAGCCGATATTCCTTATGAAGTATTGAGCGACGCCAGACTCTGAGCTTTCATTGGCCACATTCGAGTTCTACAAACTTCTTTTGACGGCGTGCTTCTATCGTTCTTTCGAAAGGCCGTGGTACTTAGTGCGTGCACATATATTTCTTCGCTGCGTGTGTTACCGTAACACGCGACAAGAAAGGGACAGCGAACTGTGCGCACAACGTGCTCGCTCTTTAGCTGACGCGAAAGAAAAACAAAACACTCAATATAATTATTATGCGAGTCTAACACGATGAAACAAACGGCAAAATAAAAGAATGCTTTAGGTTAAGGCATTGTGCTGAAAGTGTTTCTTCTCGACAATAGTTCATAACACAAGACAGGCTCGGCCTTGGTGGACGTCCGCGAGGTGCATCTTTGATGCGCCCTTCTTTCTTGTAGCCCTGTAGTATCCTATTCACACCTTTAGGCGACCGTCCTGTCATGTCTGATATCTTCTTTTGAGTATATATAGTTCCTAGAACACAGTTCAATAATCTTCACTTGTTCTTTCTCCGGTACACAGGCTATGTGAACAAGACTAACGATTTAGCACCGTTCTTGTCAGATGAAAAAGCTGGACTGAATTAAGACGGACAAGCGTCAGCTTTATTCAGATCAATCTTGAATCTTGTAAACCTTCCTGTATATGTAGAGAGCCGCACCGTTCTTCGATCACCAATGAGCGACGGAAGGAGATGATGCTTCATTGACTTTTCAAGGTCATTTGCTTTTCTATCTTCAGAAGTTTAAAGAGCGCCAAATCACCCTAAGGTAGACCATCGTCAGCCAGTGGGACGTGCTGCGAATGAACGCATGACTTAGCGACTCAATTTGCAACTCACTGCCCTCCAGAATGAGCGCTGTCATTGCTGCCGCTGGAGACATGACGAGATACTAAGTGATGTTCGGAGCGTGACGCGTGCATTTCCTCGTCAGCTGGCAGAGCCTGTTTTGTGTAATGAACTATTGTGGAGAAGAAACAATTCCAGCTCAATGCCTTAACCTAAAGCATTCTTTTATTCTTATCCGTTTGTTTCATCGTGTTCGACTGGCATATTAATTATATTGACTGTTTTGTTTTCCTTTCGTGTCAAATGAAGACCGAGCACGTTACGCATACAGTTCGGTGTCCCTTTCTTGTCGCTGCGTGTTACGGTAACACACACAGCGAAGAAATATACGTGCACGCACTAAGTACCACGGCCTTTCGAAAGAACGAAAGAAGCATTCTGTCAAAAAAAGTTTGTAGAACCCGAATGTGTCCAATGAAAGCTCAGAGTCTGGCGTCACACAACGCTTAATAAGGAATATCGGCTTAGTTCGCGCAGTAACAATGGAATACGCGCACTGCCTCTGACCGTAGCACTCTTCCCGACAATACGGCCAGCGCGCGCCGCCGAAGCAGACGACGCAGATCACGACTCTGCCCCTAGATCGTCTGCGCCTGCGCGAACTGCTTCCGCCGCCTGACTCCAGCGCTCGCCGCATCGCCGATGCAATGCGCTCCGAGTTTTCCCCAAAGTGTGAAACAGACTGTACTACATACACGCGCAAATGTGTCACACGGCCGAGCCGGTTTTCGCTTACTGCGTCAATAAGCCGGGCGCGGCAAGCGTGCCCAAAAACTACGGAAATAAGTAACAGTAATGTTGGGGCTCACAGAAAGCGTCGCAAACGTCTGCCAGGACGAGGCATTAACTCAAGTTAACTGCGCCAGGACGGCGGTGCTGTTTTCCGCTAACTGCGCCACTCGACCTAAGCCTAAATGTGATTAAAATGAGCCGCACACTGTCACACACAATTTCTCACCTTGCCGTAGTCCAGTAGTGCAGTGGTGCCGTGTCGAAATGCAGACGACACGCAAGAGAAGCATAGAGAAGGCCGGGAGCCCAATAAAATGGGCTACATCCAAAACAGACGGGTCGCCGAGAACGCGAGCTTCGCACATACGCCCATCCTCGCTCACTCCTGCGGCTTGTCTGGCGCATGACGTATGCACGCGCGTCTGGCGTGCCGCTAGCTTGTTGCTAGGCAACGCAACAAAAAGTTGCAAATTACACGCAGAACTTTTTCACTTTTAGAGAGAAGGAATAAAAATGGCTGTGGCTTAGGTAAGGTTAAGCCCAGGATGCGAAGCATACTTAGCCTTTATTCTAGTTGTTGAACCACTGTTTAGCCTGGTGAACTGCTGTTGCTTGGCTATATTTGGTTCGGCTAGACGAAGAAACAACTCATGCATTACTGCTTCACCTTCAAGAGTGGAACGCGACAGCGTTCCCGTCGACCCGCCAAGGGGTGTAAGACAATGGGCTACAGGGCAGCGACTACGCGCCCCGCATTGGACGCGGTGAGCGTCGAGCAAAGCAGCGTTCGGCGCGGCAACGAAATGTGCGCCTGAGCAAGAGACGCACGCCTTAGAAACAGCTCGTTTCTAAGGCAACACCGCATTCACTAGAGGCGCTTTTGTACCGCTATGAAGCATCGTACTCGTGGCTCAGTGGTAGCGTCTCCGTCCCACACTCCGGAGACCCTGGTTCGATTCCCACCCAGCCCGTCTTGCAAGAGTTGAGCCAAAGCCACTTCTCCTCTGCCGTGACGTCACGGTGTCACGTGGTTTCATGGCGACACCGCCGCGCCTGAGGAGCTGGGTTGAGCTCTCGTAATATGCTTCGCACAAAAGAAATAAAACGTTGTCCGGAACACGACCTACTGTATAAAGGGTATAAACACGACCTACTGTATATTTATACAGTAGGTCGTTGTCTGGAAGTTTATTTCACATTCATTTTTTCTGATGCTCGCGTCAAGTAACGGATGTTGTTGACGTGACGTGTTTCCTGTTGCCAGTTTTTGAAGTGTCCCCTCTTGTTGAATTTCTTTCTCTATGGTTCCAGGCACGTACCCAGGGGGGGCCCGGCACCCCCCCCCCGAAATCAAGTGGCATACCCCCCCTCCCTACCCACGCCACCACTCCCCACACATTCCTAAAGCGCCACCAGATCAATATTGAGACTTGACAGCTGTTCATCGGTCAGCATTATGCTGCCTTTTTCACTCCTTTTAGACGGCGGTAGTTATCGGCACCTCTTGTAATGTGAAGGAGAGGTTTCTCATAGATTCCGCACCCGCGCGATTAACTCGAGATGCGTTCAAATGTCACCATCTATTCAACCGTCACGCGCATAGCTGTTGCTTTTGTTAGTTCAATTAACCTTCTTTGTTTAGGCTGATCCTGGGACCAGGAGAGGGATGCGGCTGTTACTCAGCTGGTCTGTACTCTCATGGAACGAGTTGCGGCTGGAGAAAACGTCAATTGCGTTTAACTTTTCCCTTTGCTTCCTTATTTTCTTGAGTTACGGCTCGCGGCGACGCTGGCAGATTCCCGGAACCATATACACGTGATATGGGTTAGATAAGGTGGGAAATAAAATAATGTGAAAGAGCGTCCATCATGAAACCATGCAATAACCCTTAAATCCATAAGCTGTCGCCCGTTACCTCGTCTTTTTTTTCCCTACTGGATAGCACTTTTCCTGCAAAATTGGCAACTGGTATCAAAAATCGCAAGGAGTTGAGAAATTAAGCGACCTACTAAGGGAGAGAGCCAATGCAACAGCCAAACTCCCAAGTAACCACGGATATCCGGGCGACGTCCGACGGACGTCCTTTCTGGATATTCGGGATGTCCGTGGGATATCCATGAATGTCCGACGTACGTCCGAGGGACGTCCCTGGGAAATCCAAAGGTAATCGCTTTGGCATCCGTAGTACGTCCGACGCGGACATCCAGCATGGACATTCAGGGGACGTTCAGGATATATATATATATATATATATATATATATATATATATATATATATATATATACACACATACATGTGTGTGTGTGTGTCTTCCCGGGGATATTCCAGATATACACATACCTTGAAGCGACAATAGTGGCCGGGCCACATTCAAGCACCCGACCATTATATATATTGCATTGGTCTAATGCTTGAATGCATTCTTGTTTTAAATAAACGAGAAATGAACTTACACCAACTTCCAAATACAATTAAACCTTTATTGTCACCTTATACATAAAAAGACCAATAAGCAGATATATGCATACTGTTCAAAGAACAAATAAATACACGGATAAAGAAGAAAACTTGCAATTTCAATAGCACAACACAAGGTAGAGAACAGCAGAACAAAAATTCTTATTGCCCACCCTGCTTTGACATTTGAGTTTGCAGCATGGAATCAAAAGAGCAAAAAGAATTAGCATTATTAAGCAGCGAAATCAACAGAAATGACATGAAGGAATTAATCTTGACTACATCACTTCACTAGCACTGTGCCACACGGGCAAAAAAAATGACATTAACTGGCTAATGCCTTAAACTTTAATGTCATTCGCGAGGTGCCACACCGTCATGCTTAATGGTATTGCAGCTTAAATGTTATTCGCGACGTAGTGCATTCTCGTAAGTCAACTAGCCGTCAAATGCGTACTCTCGTTCCCAATGTCTCGACATTCTGACGTGGCTAAACGAACTATTAGTGAAGAACAATTAATATATTCTTCACTTTCTTTAAACAATAGCTCTTTCTCGTGGCGTAGTGCGTTCTTACAATTATTAAAAATCACTAGGCCATCGAATGCGTACTCTCGTTTACAATGTTCCCGCCGTGGCCGTAGTGACCATATTCTCACGATATTAAACAAACTTGTAGATAAAAACAACTAATATATTCTTCACTTTTTTAAAAGGAGCTTTTTATTTTCGCAGAGATCAGCAGGCGATCTTGCCGCTACTCACGGCTACAGCTCTAATCATGAGCGCATTAGCCAGGAGAAGCTGTTTGCCAGGAGAATCAAAGGGCGCCGATGAAGAGTCCGCGGTAGCTAAAGCAAATGTAGACTCCGGGGTCCTGCTTACCAGAGAACCCGCATTGACTTGTGCGTAGACCTCTCCTAAGGGATCCTGTTCCGTTCTCACAGCGAAGTGAACCATCCGAAGCGTCACGTAGAGTCTATATCCATCAGGGAAGCAAGGCACATTGTCCTTAGTGCGCGTAGTGTCACAACCACCGTCCTGAACTTCCGATGTCGCCTCGGTGCAGCGACCAGCATCACAAGGCGTACAAATGTTTGCAGGGACAGCCCGACCGCACATGTTAATGCATGCGTGCGGGGTATACGCGCCACTGCACAGTTCTAGACTTGCGAATTCTCGAGCTGTTGAATGCTGGCTGCCGGTGCGAGATCCGAAGTCCTCGAATATCGTCTTTGTTTCCAGCGACGCACTTTTTCGCGCGTGCGGCTTCTTCCGCAGTCTAGGCATCCTGACACCTGTGAAGAAAACACATTTCAATACCCAAACGAATTAAAACAGAAATCAATGTAGCTGTCATACCTTGGTAGCTGAGTAGGAGACTTCGGTAGGCACGGTAGGTGACAAACGCTGCTCCGCTGCCCTTAAAACGATCGCAGAATGAAAAATGGCGTGGCGACGATGGCTAGAGCTTGGATTGGATTGGATGACTGCAGCGTTCTGCTTTGCCAAGGTTCTAACACTTCCACGTGCATCTACGCAAACATAAATAGGTTTTTAAGATATTGTATTATTACACAGTGAAATATTTATTTATTCTGGGAATATTCGGTGTCTGATTTTCGAGTTTTTAGTTTCTGCTAACGCTGTCGGCGCCAGAAAAACATAGCCTTTGAGACTACTGTCAATGCATGGCGGCTCTGACGCATTATAGCTTTCGTAATCGCTTTCAACGCACGCAGCCACCAAAAGCGTAGCCTTTGAGATTTGTTTTTGTTACCTATAATGATATTATTGTATGCACAATTGAACACTGTAGACTACTTCCTATTTTAAGAAACCAGCCAAAAACAGGCACACACAGGAAACATACGAGAAGACAGGAAAGAGGCTGGAAGAGGCCTGTCTTGTGCATGTTTCCTGTGTCCGTCTTTTTTTTTTTTGCTGGTTTTTTCTTAATACAATGCACCAACTAGCCCAACAACGTGTTTTACTTCCTGTTTCAATGATAAACCTGAACCTACATAGCTTAAGTCTCAGTTACATGTTCGGAGGGGTAACTTGAGTGCTTGGCGCTAGGTCGAATAAGTGGCTTCAAATGGGCGCTTATATATTCTGCTAGTCATCCACAAGCATTTTTTTTTAAAGCAAACTACAAATTCTTTGTATGACCCACCGATAGAAAAAAAAATCGTATTTTAATACTACGATGTTAAAGTGGGCAGAACTTATATCAAGTTAGAAATATGTTTATTTTGCTTTGAAAAAAAGAATGAATTGTGTCCGATAGAGAACAAAAATAAACAAATATAATATGAACAGACTAAAATTTCCGGCAATATATTTATGCTAGTTTATATATAATTCACTAGTGTATATCCTGGGCATGCCTATTTATGGACAGCCAACGGACGTTCAAACTGGGATGTCCCATGGTTATCCCGGTGGGATGTCCTTCGGACATCCAAACAGGATATGGACTTCTCCTGTACGTCCCACGGACGTCCGTGTTGGATATCCGGATGGGTGGACGTTGGGACCTATGGTGGACGTCCCACGGATATCCGTGGTTACTTGGGCTGCAAGCAAAAGCGAATAATAAAAAAGTTAACCGCTGTTTATGAGAATATTTATGGATGAACATCTCTTTATTGAAAAAGGAAGTAGAGAAAACGCCGCCGGAAATGGAGAACAATTGCTTGTTTTGAATGGCGCTTCTACAGTTATTCGTCCAACCGCTTCACATAGCCACTTCTTTGCTGTGCTTATGCGGGTTTTTTTAACCTTTCGCGGTGAGCGCAGTACGTCTAGAATCGCAGAGTCCTGCGCTCTACGCGGTTGTATGGGACTGGCGGCCGCACAGCGTTATGCAATTAGCGGAACTGTCAAAACTGATCAACAAGGCGAAAATAACTGATATTCGAAACTATAACATGAGAAACACTGAAAAAGCCGTAAAAAATAAACGCACCCTGAAATCAGTAAAAAAGAAACCTGGCAAAGGACAAACCATGATGTATTATGCACTAAAAGATAAAAAGGGGAATATTATCAGCAATCTCGAAGATATAGTAAAAACAGCGGAAAAATTCTAAGCTGACCTGTATACAGTACCAAGAGGAGTCACGATACCTCACTTAGAAACAGTAATGGACAGGATACAGAAACTCCTATTTGACAGAAACCACCTTTGAAACACACAGAAACCCAGAAACTCACATTTGACAGCTTTTCCAGAGTATAAACACCTGGCATTTCCCTGGCATAGCGAATCTTGTTACCCACATGAAAATGGGCTCTGAATTTCTTGCTGGAAATGGTCTTTCCAGCCAGGTTTCCAACTGGAATCAGCCCTTCCAGCTAGAAATTTTCCAGAGCCAGCTGGAAATGGCACTTTCCAGCTTGAAGTGGGATCCACCTCAGCTGGTTTTTCAGCTGGAAGCAGCACTGCCAGCTGGAAGTTTTCCAGCTTCAGCTGGAAACAACTGGATACAGCATTTTTTAGCTGGAAACAGCGCTTCCAACTGGAAACAACTGGATGGAGCATTTTCCAGCCGGAAGTAGAATCTATCGACTGGAAAGTGGAGCTTCCCACTTGCATTAAAGGGACCCTGAAACGATTTTGGCGATTTTCTACAAACGTACTGAGTCGTTAGAGTAGGTTCTTCTGATCATTAATTGATGCATCTAAGTGCTCTGCGTAAAGCGTGTAATTTATTATAAGGTTTTAAAAATACCCATCGCTGCCGATCGCAGCGCACTGCTCGGCGGAATTTTAAGCCGCCCCTACCCATATGATGCAAATAACCCATATTACGTCACATGGGCGAGCTATCTGATTGGCTGACCAGGGCGCGTGGTCGATAATTTTTCCAACTTTATGGTGAACAAATGATGCTCGTAATAGTTGGAATGTTAGTTACTTTGTTTTTGTAAAAAGAAAATAACTTAAAGAGAATACACAAGAATAGTTTTTAGTACACTTCAGCACTTCCGGCACACAGCAAGTGTCGTCTGCTTGTGTTACAACGTACTCCATTTTGACCAGAGCTCCGCGGTCAGAGTCGTTCTCAGTCTTTTCGCGAGCAGTATGATTCGACTTTGTTGCCTTGTGGACTGCAAACCTAGCGACCTGCAAACCGCGAGTCCAGTATTAGGGCAAACGCAAGCGCAAGGGGACAGGGTCTGGCCGCTTGACTGTGCCGGGATGAGCCACGAGATGAGCAAAAGGGCAAATGTGAACGGTCTGCACGGTGCAGCCACCTGGTGGCACAGAGCTCAACCATACACAGTAGCAGCAACGAAGTGTATTCTTTTCTGCTGGTGTGTATTTTTCGCAGGAGTGTAATCATCAACACGTTGATTTAAAAATGTTTAAAATGCTTTACACTTGGTTAGAGCAATATTAGCGCTTTGTTTGACTGGTTAAGCGCTGCGCCAGCAAGTGTCTGGACCGTGCAGACCGATCAGGCTGCTCACGTACGTCTACGCTAAAGTTCCTTCATCAGCTTGAGTTTATGCCTCCAGTCATTTGCCGAAATGACCAGCTTGCCTGTTTTTAGCGGAGTACCGGACACGTTCGGCGCTACGACAGAATGCTCGCAACGCACGCTGCTTCGATAGCTCTCGGTCTACGGCTAAGCGGCTAGCGGAGGGGTCTCGCGCGGGAGGGGGCGTGCTCCTAAACAACCGGAAGTGAGCGATGTGACGTCGCATCGTGACGCTGAACCAGTGAAGGCGGAGCTTAGCGCCGCTCGCTCGGCGAGCGAGTTGAGGAGGAAAAGCATAGCTAGGGAGGAGGGTAACTTCTAATCGCTTGCAACTCCATTAATACGTAACGCTTCACTTAAATTGTGGTGCGAATGTTCTACTTAAGCTGTACCCTACGCGCCTACAAAATTTGTCCGAACCGTTTCAGGGGCCCTTTAAGACATTTTTTGTATCTGCAACATGCCCATATTTAGCCCAAGGTGGTGTTTGTATAAGAACGAAGAGCTTTTACTCTTGCAGCAGCAAAAAAAAAATATTTTTTTTCGTTTGTGTTGTGACAACAATCGTAATTGCATGAACTGCATGGAAATGCTCGTCACTCCGGGTACCTTTGATCGCGATCGGGATCGATAGCAATCTAAAGTGTCCTGTGTGATCGAGTTGCCAAAAAAAATATATCTCCAGGAAAAACTGCCACTTTTATTGAACCTTGCTTGTAGTAAACAAAAGCGACGCGCTCTTGGTCGACACTGTGTTATCTTGCTACATTGTCGACGTCGTCTAGCGAGGAGCTTGCCCGATTGGTCATGATGAGCCGTTGCGCGAACGGCTAGTGTTTACAGCATAGCAATTCCTTCTCTAACAAAAAAGAGCCTTAACACGTGGCACCTTCAGCAGTTCAGGCTGTAATGACCGCTGCTCCTATTTTTTCCTGTCTGCACGACGCCGCTACAATCGCCGCCATATTTGTTGAATACTTGGGAGCTTTAGTCTCGTATCTTGTCTTGATCTGCTCTTTTGACACTAATAATAATATAATAGCGTGTTATTGCAATATCAGTATTTCTCAGAAAAGCTCGGGTTTTTATTCACAGCAAACAGCAGCATTACAAAGACAGGCCGAATATAAAAAATGTCACGACGCCACGGGGCCCTAGTTTCGTACAGCACATATGGCGGAAACTGTCACGGCGAGGCAATTTTGCGAGACAACGAGTCTCTCTCGGGTGTGCGTGTGATCAAGTTTTTGTGAGGAACCTGCATGATCTTGCGCATGAAGTAATTATTTTTGGACAGTTCCTTCTCTGGACGGTGTTACAAGTACAGGCAAGCGGCTATCAACGGTTGTTATTGCTGTACTTTGTGGTGTTGTGATTCACCAGTGGGGATCGAAGAGCACCGTTTTCTCCAGCCCTGATTCTACAATTTGGAGGTAATTATTTCACTTGCTTATGTTTTGAGCGTAAGTTAATGTTTATTTTTATCCGGTATGTTGGCACGCTTGAGCATGATATCATAGGTCCCTGCTGTACGTGATGTTCGTATACAGGTTGATCATTTTTGTTTTGCGGAATTTGGTAGAAATGGCCTGTGGCAGATATAATTCTTGTCGCTGAGCGGAATATTTCGAAAAGGTGGACATTATTAGCATGCGAAATCGAAAGACATCTTCAAGTAATTAGCAAAAATTGACAAATTAACTTATTACCTTGCTGCACATAATGTACGAATTGTAGCCTGTGAGTTTGCAAGATGGATCCACCTTAAATGAATTTCCAGAATTACATCAGTTTCGATATATTATATTCTAAAGTGTGAGACGAATAAGTGGGCGTTCCAGTTACTTTTGTGCTCCAATACATAAAAGAGCGTTTTGTTAAAAAAGTAAGTAGACCAACATGCACTTTTACGACGAGTTTGATGACATATTTCTAACTGGTGTCATTCTGGATACGCCTGGCAATCTCAATGGCTACAATTCGTAGATTGCGATATGTGCCGTAATGTAATAAATTAGGAAGTTCATTATTGAATTTTTTAAAATTAGTTCAATATGTGTTCCGATTTTTCGTGCAATAATCTCCTCCTCTGAAGGATCCAGCTCAAGGACTAGAATTACGGTATCTTCAACAGGCGATTTGTTAAAAATTGCATAAAACTTAAAATTATCACGCAGCATATGTGAAGTGCTTGCCAGTTTGCGTAAGCCCCTTTTGTCTCCAATAGCCCACTTGAATATATTGCCGTGCAGTGTTTGTGCCCAATGTTGCACATACGTACGTCTATTAAATACCAGTGGGTATATGTCAATCTGCCCAACGCAATAGAAGCACATTTATGGCGTGCTTTCACTGCAAGTGCGTGCTCGCAAACACGTTGCGTCGAATGGCAGGCATTTGAATTGGTGCAAAACAACAATAACATAAAAAGATTGGCCCTCAAGCTCCTGTGTTATTCAGCAGAGAAATGCTTCTTGGGAGGCTGTTGAGTTACATCACACGCCTAGTTCAAAATACAAATCGGCTCATTTGAATTCTATTTGCACTATAGCCACAGTCAATGGCGCTAAACAATTTAACAATCATTGCATAGCGTCTGCAGCTCAAGTTGAGAGCCTCTTGAGAGCTCAGGTTGAGGCCTTGCGCCACATAAACTGTAGAAGGGTCTGTGATGAAGGTAAACTGTGGTACTGTCCAAAGGCTGTTGATACAATCCACGTGATTTTGGTAAAAGTCACTGTTTACTAGAACTGAGTGGATTAAAGTGATGATTGTTTTAAAGTTCACTCACTATGTCTAAATATTTTTTTCAGGTGGGGTACAAGGAGAAGTGCAAGTGTATTCAACATCTTGAGGGAGATGCAAGATATGCTTCCGCAATCCTTGCTGCAAGTGTTCAAATAAATGGTTGCAAGTTTCAGCACCGTGCTGTTTCGGCTGCATGTATTTTCACCGGACTAGTTGGTCTTGCGGCCAGTCACATTAGGAACTAACTGTGACTTGCGACAGCAAGCTAAGATCCATGCGAGTTCTGGCCAGTTTGTATCCTGCTTGATGCGAGCTTACACACTGGGATTTCACCTTAGCATGGCTCAACACCATGGTGTTGTCGCCAAGGCTCAACACCATGGCGACCGGTGCTGTGTGCCAGCCCGGTCTGTGGGTCTGTATACCCACAGTCCGGGCTGGAGATTCTAGCTGGAACCTCTTCCAGCTGAATTACAGCTGGCATTTCTTGCAGCTGGATCCAGCTGGAAGACCTTCCAGTTGGGACATATTCCAGCTGGATTATGGAACCGGAAATTTCACCCAGCTGGATTTTTTCCAGCTGCCTTCCCAGCTAGAAAAGTATCCAGCTGGGTGAAATTTCCAGTTCCATAATCCAGCTGGAAGTAAAAACATTTTCATCTGGGTACACACAGATGCTTGAGGTCTGCCTCACCAAATTACGCTGCCGCATTCCCTCCCTGAATTTCAATTTATACAGGTCGGGTTTGGTTCCCTCTCCCCTTTGTTCTTTTTGTGAGAAAGAGGAGACGATACAGCACTTTCTTTTATCTTGCCGCCGCTTTGCTGCGTTAAGAAAATGATTGTTGGAGATACCTTTTCGAAGAATTGGCCTGGACTTGACAGAACCATGCAATTCTTTCGTACGGGGCGTCCACTTTGGGATTCAGCCACAGGGATCCATGCTTCGCTGTCCAAACATTCCTTACAGAATCTAAACGAATACCCTGCTAAATTTTATTTTTTATTACATTTAAATTAATTATTCCTCATTCAACAGCGCCTTCCTGATTTTATTTTAGCCGGTAGTCCAACCCTATTAAATGCTATTCGCATAAATATTAGGAAATTTATGCTCTATATTATTTTGGAATAATCCACTCATTTCTTGGCCGATCCCCCATCGTGGGTAGGAGCCACACGTGCCACAGGCTACAACAACAACAACGACAAAGGAACAAGAGGTCAGGATCGCCTGTCGGCCACTAGTGACTGTGAAGGAGAACGTTTACCTAGGCCAATTAATCACAGGCAACCCTGATCATGAGAAGGAAATTCACAGAAGAATAAATATAGGTTGGATCGCATACGGCAGACATTGCCAGCTCCTGACTGGAAGCTTACCATTATTATTGAAAAGTAAGGCGTGCAATCAGTGCATATTGCCAGTGCTGACATATGGGGCAGAGACTTGAGAGGACCGCGCAAAGAGCGATCGAACGAAGATTGCTAGGCATAACGTTAAGAGAGGGAAAGAGCGGTTTGGATCAGAGAGCGAACGGGTATAGACGATATTCTAATTGACATCAAGAGGAAAAAATGTAGCTGGGCAGGTCATGTAATGCGCCGGTTAGATAACCGTTGGACCATTAGGGTTACAGAATGGTTACCAAGAGAAGGAAAAGGCAATCAAGGACGACAAAACACTAGACGGAGCGATGAAATTAGGAAATTCCCGGGCGCTAGTTGGAATCGGTTGGCGCAGGACAGGGGTAATTGATGTTTGCATTGCAGGGAGAGGCCTTCGTCCTGCAGTGGACATAAAACAGGCTGATGAGGGTGATGATGATGATGATGGAGGTGGTGGGCCCCCCCCGAAAAAAAATCCTGGGTACGTGCCTGTATGGTTCCGAAGAACAGAAGGAAGAAGACCGTGAGCGCATGGCTGATATGAGCAAGGATCCCTGCTCATCTCGTCACCACGCTGACAAGGCGGAAGGAAAGACGGCTGCCACAAGCAGGCCACCTTTCCGGCCACCTAGCCGTTCCTTCCACGATGCTTTTCCAGCTCTGGGCGACTACCGTAAATTTATGCAAGAGCATCGGAGGTTTTACGATGCCGTACAAAAGTATCACCGAGACGTCGTCGCGGCATCGGCAGCAACAAGACGGAAACGCGCAGCAGAGAACCACCCATCTACCGGGGACATCGGCAGCGACGAGGAGCTGCCCAAGGCCAAGACAGCTCGCCTGCAGCTGGGGGTTCACAGTTCTGCTGTAGGGCTGGACCTTTGCCAAAGGCATGGCAAACCGCAAGTACTGCATGGCGCCACGAAGTGGAAGTATAAACACACTGGCTTCAGAAGACGTGGCGCCATCGTCACAGAAGCGCGGGCGGCCAACGGGATCAAAGGTCCATGCAACGAGAAGGTCTGGGAACTCGCGAACTTTACCTCGACAACGACGGATCGGCACTGCCAGCAGTGTTGTGAACCAGGACCCAGCAGGGACCAGCTACGATCCCGTTCGAGTGCGACGAAGACCCGTGCAGAAACGGCTTTGGCAAACGCTCCCCTTGGCAAACATGCAGGTGGGAAGCGCGGCGCCGAGGGAACTGCCTTAATGCCAGCCGCAGGCCTTTCTTGCCCGTCACGTTCTTCCGCCGTCCGAGTATCCAACACTTACGACACGGAAAGACACGGAGCTTGGCGACAACTTCTAGCTATGGTTCTTTTTTTCATTTTTCTGTCAAGTGCCCTTGCATTTTTCACACGTGATTTATGAACAAGATCACTCTTAATCTTGTTGCTTACAAGCTCCAACAAGCAAATTGAACAATTGTGCGAATGTGTACGAATTTGGTACGGGAACTTACGCGGAACAAGGTTGCGATGTTGTACTTCCCTAGCAAAAATTCTAATAGAAGTTTGTATAAGTCTAATACAGTTTTGTATTAGTTGTATAAGTTTTGTATTAGACCAATAGAAATTTCTATCAGTTGTACTGATTGACCTATAAGACCAATAGAGCCTATGTATTAGGCGTATTAGTCTTATACAAACAGTGTTGCATGTCTGCTAGTTTCGTTATTAGACTGATACGTCCTATTGACTTTATACAGATTGTTGCTGGTCTGTTATGCAACATGCATTGTTGAATTCTGTTGCTCCTTTTTGCTGCTTGTTTAATGCGAGGGTGAAAGTTCATGAAAAATTAAGTCTGTATTGGGGACCATTTGCAGAGGTCTCTGATTATTCGCTGAATAATAAAGAACAAAATGTGCAGCACACAGCATTCGCACGTTTGTATTAGTTTCATCGCACTAAGCTTATCTCTCAGCGATATACACGAAATCGATCGACGCGCGCCAACATGGTCTTGCTAATTTTGTTTCACTGGCGACGTCTCATAACTAGGCCTCTGTTGAGCCTCGTCGCGATGAGTCGTGAGGAAACAGCTATGTTTACAACGCAACAAATACTTCGCCACGAAAAAAAAAACACAACGAACAACCAGCCGTGACCTGCGAGGCAGAGCCGCGATGCCCGGTGGGTTTACGAACGATGGTGCAATCGCAGCAACCATAGTTTGCCACTGAAGTTGCGTTAGTCCCGTATCTTCTGTTGAAGTGCGCATAAAGCAGTGTTAAACTTGTAACCTAAATTGATAACTTAATACCCCATATAAAAGGCCGTAATATTTATTGACATCAATGAGCAGTATCGCAGAGAAGGGAACACGGCAGGCGGGAAGATCGCAAAAGTACGGCCGTAGTCAGCCGTAGTTGCGCACAGCACGTGTGCATTGGCGGCTACCATGTTGCAGTGTACTGTAGCCATGTCAAGGCGAGGTGTGCACGATTTTTAGTGAATTAACGATGTGTTTTTAAGGAACCCGAAGTGCTGGCGTCTGCGCAATCTTATTCCTGCAATATAATACTTGGATATGGGTGTTGTGTGACTTCAAAACAACGGAAGGCAACTAGTTTTACCCCTGTGCTTCGTGGATCTATCAGCGTGCATCGATGTGATGTGTCTTCGCCGGCGCCGATTCCTTTCCATTTGGAGGTAACTATTGTACTTATTTATGCTTCTATAGTATAGTATAAAGTTGTTTCTTTTTATCCCAATGGTGGATGCACTTCAGTACAGTGTGATTGGGCCGATTGTTGTGCGCATAGCAGCAGTGACATGCATGTTTCCGACAATGCTGTGCAAGATTTCTGTCTAGAGTTGTTCTTTATCTGTCTACAGTTTCGATGTAACACACAGAACATTTTTGGTGCATTTTATGTGCTGTCTAATTGTTTTGTCACATCAGATGGCGTCATTTTTCTTTATGATAAACATATCGAACTAAGCATATCAAACTTTGCCCTAAAATTAGTTTGGAAATTACGGGGCCATATTATTCCAATTAGAACTAGCACCCCTGCTTTTAAATGTTTCTATATGTGTGTATGTTTCAACCCAGGTTTTTCTGACCACCCCAAAAGGACGTTCTCTGGTCGAAGTGGTGGAGTAAAAGCTCTGGCAATCAAAATTGCTGACCTGACGAAGATCTCGAAAGAGAAATCTGTAAAATATTTGTGTGCTAATAAATGCTCCTAGCAATTATGCCTGTTTTTCATTCTGTAACTGGTGCATTGAGACCTTTTCTTTCACACCAATAGACCTATTAGACTAATACGCCGATGTACCTATTAGACTAATACGCCGATGTACCTATTAGACTAATACGCCGATATACCTATTAGACTAATACGCCGATATACCTATTAGACTAATACACCAATAGACCTATTAGACTAATACACCAATAGACCTATCAGACTAATAGGCCAATACACCAATAGGTCTATTAGACTAATACACTAATAGACATAATAGACTGTATTAGTGTCAATAACCTCATAGGCTATTAGTTTTTGTATTAGAATTTTTGCTAGGGTTAGTGAAACTTACGCGGGTCAATATTTATTTCTTGATATTGGAATCTTGATATGAATATTGGAATATTGACCCGCGTAAGTGAAACTTACGCGGGTCAATATTTATTTCCCGCTTGTGCCTGTTTTACAAAATATATTACACTAATAATGAGCTAAAAATGACTTTTTTTTTTAACGAGCAATTTGTCATTCCGTATTGATCATCAAATGAAGGTTGGGGTGCCTCAGTGTAAAAGCAATGTATACCTCGAAGCCTTCATCCCGAAAACAAGTCAAGACTGGAATCGCCTTCCCGCATCCATCGTCATTATCACAGACCATGATGTGTTCAAGTTGGCTATCTGTGACTATGTGCTGCCTCATTAGCTATATTTTTTTTTCTTTTTCTATTGCCACTCCTCTCTGTAATGCCTGTACGGCCTTGAGAGTAAATAAATGAAATTCATCATCATCATCAGCCTAGTCACGCCCACTGCAGGGCAGAGGCCTCTCCCATACTTCTCCAACTACCCCGGTCATGTACTAATGGTGACCATGTTGTCCCTGCAAACGTCTTAATGTCATCCACCCACCAAACTTTCTGCCACCCCCTGCTATGCTTCCCTTCCCTTGGAATCCAGTCCGTAACCCTTAATGACTATCGGTCATCTCCCCTCCTCATTACATGTCCGGCCCATGTCCATTTTTTTTATTTATTTCAACTAAGATGTCATTTACCCGCGTTTGTTGCCTCAGCCAATCTGCTCTTTTCTTATCCCTTAACGTTACACTGATCATTCTTCTTTCCATAGCTCGTTGCGTCGTCCTTAATTTCAGCAGAACCCTTTTCGTAAGCCTCCAGGTTTCTGCCCCATATGCGAGTACTGGTAATACACAGCTGTTATACACTTTCATTTTAGGGGTAGTGCAACCTGCTATTCATGATTTGAGAATGCCTGCCAAACGCACCCCAGCCAATTTTTAGTCTTCTGGTTATTTCAGTCTCATGATCCGGATCCGTGGTCACTACCTGCCCTAAGTAGATTTATTCCCTTACCACTTCCAGTGCCTCGCTACCTATCGTAAACTGCTCTTCTCTTCCGAGACTGTTAAACATTACTTTAGTTTTCTGCAGATTAATTTTCAGACCCATCCTTCTGCTTTGCCTCTCCAGGTCAGTGAGCATGCATTGCAATTGGTCTCCCGAGTTACTAAGCAAGGCAATATCATCAGCGAATCGCAAGTTGCTAAGGTATTCTCCATCAACATTTACCCCCCATTCTTCCCACTCCAGGTCTCTGAATACCTCCTGTAAACATGCGGTGAATAGCATTGGAGAGATCGTATCTCCCTGTCTGACGCCTTTCTTTATTGGGATTTTGTTGCTTTCTTTGTGGAGGACTACGGTGGCTGTCGAGCCGCTATAGATATCTTCCAGTATTTTTACATATGGCTCATCTACACCCCGATTCCGTAATGCCTCCATGACTGCTGAGGTTTCGACTGAATCAAATGCTTTCTCGTAAGCAATGAAAGCTATATATAAGGGTTGGTTATATTCTGCACATTTTTCTATTACCTGATTGATAGTGTGAATATGGTCTATTGTTGAGTAGCCTTTACAGAATCCTGCCTGGTCCTTTGGTTGACAGAAGTCTAAGGTGTTCCCGATTCTATTTGCGATTACCTTAGTAAATACTTTGTAGGCGACGGACAGTAAGCTGATCGGTCTATAATTTTTCAAGTCTTTGGCGCCCCCTTTCTTATAGATTAGGATTATGTTAGCATTCTTCCAAGATTCCGGTACGCTCGAGGTTATGAGGCATTGCGTATACAGGGTGGCCAGTTTCTCTAGAACAATCTTATTTCACATTATTTCCCAGTTTGGATGGTTCTTTGCCGTGCATTTGCGCTTGCGTGTACATTTGCGTACTCAAGGACTGACCCGACGAAAGTTTTGTAAGCCAGACGTTTTGTATCGGGTGGTGCTAGTAGGAGGTGTCTTCCAAGCAAGAAAAGGCGTTTCATTGCAGTCGCTGTAACATTGTTTATATGGGAGTTCCATCTGAAGTCATGCGTTAACATTAATCCAAAGTACTTGTGTTCATAAACTTGTATTAGTAGCACATCGTTAATGGTATACATAAAGCTCAAGTAACTTTTCCTTCTGGTGATATAAAGAACAGCAGATTCCTTAGTATTGATGGTCATCTGCCAGTGGGCACACCAGTTAGACACAGCTTTGAAGTTGTTTTTTATGTTCTATGGTCATCATGCGAGTTAATATGTCGATAAAGAATGCAGTCGTCTGCAAATAGCCTAATGTTTCCTGTGATTTTTGCGGGTAGGTCATTAAAAAAAATTAGAAGTCGTCGCACACATCGGCACATTGTAGCGACGGTCAACAAACAGACACTGTGAAAAACAGTGAGTCTTCTGATCGGGGGTAGATGTCGCCCATTGGGTCACGTTCAAAGAGCAAAACAATGTACACTAGATGATATTAAGCTTATATACATTAACAAGTGGCAAGAAGGTCGACACGAGGAAGAGGCGATGGTCGCAGACGCACGTGCCACAGATGTTCCGGAGAGTAAATGGAACGCTTTTACAAAATGTGTTCCATTTACTGTGGTGCTAGCGAGAACAAACACGTACAAAAGCCGGCGTTAGCAAAGAGCCTGAGCAGCGTAGTCTATTCGTCGGGTGTAACACTTAATATAGTGTATAATATACAGGATGAGCAAAACGAGAACAAGGTGAAAGCAGGAGCCAATGTTTCGACAAGTGGACTTGTCTTCTTCAAGGCAACGTACACTGTAAAAAAAATTGCCTTACTTTACAGAAAATCTGCTGGTAATTTGTGACCCAACACTTTTCCGTAAATTAAGAACAGTCATTTCCGTAGAATGGCCAACTGTAAAAGAGAGAATATAATACAAGATATGAGTGCTTCTGTATCTGGAAAACGAAACACACTGTATGCTGAATCTGTACTATAACCGTTAAAAGTGCTTGCCGTATTCAGAAAACGAAAGACTCCATATGCTGAATCTGTACTATAGCCGTTAAAGTACAGGTGCTTGCCATGTTTCCTCTTCCAGAGCATCTCCATTGTTTGGAGAATGTGCCAACAGGGACAAAATTGCCCAGGATGTGCGAGAGTCGACCAAATTTTATTGGTGCACTATGTGCTGGGATCAGCCGTGCTAACATCTGAGTTCGGAATGTGCATACGTGACCCACTGTTTTAAGCGGTCTTGAACAGAAATGCAATTTGGTTAATGCTCGCACTTCCAGGGTACTTTTGTTCATGATGGTACATCTCCTTTAATGCAAATGTCATGAAGGCAGCTCATAGCTGAAGCAGCAGGTCACCACTGAGAAAATTGTCTTGCCAACACACTGACATGGCTGCACAGATAAAACACTTTGCACTGTGTGATATGAATGCACTGCATAGCATATATACAAAAAGGTGCAACATTTCAGTCCTCAAGTTCTTAGATCACAGAAGCAACTTCATTTTCTTCAATCACTTGTCTTGCACTTTTTCCTGGTGAAGGTTGTTCTTGACCCCAAACGCTTGCAAGGATAAACTTGCTGCTGTTAGGAGAAACAAATAGTATTCGTGAATATCCAACATAAAGAAAGCGGCAAAAAGTGTAATCACAGAACACGACAAAGCAGTAAGTTCTGCGTTGGAAAAACATGTGAGTAGACCAACATTGTTGGAACAAGGGATGTTGCTGTAGCCACATTTCGACATAGGTGCTTGTCATCAGGGTAGCAAATGTTTTCCTTGGTTGTGTTGTTTTGGATTATGCATAGCTCACTGGCCCCTAGCCTCATTGGGGGAGAAGCTGGTGCATGTAATAGGCCAAGAGAAGCCAGTGTTAAAATAAAGGAAGGAAAGGCGTGTTTAGCAGTGGTGATTGTGATGGAGTGGGTATGAGCACTGCTGTCAGTTCTTGCTAAGAGTGGGGGTGACCAAAACAGAAGACGATGTACACATGTAAGCAGTCATTAATCCAGTAAGACCTAATCTTCCCAGAGGACAAAATAGGTATTAAGATAAACAGTTTGCACTTTTGGAAAAAGGAAACGAAGAATTAAGGAAAATAAATTTTGTATCAAGATGCATCTGGTTAAGATCACTGTAAATGGTAAATGAAGGCACATTATGAATACATATTTTGTTTAAAGGCGATGAAGAAAAGATATATTAACTAAATATTAAAAAATAGGGACATTAAAATTAAACTGGGTATGACCATAAAAACGGTAAAGAACAGCCCGTGAAAAAAAAAATGGTATGGACAATATGATAACAAGTGCAAGATTGTAAAACGTCGAGCGCTGTTTATATTCATGCTGCTGTTGACGGCTTCAAGCTTGTCCTTCTGTGCAACCTTTGTCTTACTTGAACAAGGAAATGGGTCATTTTTTAAACAAGTCAGTTCAAATGCTGTTCAAAGCTTCAGCATTATTATAATGAAAGAAAATATTATGTGCAGTTCTCCTGGGTGTGCTTCCATTCACCAGTTATTTCCACAGGTGTAAGCTCAAAACTTAATGGTCTAAATGAACCTTAGCTACTCGTGAACCATTAGCTGGTCTTTTTTTCAACACAGATGTCCGCACATTATATCTGTTGGCAGGAGCGCTAGCGAACTACATTATACTTATTGCCACAACAAAGTGAAACTTGGCAACAGTGAGTGAAAAAAAAACAGCATTCCACAATACTGATTCAAGTCATCTGGAAAAGTTATTGTACACCCCCCACCCCACCATACACACAATTATACACCACACTGACTCTCATGGTGTCAACCATGCTATTATAACACTAGGCATCAAGTGAGGAGAATTGGGGGATAAGAGGGCACTCCTTTTGTTAGAACCTCAAATGTGCTTTACATTAACGCTACATTCCAACTAACAAAGGAGCAGCCGGTTTGCGAGATAGTCACCAATGCCTACGAAAGCTAATGACATACTGTGCAGCAGAATGTTGCCGATGAGGTGTGATGCACACAAAATGACATCCTGCAGTCAAACCTTGTGCCAACATTAGAGTTAGAAAAACACCACAGTGGAAAGCAAAGAGTGCTAAATTTGTTGAAAATTACTAAAAATTACTCGATTATTCATTATCCTTACTGTTCGTTAAAGATTCACAGACTGTTCCCTACAGGTGCTGTAAAACAGGCACCCTGCTTTTACAGTTGTAGCAACAATGATCTGTGGCACAGACAAGGAGAAATGCTCATGAAGTTTATGCAAGAGTATACCCTACAAATTACACCCCACTTCACATTCCAATGTGGTATAAGAGGAAGACGAAAAAAACTACTTTCTGGTGGAGAATGCATACCCCACAGTAGAAGAAACAAGTGTACCCTAACCATTGCTGTTGCCAATGCCTGTGCATTAGCAGTTACATATAATATGGCAGTTACAATTGTTTTTCCACAAGCACTGCAAGCTGCTGCCAGTTTACCAGTACACAGCTGTAATACATTTAGGGCAAGTTAAAGCTCTCTAATGGATTTATCTCATATGACACAATTGGTATGCAATATTCTGCAAATAGGTGAAGCGCGATGTGCCATCCCATACAATGAAATACCTTTGAAGAATCTGAATCACCACCTGGGAAGTGACAAGGTAAAGAGTGTGTTCTGTGTAAAGTAGTGCACCTGTATAGCCTAAAGCTGTGGAGAATGCATTTAGTATCAGCTGTGAAGCTTTCTAATTTTAATTGCACACAGTAAAAACCTCCATGCAATTTTGCAAAACGCAAGCCCCCTACCTTTTTGTTGTTCAAAGGTAATGACACGTAGGGCCATAATATGTACATTACGGGTTTCGTTCCCAAACAATCAAAGTGAATAGCAGCACCCTAAGTGTTATGTGCCTTCCTTAACCAAGGGTGCGAATGCAACCACAGACACGTCGTCTGCTAGCTTTGGGGGTATGCTGCCTGCTACCGCGACTGCTGCAGCGTACACTCCCAATCCGAGGGTTTCGGCAACGGCGGTGCTTCCGGACAAGACCCTCGCGTCAATGTTCCTGAAGGGCCCGCCACGGCAGATACCTGCACAGCAGAACCTGTGGAAGAAGAAGCAGCAGCAGCAGAAGAAGAAGGCAAAGAAAAACACTTCTACTGCTTCAGAAGCTTCTACTTCCCGGGTGACCAACTCCTCGCAGCGTGCTCCAGAGACTGCAGCCACTACAAAGGCAGTGGAGCGTGAGGACCTCTCAGCTCGTGAGCCACCCGCGGATGACTTTCAGCTGGTCCTGTCGAAAGGAAATCGGCATTGTGCAAGGGTTTTGGAGAATGCAGTACTCCCAGTCAACCCTGCGGTCACCGGCACAGTGTTCTTCCGGCCATCTGCACCGGGTGGAGCCTTCCGGAGTGCCCCGCGCCTCGCACTCGCGGCGGCACTCTCTGCGCGACCAGGTGTTGCTGCAGTTCGTGTGAACATCAAGCGCAACATTGTGGCCGCCGATACGGCCACTCGGGCATGCCTTGAGGAGCTGCTGGCAGTCACCGAGCTCCATGGCATTCCAGTGACGGCCTGCCTGCCGGCTGAGCGTGGAAAGAGCACTGGCTACATACACGGGATGGACGGGATGCTCGCTGACAAGGACCTGCTGGAGGCCATCGAGTCTTCCGTTCCAGTCCTCACAGCAACAAAGAATGGCAGCACGGTGGCCATACAGTTTGCGGGGCCGGTCCCCCCTGAACAAGCGAGCATCTTGAAGCTCAGGTTCAGGGTAAGGCCAGCAAGGCCTCGTCCACTACAGTGCCGGCAACACGGCCGTTTCGTCCACGTGGTGGAGAGCTACAAGTGGCCGACAGGCTGCATTTTCTGTGGCAGGAGCCACCCTGAAGGCTCCCCTTGCCAGACAGTCCGCTGCGTGAACTGCTGTGGCGGCCACACCGCGGCCACTCCGGCCTGTCCCAAGTGGCAAGAGGAACGAAGGGTGGCCACCATCATGGCGTCCTCCACCACTGCACTGTCCAGGTTTGCAGTGCGGGCAGCGGTCCGTGAGGAGAGCCAGTTGGAGCAGGCCACTACACCCTCGCCGCGCTCCTATGCAAACGCAGTCAAGGGCATCGCTGATCTTTCAAGGCGTTGGGTACCAGCCCCACGCAGCTCCCAACGTCCGGTGCCGCAGGCCACTGCTGTCCTTTCGGCTACACCCCCTACTGCCCCCCTGGTGCAGACAGCCGTGGAACAACTGGTGGCAATGCTGCTGACTATGCAGGCAGTCAGCAACATGCTTCCTGCTGACCACCCTCTCCACACCACCTGCCTACAGGCAGTGGCACTCCAGAACCAGACCACCCAACATGGCTGATTCCTCTGCTACAAGGAAGGACCACCGTTGTCCAAGTGTTCTCCAGTGGAACATCAACTCTAGAAGGGTTGACTGTTGGGCTAGTTGGTCATCCATATTTGAAGTAGTAGCTTAGCGCAAATAAAACCACAGACACAAGGAAGACAGACAAGGACAAGCGCTACTCACAACTGCATGCCGAATTTAACTTCTTGCGCGACCGCCTTTGATGTGCATGTACCGGCTTCACTTCTGCTTGGTAAGCGCATGCGTGACAAGAGGATATATATATAACGCACTATCCTTCCTTCCATTAAACAGTTGTGAGTAGCGCTTGTCCTTGTCTGTCTTCCTTGTGTCTGTGGTTTTATTTGCGCTAAGCTACTACTTCGAACATCAACTCACTGCGGCGGCGGCATGCAGACCTCTCGCTACATCTCCTGCAGAGTGAATATGATGTGCTTGCTCTGCAGGAGGTATAAGTTGCTGCAGAGAAGCTGCAACTGCCATGCTACGTGAGCTACAGTGCTCGCACTTCCTGCTCACAGGAGTCATGCCAGGCCGCCCCCTGCCTCGAAGACACACATCAGCAAGGAGCTCCCCGCTGCGCAGTGTACGTGAGGCGAGAGCTACCCCAGGTGGAGATACAAGTGGCTGACCTGACTGGCGGGCCCTTTGAGTGCGCGTACGCATCGGGGGCGTGGACACTACTGTCGGCTGTGTGTATGTCCGACCCTGCCAGCCTTGGGACCCCTCCTGCCTGCTGCGTTTGGCTAGTCACCTGGGCAAAGACTTCGTCCTCTGTGGCGATTTCAATGCCCACCACACAGCCTGGGGTGGCCGGCACTGCTGTCCTTGTGGCAGGGCACTGCGGGATGCTGCTGACCAACTCGGCCTGCAGATTCTAAACACTGGCACCCCCACTTTCATCCGGCGTGGAGCTCGTTCAACACAGACGGCAATCGACCTGAGCCTGGCCACAGAGGACTGCTGGTACAGCTGGAAGCTGGTACAGCTTCCCGACACCTGGGGTTCCGACTATCTGCCTCTGCTCCTGTCTCCTTTTCGAGGCAAGTCCCCCAGGAGCAGAGAGTGCCTCACAGTCAACTGGAAGGCCTTCCGTGAGCTTTGCCGGCAGGCGGACGACGACGGGGATCTATTGCAGATGATCGTAGAGTGCACCGATGCTGCTACCATATGCTCTACTGTCCCAGATGGCAAACCAGTTTCTGATATACACCATTTAGAACTGCAAGCTGCTCGGCGCCGTGTGGAATGCAGGGCCCGGTGCACCATGCTTCCGGAACAATCAACGGCCTACTGCCGCATGGATGCTGTCTGTCGCCGCCACGCCCAACGACGCAGACGGCAAAGCTGGGAGAGCCTCTGCTCCACCATCAGTCACAATCCAGATGGTGCCTGCTGAGGTCACTGATGGTTGCTCCAAGCGCTCAACGCCAGTCCTTAATCGTGGCCGTCCTCATGGGCATCAGCGAGCGGGCCCTGGTCGAGCGCCTAGCCGACCAGTTTGCCGAGGTCTCCACTGCCGCAGATCCTGACCTTGACGGTCGCCACGAGACGCTGCCTCCCTCCCTGCCACCATCCAGAGTGGGTGGCAGCACAGATCACCGCCCTATGCAGCGAGCCTCTCCGCATGCACGAGCACGAGATGGCGCTAGCTTTCACACGACGGAGTGCTCCAGGAGCCGACGGGATAACCTGCCAGATGCTGCGTAACGTTGCAGAGCCACAACGGGTACGACTCCTGGAGCAGTTCAACTCCTCCTGGAGCACCGGGGTCTTGCCTGAGAGCTGGCTCATGGCTGTGGTGGTGCCTTTGCTGAAGCGACGGAAGCCTGCGACTTCGCTCTCCTTCTACAGGCCAGTCTCCCTTACCTCTGCAGCATGCAAGCCGATGGAGAAGATGGCCCTATCACGGCTCGAATGGATAGCTGCCCAGCTGAAGTACTTTGCAGAACAGCAATCTGGCTTCAGGCAAAAGCGCTCAATGGTGGACTCCATCGCATATGTGGTCGCCACCCTGGAGGATGCCAGGGGCAGTGGGGACGTCACCATGCTGTTGCTCCTGGACGTCCACAGTGCCTTTGACCGGCTGCCACACGATGTGATCGAGGCTGCACTGAACTGCTTAGGCGTCACCGGATGTCTCCGGGGCTTCATCTCTGCCTTCCTGGTGGGCCGGAGTTTTCGTGTGCGGGAAGGCAAGGTGCTCAGCGTTCCCAGAGACATCACCTCTGGTGTCCCGCAGGGATCAGTGCTGAGTCCTTTCCTCTTCAACCTGGCTCTGGCAGGAATCGCAGCAGCACTACCGGCTGACAGCCGCTACCCAGTCTGCTGCGCTATCTACGCAGATGACGTGGCGCTGTGGATACGAGGACCCAGGAGAAGCATCGCTGTCATCTGGGGCTCTCTACAGAGGGCATTAGAAGCGGTCATCTCCTTCCTCGGCGGCATAGGTCTCTCCGTGTCCAGAGGCACTACTTGTACACCCGCTGGCCTCTGCACGCCAATACGTGAAACAGCTGCGCATTGCAAACACCACCGTCCCAAGGAAGCGGGAGGTCACATATTTAGGCTTAACCATTGATCATCTGCTCTCCTGGATTCCTGCTGCCAAGGCTGTCACCTCCAAAGTTCGAAGAGTCCAGGGGCAGGGAGCAAGATGCAGCAGCGTGGTCGGGGCTTCACCGTGAAGTGGGCGCTGCGGATGAACCAAGCTGCGGCCACATCCATCCTGCTATACGCCCTGCCGCTTGTTCTACTATCTTCAGCCAGGAAGCAACAGCTCGAGAGACTGCACAGGAGTGCCGTAAGGAGCATCCTCGGTCTCCCCAAGCACTCCCAAATTGCTGCCACACTGGCTGAGGCTGGCGAATGGCCATTGTCGCTGCACATGCTCCAGCGTGCCCTTGGGCACATTGACCGTCTGCGGAGCGAGCCGCTATCTCGAATGGGGGTCCTCTGTCAGCTCTAAGAGGAGCTGATTGTGCAGCGACCAGTGACCATGGTCACATCTCCGCCACATGAGCAGCCCCCAGAGGTGCACCTATCCCTGAATGGAGCATCAAAGCGCTGGACGCCAGCAGCAGCACTACAACAGGCTGCTAGTGGCAAGCTCCTGGAAGAGCTGGACGGCAGGCTGCTCGTGTACACGGATGGCTCCGTGCGCTGCAATGGCTCCGCAGTGGCGGCATGTACCATCCCATCTGAGGGCAGGAGCAGGCAGTGCCGAGTTCCTTTTTGCACGAGCTCCACAGCAGCTGAGCTGGCGGGACTCCACCTGGCTGCAGACCTCTTGGCTGAGGACACCCCGACAAAACCAGTGGCGGCGCTAAGTGACTCGCGACCGACTCTCCAGGCACTTTCCGATCACCATCGACACGGAGTCACTGAGACCCTCCTGAGTGCAAAAATCTCGGCCCTCTCTGCAGTGGGGGTAGCCATCTCCTTCCACTGGCTGCCTTCCCACGTAGGGATCGCTGGAAACGAGGAGGCGGATGTCCTTGCTAAGGCTGCCCACCACCCAACCGTTCCACTCACCAGAGCAGTCGCAGCATCGGACTCCTCCAGGCAGCGACTCAAACAGCTGCTCACTTCCAGCCATCCGGATAGCAGGGTAGCTACCAACCGCGCCCCAAAACTCTTCCCTGAGAACGGTCTCTCGCGACGGGACCGCTCCACACTCCTTCGTCTGCGCACAGGCTCTGTGTGGACGGCAGCTAGGCTTCATGCCAAGCGACGCATCGCCTCGCCGGCCTGCAGAAGGTGCGGTGACGCCGAGACCGAGCACCTACTCTGCACTAGCCCAGGAGCGCTCGTCACTGCCACCTACCGACGGTATGGACTCCTGGCTACCTCAGAAACACACCTACTCTTCCCGGCCCGCTACCACCTCCCAGCACTGGCAAGCCTGCTTGAATATGTATACTCAAACGGGCTCCTAGATCGCCAATAGACTTCGGCCACCTAGGCCTCTGCCTCGCGCGCGGGCCATCGCCCCTGGATGATGCTGACGTATGCTGCCTGAAACCTTGAAGACCTCTCGCCTTCGCTCAGGGGGTCCGCGAGCCGCGACCAGCACGACAAAGGACCAATGGCGCGAGGAACAAAAACTGCTTTAATTTACGATATAATGAAACACTCAGTTACCGCAGCCTCGTGGCCAATAGCAGAAAAGAACAAGGCAAAGAAGCAAGCAGCAGCACAGCGAGGCAACAAAAGCAGCATACAAGCAGCGAGGCATACAAGCCAAAGGGAGCGACGAAAGAATGGCCGATACAAACCATCAACCACGCTCTCCCCCCTGCTCTGCAGCACGCTTGGAAAGAAACCTCGAGGGGCCACGCCCCACCAGTGCTTCCCCAGGCCCGCGCCCCGGAAAAAAGCCCCGACTGCCGTCTTCGCTGCCTTCTTATCGGGCAGCTCCCTTCCCGGCAGTCCCCGCGCGAGTTCTTATGATAACGTGATCGGTGCGCATGCTCCATGCATCAAGTGCCGTTGTGGCGCGCGCTTCAAAGGCTTGCCCCGTGCGCGCTACAGAAAGGGCCCAAGGGCCCGACAACCTACACTCCCTTTCCCCCTCTATCCTCTCATCTTTCATTCCCCAGCCCCATCCCCAGTACGCTGCACCGTGCTCCCATATGGGCTGCAGAATTTAGCGTATTTTCCCTCTCGCAAATCACGAAGAAGAACCAAACTGTTCGCTACTGGGGAGAGCAAACCCCTGTGCTGCAATGAAGTCAAAGCAGTGCACTGCGATGTGTCCATAAGCTCTAGTATAGTGATAGTTTGGGCTGGTTGGTGCATGTAATGAACGGGTAAATAATGAGTTTTGTCATAACATTTACCCATGTATAAAGCACATGGAACTGATGGTGTTGTATTCTCGGTCAAAAAAAGTGCGAATCGCTACATCTCGGCTTGGGCATTTTTTCTTTCCGTCTTTTTTCTTCTTCTTTTTGACAGTACACACAGTACTAGCACGGTAATAGGTCCTTCATCTTCAGTCACCTTCCAATAGTTTGCACACATGTCGGTGCATGTTCGCGTTCTTTATTCTGTTGTACAAGAACGAGTGCGCTTACCGGTCTTCTTTCAAGATGAAGCACCAAATGTTTGCAATTACATCTTACTGCAAGAATTTACACATGAACAGTGAAGATTATGCGTAATCGATTTGTCTCAATGAATGGGCAGTGATTGTCAGAGACGAGATATTTTGTAAATATTATGGGAATAAGTTAAACCCTGCTGCGCAGCTCGGACTCTGAGCTCCAGCTCCGGCTCATCCAACTAGCTGAAGAGGCTGCTGGGACCCAAGACCTCCCAGCCTGCATCTGAGGCGGCGGCACTCGCCCCCTGACCCGAGTGTCGGGGGGTGGGTAGATCGCCTTTTCTGTTGGACATTAAAGTTTATTCTATCTATAACTAACTACATTGCAGTTCAGCAACGCCCTTTCACACTTGGGTTAATTGCTTGCCGCATCCGAAAATTTCACCCGACCGTTGTACTTGGTCTACAACGTCTACAGTGTCTACAATGTTTACAGCAGCGTTTCCTTGTGTTCTCACGTCACCTTTTCCCTAACCCCCATTCCCTTGTATGGGAACCGCGAGTGAAGAGCAGCAAGGCTAGTTTCGTGACCGCGTCGGTTCTTTCTTCTCTGCCACGCTTCTTTCATGAATATACACACTCTGAACCACCCCCCGATGCGGTGTGCCAGACAGCAGCAGCTACAGCAGCAGTGCGAAAGTGAAAGGAAGAGCCAAAGAAAGCTTTGCTTTAAAAAGATAAAAGGCCGATGCAAGTCTCGGCTAATTCTCGGACCGGCACATTCACCTTTGCAACAGCTCTTCCTCTCTACCCACATTTTCTAATCTCGGAGCTAACTGCTGCTGCCCCACACAATGTACTGCACCAAGGAGATGTCAGAGTATGGCTAGCTCCCTTAGCTACTGCTGCTATTTGCTCCATAAACAAAAACAGGGAAGCCTAAAATGCCACTTCGCTTCCACCACACACTTCCTAAAGCATACAAAAACTTTAGAGGCCTCTCCCGTTCTTTCCTTTCTATATTATCCCAACACAGTGCATATATATGCATTTGTTTATGAAACAGCGAATTTCACAAGCTTTTTCGTCATAATGCCACTGTCAAGCTCTAGCCAGCAGTAGTGTCTAAAAGAGCAAGTCAATCAAAACTGCTGAAAAACCAAGCATTTCACATTCGTCATAGTCATCGTTTATTCTCACAGAAAGGTATCTCTTTCAATGTGCACCAGAGATTATGAAGAAAAAAAAAAACAACTCGTGGAGACCAATTCTTACCCTCAGTGGCCACTATTAATGACACACACACACACACACACACACACACACACACATATATAGTAAATTATAATATTATGTAATTATACACTAATTACTAATAAAATATAGTAAACAATAACTGCAACATCACAATTTCCAAAACCATTGATTTCAAGTACTTGAGTAAAATGTGTCAAATCAGTTCAGCAGAAATCTACGCTTGCTGAAAAGGTTATTTGTGTGTAGAGTAGAGACACACACTGAACACCGATCTCAGAACAGCAAATTTTCTTCTACATCAATCCTTGCACTTTGTGCCAAAGTTCAATTCACAATATCAGGATTCAAGTGGATAATTCGCTCTCAAAACTAGAAATTGTGGGCTTTTACGTACCAAAACCATGACTACATTATGAGGCACACCATAGTTGGAGACTCTGCATTACTTTTGAAAGCCAGGACACCTTTAACGTGCCCCCAATGCACAGGGCACGGGCATTTTTGCCCCCATCAAAATGCAGCTGCCGTGGCCGGGGTACAAAACATTGTTCACATTTTTGATGTGCTTATACCATACATGGTCCTCCTATGTGATCCCTGTATGAATGTCGTTCAAAGGACTTCCTAAATAGCATTTTATTTGTTGCTTCTGGCACACTGGACACATCACACAGCCAAGTGGCAGGCCCGATTAGGTTTCTATTGAAGCCATAAATCCACAACCCTGCCAAGCGGCACTGGTTTTAGGTAGCTGTTGCGAGAGGGACACGGGCAGGCCCTAGTCACAAGGTCGCCTGCACTGTCATGTGCTTTTATGTTTGCTCCGTGTTCGTAGTGGTCCTCCAATTAAGTTTTACATGCCCACCTACTGCTGCAAGCAACTGCAAGCAGTGCACTGCCGTCATCAGACAACACAAACACGGAGGCAAGCAGCCCGTGTGACCGTCAGTGTGATAAACAAAACCAGCGGGGATCGAGATGAAACTACAGCCGGGCATACGACACCTGTTAACAGTACAGTAAACTCATGATAATTCAAACTGATATTTGGTACTCTCAGTTCATTCAAACAAATCTATATTTTGGTTGGCCCACTATGTTGTCAATGTACGTAAAAGCTAATTAATTCAAACTGCATCATTCAGTTAAATCTGTTCATCCGTAATTCTTGCTTGTCCATACCAGAAGTATGAGCTGCTTTAATAACTTCTAGCTGAACATTTGCGTTCATATGAAAGTGAAGCCAACTACCTGTCTACACTTCTCAAAGCAGTAAAAACCACAAGGAGAAAAACTGTCATTGTTGGAATAGAAAAATTTTTGTTTTGAAGTTGCTTGCTGCAAGAGAGCAGTCACGAATTTGCCATTTATTTTCAATATATGAATAAATGGATATTTCATTACAGTATAAGCTGATGTGCTGCCCCAAGACATATTCATACCTGCATCTGACAATTAAAACAAAATTCTGGAACACCCTCGAGTTTGAATTATCAGAAGTCTACTGTATATCTAATCAGTTGTAAGCAACGAACACTGCACCGTCACTACCAGGCCCCGTTTTCTCGGAAACCGAGGCACCTCGAAGACATTGAGGAGAAAGTCCCACAAGCAGTGGGCTGCATGCCTGCAGCCTCGCCGCCACCTCCGGTTGGACCCCCTCCACTGACCACAGGCACCTCCCCTCCGCCTTGAGCCCCACGTCTTATGGCCCTGGCGGTGTACAGTAGCCTGTGTCATACAGAGAGTAAAATTGCGTTTCAAAGAGAAAGGTTGTTTGTCTGTTTGCTCCACCAAGTTTGCGAGGCACCCTTTTTGCGTGGGAGCTGCTTGGGGTGAGTGTACGCCTGTGCCTTACTTTGCATCGCATGTTTATGGTCCACAGTGGCACATTCGCGGGCCGCTGTCGACCCGAGCTAGTTTTTTAACCAAGTGTGCAGATAGCTAGCCGACTCCGCGGTCGAGAACTTTACACAGTTGTCACTCTGTTGACCCAGAGATGGACGGCCAAATCTAAATTCATCAAGTGTCTCAGCATGCTTGCTTGCCCAAGAGAAATCCCCAAGGGTGTTCAATGGGGCTTGCCGAAGGGCATATCAGTGGCATAGAGGTTTAAATATCCTAGTACTGTGCTTGAGGTCCTCTGATGTATTTAATAATATTTGTAATAATGCAGTAAATTATATAAAACAAAGTGACGATAATGTGTAAAGCGAAAAAGATAACGTTTACACAAATCCACATAAGCAATCATTCCCACACTACTAAAGCGCCTTGCTTACAACTCACATGTGCACTAACACTACACTTCTGTCAATTATAGTCTATGGTCACAACAGCCGTTATGCACCAGCGCGGACATGCTGATGCAGCATGTTCATACCCCCTCAGCAAGAGATCATACTAGAGTTCCAATATTCGGGACTTCAACAAACTGCGTCTTGAAGAGATGCATCGGTGTGCGAGTCCTTGAGAACCATAGCCCTGAGATGAGCACGTTTTACCACCACATCAAAACTGGCGGTCCATTTATGACTACTTGAACTGGCCAAATTGTGCTATTGCTGGAATCAAGCACAGGTGACCCATCACTGTTGAAGGTCAATGTATGTCACTCCATGCCATGTTTACCTACTTTCATACACTACGGTACAAACTTCCATCGGTGATGCCAGAAAAAGCGCCTGGCACTAGAGGCCCTGATGACAGCTTCTGTAAGTTAGTGTGTAGAGGCTTGCCAACTTGCTTTAAGAGTCCAAGCAACTGTTGTTTCTTTGCTGTGAGGTTCTTAATCTATGCAGATGATGTCACTTTGTGGTCCGTGCATAAAGATATATCTAGAGAAACTCAACAGCTTCAAGAAGCCCTTGATGTGCTGAACAACTACGCTTGGAAAGCAGGATTGGACATTTCTGCCCAAAAATCAAGCTATGTTGTGGTGGCCAACAAGAAAGGACGCACAAGAATCACGCAGCACCCCTTTACATTTAGGCTCGGCGCAGTGACAATCCCTGAGGCTTCTGAGGTCCGCATACTGGGTCTCGATATTCACCAATCTGGCAGTGGTGCACACTGGCTCCGTAAAACCAGACAGAGTTCGACAAAAACACTTCACCTTATTCGTCGCATTGCAGCAAAAGCAGCTGGAGCTCGTACTGACGTAGCTCGACGGTTGGTGCGTGCAGTCTTGCAGCCACGAATTTTATATCAAGCACAATTTCAACGGCTGACGTTGGCACAGCTAGCACAGTTGGAGACGATTAATCGCGATGCTATGCGCACAATCACAGCACTGCCCCGCATCACTCCGATACCAGCCCTACAGGAACATGCCCAGCTCAACACAATTGCAGAGCTAATTTTGCAACGTGAAAAAGCACGTGAAATAAAAAAGCAACTTATTCCGGCTGTCGCTGCGCTGCATGCTAATTTTCACCGCGGCTCTCGGATTGACAATCAGCCCTGTCCAATGCCTCCCTGGGAATTCACCAGCATCACGACTAATAAGCCAACGAAGTTACGACGCAGCGATACAACAGGTACTATTGACGAACACAACATCGTCAGTGCATCATGCGTTAACACCTGCAAAATCTATACGGATGCTGCCATTCTCCCAGACGGCGGAAGAACATCATTCCTGAGTACAACGCATAATTTCATCAGCGGCCACCAGCGCTATTTATCTACGGAAGCCAGCACTCTAGTAATGGAACTTCAAGCCATCCACGACGCTATGCAAGATGCGACATCTAAGCTGCCTACCATCAAGCAACTAGACATCTTCACGGATTCTTTAGCGGCTATTCAGGAACTCAAGAAGGTCGATAAGGCGATGGAAATCTGCGAGAGAATACACACTATGAATAGTAAGACAGCTACTTGCGTCAAGGTACACTGGATTCAAGGCCATTCAGCGAACCCTCACAACATTGCTGCTGACCAGCAGGCACACTGCCCTCCTAATCCTGATCCTCCACCTATTCCCCTCCCACCCCAACCCCGTAACTCGCTGCGAGCCCGTAAATATGTTCTCCGGCAGGACACACGCGCTCTTATCCCACCGTGTGTCTGCTCCCCCCCCCTTCACCTTACTAGGGCGGAGGAAGTTGTGCTTAGGAGGCTTCGGGCCGGGGTCGCCCTTACACCGGCTGCTGTCTCAAGGTGGAACTGGTCGCATTTACCACTGGGTGCTACGTGTCCATACTGCTCCGTTCCTGTGGTGGAATCAGATGCATACCACCTAATATGGACATGTACGGGTTTACAATCGGAACGCTCGCGTCACCTACTGCAAGCCGGCCTCCGCTACAGTGTTACAACCAGCTATGACCGCTGGATACATGGTAACAAATTTCACAAAACACTGCTTCAATTCATACACAACACAGGCCTCACAGCACACATATAATACACATATACGCTCCAACAATTATGCCTTAAGGGCAAGCCTTCATCGCAAAAAAAAAAAACTGCTGTTTCAAGTTAAACATCAAAAAGAAACTCCCAGAACTCATTAACTCTTGAAGCCTCTTTTCTGCACCACATGAATCACAGGTGACACTCGGCTTGTTTTTGGCATTGCAAGATGGTCCAAGGCATTTATGGAAGGCTTGTAATGTGCACCCTCAATGCTTTTTTGCTCTTCCACAGCTTTCTCAGGAAGTAGGTAGTGCATGGCACAATTTTCTACCCAAACAGGGCATTGATCAAAGTTAGAAGTCCTCGAATTTGTGCCCATTTCAGTCCTACAGTGACAATGTATGTATTGTAAGCACAAGCAGGAAAGCTGGTGCTTTTGATGTTGCCTAATAAGGTAGGGTTTCCTTTCCGAGACTTCCAACATATTTAATGAAATTATCTCCTGCAGCATCACGCATCTGTGCACTTCCTTCATTTCTGCCCATTTTATCTGTTTCTTGAACAGGATCACTATCAGAGCTCAACTTCAAAGCAAAATTGAGTTCACTGCCACTGAAGCTTGTTGCACCTTCATCAGAAAGAACATCTGTTTCACTTGTAGCTTGGCTAGTTTCCTCTCCTTACACAGAACTGGCAGTAGCACTCGTATTCGCACTATCACATCTTTCTGCAAGGCTGGAGCTGTTTTGCCTTGAATCACGACTGTGGTCTTGAGTACAAATGCCACAATTGGCATCCATCGGAGGGCTGTGCAGGTTGGCTGGCGTGTTCTGAAACAACATGGAGCAAATGAAAAATGCAATATTATCACATTGACATCATTTAATAAACGAGAAGGTTAACCGAGGGGCCCGATTTTTATTAGTCATATCATAAGAAGCCAACCAACACTGACACCAAGGACAACATATGGGAAATTACTTGTGCTTTCTACCAATTGAGTTACCACGGCGCCGTTTCTCCATCCACTTTCTTGGATATTTATGTTTCCTAGCAGAATTCTGGGAGTGTTAGCCAGCACCCCCCACTTGCAGACCTTGGTGGCGGATGTAGAACATCCGCTGCCAAGGTCTTCTGAGTGGTGACGTTGGCTAACACTCCCAGGATTCTACTAGGAAACATAAATACCCAAGAAAGTGGATGGAGAAACGGCACTTTTTCTACCACCAAAACTTTTTTCTACCACCAAGGTCAACTTGCAAAGCCAATATCTCAGCCACCATTATGAATATTTTTACACCATTTGTTTTGTTACACTCATTGTGCACCACTGCACACAGTGACATGTTTTCTTTTCAAAATAGTTGCTTCAATAATTTATTATATTTTGTTTTCACAGTCGAGATTTTCATGCAACTGAAGTAGCTGCAAAAGAATGAAAATATAAAAATATTCTGTTCGGCTAAAAAAAATCACAGGAATGTCACTGTGTGGAGGATACATATAGGAGTGCTATCAATGTTTGTTTGAACTCCTAGCACCAATATACAGGTGTGCAGGCACTTTGCAAAAGTGAAAGAACAATTTTGTAAACAAAAAAGTACTTCAGATATTGCAGCCATATTTTCACCATATTTTCACAGTTTTGTTTATGTGATATTATTAACATCTGTGCAAAATTTAATCAAGATCGGATGGTAAATAAAAAAAGTTAGCTTTGATCCTCGTATCCCCCCTTAATTGGCGAGACGTGTTCGAGGCGATCTGGATATGCAGAGTGGATTGTGTGACATCATAAACATATTTGTGAAACAAGGATAACAGAACGATATTACGGCGAAGAACTAAAGGCTGGATGGAATGATCAAGTTTCAATTGCATTACGCTTTAGTAGTGGCTATAATTATGTGAAACAAAACGGGCAGCTCGGTTCTGGACTGATTCAAGCATGTCGATTAAGTAGGTAGGATGTGGGGACCAAACGGATGATGCATACTCGAGCTGTGGACGAACAAATGTCTGACAGGCCAATTTGCAGGTGTTGGAAGGTGAATTACGCAGATTACGAAGTAGGTAACCTAATGTCCTTGAAGCTTTTGTGCAAACGGCTGCAATGAGGTCTGTCCAGGAAAGGTTTTCGGTTAGGTGAACACCCAAATATTTATACGACACTGTATGTAACAGTGACAAGAACTTTATTAAGAGTGCCCTGAGGAACTCGATTGGGGGGACCGAAGGCTCCCCGATCAAGTTGGTGGCTCCGCCCACGACGGGACAGGGAGGTGGTGACTCTCCGCGACGTCGCGGGCCCTCTGGACGGCCTGTAGTTGGTTTGTGAAATCCGAGCTCTTCAGCAAGGCGTTCCACTTGGACTTGTTATGAAAGTCGGAGCCCGTATTGTACGGGCACAGCCAGAGCATGTGGTCGAAGGAGCGGCGGCGCGTGTGACCGCATTTGGAGCACGATTGCGGGAAGTTCGGGTCTATCCAACTCAGCGCTCTAGGGGTGAGGTAGGATCTCGTCTGTAAAAGTCTGAAAGTAACAGCCTGAGCCCTATTCAGTTTCGGGGTGGGGGGAGAAAATTTTCTCCTGTTTTGTCTGTAATGTGATGTAATTTCATGAAAGGTCGTAAGATTATCTTTCAAGGGGCAATCCTGCGGGAGAGCCAGACCGTTATCTGGGGCGCGGTTCGTGAATTCACGCGCCAGGCAGTTGGCCCGCTCGTTAGTGTTGCAACCCGCTTGGTTAGTTACATCATTCATGGGCGCCGGGAACCACGCTAATGTATGACCTCCAATGTGTTCTCGCGTAGTAATACGAAAGGATCTGTTGACGATGTCGGCTGCGTGTTTACAAACTAGAGCGGACGAGAAAGCCCTGACCGCCGTGCGCGAGTCGGAGAAAATGGTCGCCGGGCCTTAGTGTATGTAACAATTCTTTATTATTGACGTATAAAAAATGTGAGTTGTCAGGCTTACGACTAAAAGAAATTACCTGACATTTTGATACACTTAAAGTCATTAACCACGTGTTACACCAATTATTAATTAGGCTAAGATCACTTTGAAGGGCCAGGTGGTCATCAGTACTGTTAATTGATCTGTAAATAATGCAGTCGTCAGCGAAAATACGTAAGCGAAAAGAAACATTAAGCGGCAAATCATTTATGTAAATTAGGAAGAGCAAAGGGCCCAAAACGCTGCCCTGAGGTACTACAGAAGTAACGTAAGCAGGAGACGAAGCAATATTATTAACTGCTGTGAACTGTTGATGATTCGAAAGAAAATTATGCAGCCATGTTAGAGTGAAGGAGTCAATTCGAAGTGCAGTTAATTTTGCAATAAGGCGACAATGTGCTACACGATCAAATGCTTTGGAAAAGTCAAGGTAAATGCATTCGGTCTGCTGGCTATTGTTCATGTTAAGGTTCAGGTGAGTCGTGAATTCGAGTAACCGTGTCTCACATGATAATCCTTTCCTGAAACCATGTTGATGGCGAAAAAAGAAATTATTGGACTCTAGGTGATTATAAATATGAGAAGCAATTATATGTTCGAGAAGCAATTATATGTTGCAGCAAATGTAGGTCAATGAAATTGAATGGTAATTTTCCGGGGAGTTTTTATTCCCAGATTTAAATATAGGTATGATATTGGGCATTTTCCAGCCATTGGGCAGCTGTCCCAGTAACAAAGACTGCTTGAATATATGGTACAGAATGTTACTGGATATAGAAATGCTATTTTTTAATATCTTGGAGCTAATATTATCAATACCAGATTATTAACAAGACATGCAATTCCCTCGACCCGAGATTTCAATACTTTCCATGAATTGCCAGTCATAATTAGGAACATCAGATACATTGGTATGATCCTCGTGGCTGAAAATTGATGAAAAAAACGTATTAAATGCAGAGGGGCATTCATTGTCAGAGAGGGGAGTATTTGTTTCACTGTGCAAGATTATCCGGTTAGAGTCACGGTCAGGTGATATAACCCGCCAAAACTTTTTTGGATTCGAATGCAAGAGAGAAGGTAAATCTGTGGAGAAATATTTATTTTTAGCTGCAGCTAAGGCAGAACAGTACGTGTTTCAGCAAAGCCTCTACCTCTCCCACGAAAGAGCATTATCGACGCATTTAGCGGTATTGTACAGGTGCTTTTTTTTATTCCTGAGCTCACATAGGGCATTATTAAACTAAGGATTAGATTTGTCATTTGTTATCGAGATCAACGGGATATATTTGTTAATTAGAGCAGATATTTTATTCTTGAAACATACGCAGTTATCTTCCACAGAGCGATTATAAAAAGAAGGAACTAGCGTGCAGTTGAAAAATACTTCAAGTTCATCGTTTATTTTAGAGTAGTTTGCTTTGTTATAATCACGTATTATTTTCTTCGAGATCCCTGAAAAGGGTACTGGAACACTGATTGTTACCTGAAGCAGATCGTGATCACTAAAGCCATTTATATGAATTACGGATTTGATCGTTTCGGGAGTGTTGGTGAGTATAAGGTCTAGAATGTTAGTACCACGGGTTGGTTTGTTAACGACCTGGAACAGGTTAAGATTAGATTGGATTGGAAAAACTTTAATAAAAGTCCTGCAGGACGCACGTCAGCGCGCAGTGGGTGTCTCCCACGCAGGGACCGACAGGGAATACCTGGCGGCCGCTGCGCGAGCCTGCTGGACGGCCCATTGCTGGTCTTGTAGGAGCGGGCTTCTTAGGGTCTTCTCCCACTTGTCAGAGGTAGAGTCGGGTGGAGCGTTTCTGCACTCCCAGAGCACGTGTGCGAGTGTCGCCGTGACCCCGCACGAGGGGCACGCATCGTCTGGGTAGACGTCCGGGTAGATTATGTGTAAGGTGGCCGGGTTTGGATAGGTATCCGTCTGTAATAAGCGTAGCGTTAGCGCCTGCGGCCTGTTTAGTTTGGGGTGCGGGGGCGGAAAGAGACGTCGTCCCAAGTAAAAGTGTTTGGTTATTTCATTGTAGGTTATTGGGGCATCCCTGTTCGCCTCCAACTCATCGAGACGTAGTTGCCCGGGGGTGACGGCGCGGTCGGTAAGCACGCGCGCAGCGTCGTGGGCTGTCTCGCTGAGGTTGGGCGGGGCGCCCAGAATCCGACCCAGGTGGGCGGGAAACCAGATGACGGTGTGGTGTTTGAGGGTGCTTGGATCAGCGCCGCGGAGAATGCGTAACGCCTTGACGGAGACGACTCCTCTCTCGAACGCTTTGATGGCTGGTCTTGAGTCGCTGAACATTGTCGTTCGCGTATCGTCGAGCATTGCCAGGGGTATGGCCACTTGCTCCGCCACCTCGGGATCACGTGTGCGTACCGTGGTGGCGTTTAAAGTGCGTTGCGAGGACGAGACCGCTACCGCGGCGAAGGCTCGGTTGCATGGGTAGGCGGCGGCGTCCACGAAAGCGACGTCGTCCGCTCTCTTGTTTACTCGTTTGAGAATCGCGGTGGCCCGGGCTTGGCGCCTGCCTCGATCGTGTTCCGGATGGACATTTCGCGGAATGGGTGCGATCGTGATCAGGTCGCGGAGCTCGCGGGGAACCGGCGTAAGCTCCGGTGGATCCTGGGTGTTCAGTGGGAAGTACCCGAGCTCGCGCAAGATGTGACGGCCGGTCTTCGTCATCGTCAGTCGTATCATCTGCGCTCTCTCCTGAGCCTCAGCGATCTCTTCGAGGGTACAGTCGAACCCGACTATATCGAACCCGTTTACATCGAATTATTCCTTATATCAAACAATTTATGGACACGGTATAGTTACAATGAGTATATATAGCAAAAATTATGCATACATCGAACAAAACTAATAGCGACTCCCGATATATCGAACGTCAAGCGGCGGAAAGTGCCCCCGGAAGTTGGCTTTCCCTCGTGGTGAAGGGAAAACCCGGCGGCGCGGCTCCATCCAACCGCTCCCCCTATGCGACCGCGCTACCTCGGAGCCGCCGACACCTCCCTACAAAAAATGATCCTGGCCCGCCCGCCTGCAGCGCTTGCCCAGACAGCCAATCAGAGGCTCTTGTGCCCTCGTCATGCAAGTTGGCGAAAGTGCGAGTTGTCTCGCTGCTTATCTGATTCATTGTGTGCGCCTTCTCCCGCAGTGTTGCCGTGATGAAGCGTCAGAATTCGCCTTTCGTCGTGAAGCTCGAAATCATAAACCGGGTCGAATGCGGTGACAAGTCGGATGTCTCTGCAACGTACAAGATTCCGAGGTGCACTCTCGGCACGATCTTGAAGGGGGAAATTAGGGCTAAAGCGGCCTAACTCGCGACCCGGTGCCCGTAGTGCCCGTGGCGCCCGACGCGTATGCACGGCCGTGTACGAGTGGTTCATCCAAAATAGCTTCAGCCGTACCGACTTCCGCGTGCTCGGTGATGACTGTAAATTCTGATTAATGCGACGAAGCCGTTGTCGTTGTTGCCGAGGTTTGGAGCCAGCTGTCAGAATTTCCGGAAGCTGTTGACGAATCAACGGTGCGCGAGTTAGTGAGCGCAAATGATGGTGTCGCGACCACGGTAGAGCCCGGAAACGAAGACTACATTGCCGACATCGTGCCGAGCACAACTGAAAATGGGCACAACGAGGAAAGCAACGACCGTCTTTGGCCCACATCCTCCGAAGTGCGCTCGCACTAGTCCGGTGCTTCTGTGCGAAAGCGGAATGTTGCGGCCTCAGCTGCTCCGACTCCTTAGACAATTTGGGGAAGTGCGTGCCTCGCATGCAGCGAAATTGCCCAAGCAGAAGAAAATGCAGGACTAGTTTCATCAATGCAAGCTAGTTTCATCAATAAAGTGATTTTATAAATGGTATGTGCATTTATGACATCCAATTATTTAGCAGGCTTATATCGAATTATGCTCTGTATCGAACTGATAGGCGTTTTTTTGCGAGTTCGATATAGCCGGGTTCGACTGTATTGTGCAACCCGAGCTCGAGGAGTCGATACGTCGGCGTCGTGATCGGGAGCCCAAGGGCCCGCTTCACTACCTTTCGGATTAGTGTATTGAGCTTGTCACGCTCCGATTGTTTCCATTTATGCATTGCTGCGACGTAGGTGAAGTGACATAGGAGGAACGCATGTACGAGACGCAGCAGATTAAGATTAACAGGTTAAGATCTAAAGTTAAATTAAGAAAATGCACTGATGTTCGATAAGATGATCATAGATTGCGCCAATTTATGAGTGGAAAGTTAAAATCACCGAATAAGTAAACAGAATGCGCTGGACAGAGCTGGAGGGCCGTGCATATGCTATTGCGTAGTTCTGTAACGAAAGAAGTGCTGCAGTCAGGTGAACGGTAACAGGCACCTACCAGTAATTTGGTCGTATGTATTATTACTTCAACCCACACAATTTCAAGAGATGAGTTCAAGTCGATAATAAGTGAAGATAATGATTTTTTAACACCGAGAATGCCACCGCCTCTTTTGCTAGTTCGATCTTTGCATTAAATATTATAAGAATGGTTATCAGGAAGAATTTCGTCGTCTGTGATGTCAGGATTTACCCAAGTTTCGGAAAGAACAAGAATATTAGATTCGTTACCGTCAAGCAGAGAGCAAACTAATTCACGCTTGGGCATGATGCTTCGTATGTTTGCGTAAGATAGTGTCAACAAAGACCCAGTGATAAGTAGCTTTGACTGTGGAAGAGACCGTAGACAAGTGCTTATGTCTAGCTATCTTTCCGACATGACAACGGTATCAGTGATTTTGTCGTACATGTAAGTCTGGTTATTTATAAGCAGCCGATCTACTGACAGTTTAAAAGGCACTTTTTGAGGTTTCGCGAAGTCAAGCAGCTTCCTCCTAGCTTGTCGCGTAGCTGGCGAGAAATCTTCACCGATTGAATATTTTAAGCCTTTTAATTTGTGTGCAGATGACAAGATGCATTGCTTGTCTTTAAAAAAAGTTAGTTTAGCTATTATAGGTCTGTTCTTTCCTTCTTGGTATTTCCCAAGCCTGCGTACGAGCTCAAATTGCAAACTGATTGTTGCAGTTTGCAGTTTTTCAGAGCACAATTTTATGACTTTCCTTTTAGGGGTAGCCCTGTCCTCTTTAGGGTCATCTTCTATCGCGAAAAACAGCAAATTACTTTGTCTGAGCCTGTTTTCTGCGTCCTCACATCTTGAAGTTATTGTTTGCAGCTGATCTGAGACATCATGTAAAGTCTTACTTCCTTTTTCCTTCACGCTCGAGTCTGCAGCGCCTTCTGAGGAAGTGGCTAACTCAAGCATCGCAACCATGGCTGTTAGAACGACGAGTTCATTATCAGTGGCAGCTTGTTTGTCCTTTGCGCTTTTTAATTCCGCCAAGAACGCCTCCTGTGCGGCCTCTAGTTTCTGTATCACCCCAAGAGCCGAGGCAAATGCATTTGCCTCAGCTTTTGACATTGGACCTGGGTTCGTCTCAACGTCGCCAGAAAGCAAGAGGAGCAACTCAAACATTGCAGAGTAGAGTGAACACAGGAGTAAATTAGAACGCTTTAAGACATCAATCCACTCAGCTGGGCACGACACCGCGACCAAACAGCAGTTGTTACTGCTAATGCGTGAAGCACACTGTACGTAACTAACCTGCAATAGCAGTAGCTGAGTACGCTGCATACTCGATGCGGTGCCTTGCCCGAAGTGGACGCTTGCTGGCTGGCTTTTAAGTCCTCTTCCGGTGGTGTCCGTTGTAGTCCCCAATCGCCGCTGCCAGATGTGTGCGACGGTCTGGTCTAGATTCGGCGCTGTGATTACCAAGGCAAGCCGAGGTGGTGTTGCGTCATCGGTGCGCAGTTTGCACGTGCCGGGAAGCGCAGAGCATACGACCCAAGTGACGGTCACCTGCAATAGCAGTAGCTAAGTACGCTGCATACTCGATGCAGTGCCGTATGACTGACATCTTTTGAAACACAAGTGTTCTATCCGGAAATGCGGATTGCAATGAAGCTTTGAGGAATGTTGACACACAATAACTAAATTGCACAAGGTAAAGCTTATGTATTGCACCATGAATAACATGCTAAGTCAGCTGTGTCCGATTTTTAAAATTCTTATTTATATTCGATTCTGGAAACGGCAGGAAATAGCTGCGTATGCAAAGGAATGTCATAAGTCTTCAACTCCTGGATGTTTCGTGGTTAATGGTGAATACCTTCAGCATACCGGCTTAGCGCGTTCCGGCAACGTTAAACATTATAGATCCTGGTGTTTTACGTGCAAAACCCAAGATCTCATTATGAGGCAAGCCACAGTGGGCAAGTAACGTGCACTTAAAATTAGGTACACAATAATTTCTGCATTCCGCTTACATCGAAATTCGGTCGCCGTGGCCAGGATCCAAGCTCGAGCTCAGCAGTGCAATGCCATTGCCAAAGCTGCGGGTGCCAGTGCCGCACTCTTGCGTGCTTCACAGGCCAATAAACAGGCTTTAAATATTCGATGGCAGCAGTGGCACAACACCGAAAATGTTTGCGAGCCAAACGTAATTTTTCCAATAGTCATGCCAGCTGTAAAGATGGCACTTGGTGTGTCGTTTTCATAACATATCGCATAGCTATGCTGCTTGTTATCCGCAATTAATTTGGTGTTCGTACTCCAATGAATTCCAATAACGCTGATGAAGCTTCCACTGCATACATATGTACCTTAGTAGTAGTGGCGGCAAGTGTGGTTCTTTTTGATGCGTACTTCCGAGTTTGCCTTGGGACTTGGCTGCTCGATCCAGGCTGCAGATACTGCTGGTAACGTTTTGACATTAATTGCGACGCTTCATACACTACTATATTTCGGTCTAGTTGCCGAAGGTGCATCAGTCACGCAGCAGGAGGGGTCGTTTCTTGCTTGACGAGCAGGTAGATGACAATGTTTCTTAGGTTTCCTACGTCGAGGAAGGATAGATGGATGAATGCCATGAGCGTCCCCTTGGGAATGGGGTAATGGGTTGCGCCCACCAAGCTCTTGCACACACTATGTGCATCCCTGAGAACTTCGTTTTTGTGCACCACCATCGCTTGTTGTTTGCCTAATTTTCTTCCACCAATCTTCGAATCGCCTCTTACTAATCTCGATTGCAGACATGTTTACTTTCCCCTTGCTCTCACTGAACCCAAGCGCTTCAAGAGGAGGAGGGAAAGAACAGGCAAGCCCCCTCGCATGCAGCAGATGAACGAAAATGTTCAAAGAAATGTGGGCTTTATTCTTGATGTAAATATGTTTGCTACAAACAGCATTTATGTCCTCGTTGCACTGAAAACATTTTACTGGTATTCTACAAAAAAATGGGATAAATCCTCAATAATGCACGAATATGAATACAAAATATCAATAATAGTTTCTGCGTTATCTGTGCACACTGCACATTGGCAAATTTTCTTCATGTGCATCCTGATGTGGCTCCTGTCCTTTAGGTTATCGTAACTCACTCTATCGCAACTTTGGATTCCACACACGCATGTGTCAATAAAGTATTGACTACGTTAGGAAGTCGTATGCATTACAGTCGATGCCGGATATATCAAACTCGAAGGGGATCGCGAAATAGTTCAATATATTGATAATTCGAAATATAAAATATGCATGTCAAAAGCTTCTCTAACAACTCCACACATCTCAAGGCAGTTTCCCGATGTTGTGACTAACGGGAACTTACTGATCTGTGCCTCTAAGGCACGTAAAAAAACAAAAAGACAGCGCGATGTCTAGAGCACTTTATTTCGAAAGAAAAACATCTGTGACCTTTGCTTGCTTTTTCTTCTACACCATCAAGTTCAATAAGCTGTCCTCAAGCTTGTTGACAGTGTCCAAATGAGAAAGGCCAGCTCCTTCCATTGTGCCACAACAGCGGCGAATGACACTGAAAGCTGATGCAAGTTCAGCTGCAGTGCATGTTGGCTGGTCCTCTTCGTCGGAAGCTTCACTGCTGCTCGAGTCTGCGACCTCATCACCCATGATGTCAGCCACAATCTCCGCATCAGCGTGATCTGCTGCAGCTTGCACGCCATCGTCAGCGCTGACGAAATTGTGTGCTGTAATGCTGCCTGGGAATGCGGAGAGCTCCCCAGCCTCAACCCGTTGAATGATGTCTGCCTTTGTTGAAAAATCAAAATTCTTGCGTTCTTTCGCAGCCATGGCTCTGTAACACGTGCCAAAAGTGGAAAGAAAAACGCACTGCACCAGATGAGTCTCAAGCCTTCGCGTTGGCCCCGTGAATTAAAGGAACAAAGCGAATCGAAAGACGCACTGCTCCGTGTCTCCGCACTACCACAAGCCCAAGCTGCACTGACCTCGTTCGTCTTGCTGCGCCAGCGATGTCAGCCAACCAAAACACAGGAAACAGGCGCCTGCGGTCAGCGTGGTTTCTCCCTCCTGCTTCCCTTTCACACCCAATTGCACTCCAAGTGCTTCTCATCACGTGCCTTTTACCCACACACCCCTTTCTCAGAGTGCAGGGCTGCGCACGTGAGATCACAGGAACATTGCAAAAGCTTCGTGAGGAGAAGCGCACTTGCGGGGGTGGGATGCGATGGGACAAGCGCACTTGCCGGGGTGGGGGTATGGTGGGAGAAGTGCACTTGCCGGGGCGCAGCTCAGCACGTAGTTCAATACATCGATATGCTGGTGCATGGGAGTTCTATATACGCGAACAATAGCGCTATACTTTTGCATGGTATTCCCAAGGGGATTTTTCAACTGTTCGATATAGACAATAATTCTATATATCTGGGTTCGATATATCCGGGATCGACTGTATATAAAAAAAAACTTCCCATGACAATTTTGTTCGCAGCAGTAGTTTCTTGCACAAGCCATAGGCACATGCTTGCTTTTAATCATTTCTTTAAATACGTATCCATACACTTCAATCATACAGAAGCAAAATTCTCGCAATAAAAGTCATGTTCCTGCATGACTGCGCAAGCTGCAAGCTTTCGCGCTAAGGTGCTAACGTCAGACTCTGGATGATCTAGTTTTGGGTATGCTCACACATTTACAGTGGTATGCTGACGCATTTACAGCCGGGATACAAGCCACAAGTAAAAGTGGTGCCGTTTAATGCCAGCTGCATCCCTCATTCCATGAGGATGTGTTGGCGGACTAGTTACATGGAGGAAAGAAAAAGCTATTATGACAACGTAGGACAGATATGCAAACACGAAAAACGAAAAGGGCTAAATATGGCCAGAAGAATGAAAAGGATGAGACAATTAACTGCCCGCATCTGTCTTGCCCTTTTCATTGCTCATGCTTGTGTTTGCACACCTGCCTTTCAGTGACATGAATCAATACCAACTCGCTCGAATTTATTTCAGTAGTGAAAAGCTTTTCTCTTATATTGTTGAGTGGATGGGGAGCAGGAGTCATGGTGGATACCGCCAAGCTCGCACAAAAACACACTATATAATTTACAGTGCTTTGTAATGTGTCCCATTTATTCCAGCTAGCCCAGCATTCCGCCTTACTGCAACACTCTGCCTGTGCGGCCTCTCCGATGCAGAGAACTAAATCCAGCATATAAATGTAAAAAATAAAGTGGTATACGGCTTGCAGTAGTGTATGATTACTGCTTTGAAAACACTGAGCTTTTTGGTGTTTTAAGTTTCGTTTATACAGATCAATGACCACTAGGAGTGCAACTGTAATGGTTCGGATTTGATCCCTTGCCTGAAGTTGTATTCATAGCTCGACGCTGTGTTTGTCTATGGAGGCTTTGTGCAGTGTGCATCGTGTGCATTTGTGTTTTGTTTGAATTGGCCTCCTCTGCACGAACTTCTACAAAGCACATTCGTCACAATCTTGTAGTGTGCTTTCCCCGACAAAACGCTGGCGCGTGCAGTACGAGGTCGATTCGACAACCGAGGTTTATCAACCCGGCGCTGTAAGAGACTTTAATAATCAGACGAGCGTTGTCAATTTTGACAGCGCCAAATCTTACGAAGCACGGGGGACCGGCGACGAAAGTGTCTCTGGTGGATACTATAAAGCCAAGTACTCCACATTGCAGGTAAGCTGTTGCACAAACAGTACGGTGTCGGTGTATAGTGATATTGGGTTGCCGAAAAGGCTAAATAAAAGAAAACGTTGAGTCCAATTGGAGTTTTCAAGGGTACCCAATTGCTCACAATTGGAGATCACTGCAGGTGTAAGTTCTTACAATTGAACATCATTGGGGTTTAAAATGTCAATTGGACCGAATTTGAAGTCACTGGATGAGCAATCCCGTGAAACAACAAAATTTGATAATCATAAGAGCATAATTATAATCTGAGCCTTCAAATTTGGAGAGAAGCATTTAGCCTTTTGGGAAGCTAAAAAATCTGTCTTGGAACTTTAACCTCTTCTTTCAATTACTGCCATCACTTGGTCAATCAAATTTTGCTTACATATATAGCATCTGACAAAGTGAACCAGTGAATGGTGGATATGTCATCGAAGAGAATTGCCATTGCGTGTTCACGCATTACTAAGCTTCTCGAATAGAGTTGCAAGTGTACCTGCAGCATGTCAAAGTTAAGACCCATCTGGGGCTTTTTTTTCTATCATATTGGTCCCAAGTATACAAATGGGCCAATTTCAAATCATATTATTTATTTTTTGACTAGTAAAAATGGCACGAATGTCCATGCATGGGCTCTGAGAGAGCGAATGTTGATGCGGTACTCTGAGCAGAACTGTTGTGACTTACAGAAATGCATTTACAATCTGGCCCTCCCACAAGAGTGAAACAAAAAAACAACAACAAAAAAAAAGCAATACCTTAGTTGAGCATGACACCTCGTACAACTTGGCGAAGATTTATTTAAAGTTGGTATGCCATTACATGAGTCTCGCAGTTGAAGAAAAATTTGTCCTTGTCTGGGACTCGAACCCGGGACCACCACCTTTCCGAGGCAGCCGCTCTACCATCTGAGCTAATCAGGTGGCTAGCAGATGCCAAATTTTTCTTTAACTGCGAGGCTTTTTCTTTTAAGGAACCCATATGGGTTTCCTTTGTAGCAATTGCTACGAACGGGTGGATGTCCGATTTTCCCTTTATTAATTACTTCTCTCCACCTTGTGGGTTTTCGCATAACAATTACGTCAAACTCTTGCCTTTGCTTCGAGTTGTCGACAAATTCGACTTCGCCCTGCCATCTGCTAGCCGCCTGGTTAGCTCAGACAGTATGGCGGCTGCCCCGGAAAGGCGGTGGTCCCGAGTTCGAGTCCCGGACCAGGACGAATTTTTCAACTCTGAGGCTTTTTCTTTGAAGGAAACCGTATGGGTTTCCTTTGTAGCAATTGCTACGAACGGGTGGATGTCTGATTTTCCCTTTATTAACCCCAAGTATAATATGCAGATTTGTAGCGCACCTTCAGAAATTACCGCTCTAGTTACAATTACAATACGTCTCATGTAAGTCCTTTTCTTCCGAGTTGCAAAGAAAGCCCGTGAAATATGAAAAAAGCCACATGATGGAGCACTTAAGCAGAGGTATTGTGCTGCTCTTAAGCGTGCGTTCGGTGAACAAGGCCGGCTGCATCGTGACCGGGGACGAGGAAGCGGCAGGGAGTTCTTTATCTCATAGGAGCGCTCAGCCAGCAGCATGAATTTTCGCCGCCATCCGACGGGAGCCGACGTTGTTCACCGAACGTACGCTTGAGAACAGCACGATACCACAGTGCAAGCGGTCCGCCACCTGAATTTTTTTCATATTTCGCTGGCTGTCTTTGCAGCCTAGGACTACGTGAGACGTATCGTAAAGGAAACAACTCGATCGGTGATTTCTGAAGGTGCTCTACAAATCGGCGTGCATGTCATACTTGGAGTCCTCAGCCAATAATTAAGAAGTTGCATAATTAAACTTAATTAGTGAGTTATGGCAAAAACAAAATTGTCTGAGTTAATATAGGTTATTGCGAATAGTATGCATCCAGTTCAATTAGCTTCTCAAGTGCCTTTCATTTTTAAATTCTTGGCTCAAGTTATGTGGGACACCCTGTGCACACCATGGCCACACCTGTGCAAACGTAATAAAAATTAACACATCACTTATGCCAGGCAGTTAACAGATATGCGAGTTTAAGAACTGACACTCTGCAGCGTAAAGAGATAAGGATGCGTCAGTGACACAATCATCTGCTTTTTTCTTTATGTGATAAGCTTTAGTACTAATAGCGCTTGTTTGCTTTTGCTTCCCCCCAGAATCAAGGTCTCATGAAAGCGTGATAAATTAAAGAGAGAAAGGTTTTAAAGGTTTTAGATACGTTCACAACTTTTCAGTGTTTTTAGCGTGTGACTCCTCTTACCTGGATACTGTTAATGAGGTTTTAAGTGTTTTGAATCAATGTGGTCAAGGACTAAGATTTACCCACAAACTACCCCATGGTAATCACTTGCAGTTCCTTGATCTTAACCTAGAGTTCTGTGAAAGTCATGTTTGTTGGGTTTACCTTCCTCTGGCACAAAAGGAACTTTTGTCTTTCAAGTTGGAGCATTCAAGAATTGTCAAAAGAGGCATAGCATCCCAATGCATGGAATCAGCTCTCAATAAATCATGCCTGCATAAAATGCAGGCAGGTTCGCCGGCTTTCAGCAGCAGGGTTCCCTATGACGCTTTTGACAGATATAGCCGAAAGTCTGTTACAGAGGTTGAAAATCAGAAAGCCGAGCATGAGGTTGATGACAGAACGTGAAGCGTTCAGACCTGTGCTGGTGCCTTATATACATTAGGTTTCCCACAACCTTAGGAAGCTTGCAGGTAGGCATGGCGTCCCTCTGGATTTTTCTGCTCCGAATAAGTTCGCAAAACTGTGCCCACACATGCGGTGATAAATGGCGAGGCTGCTAAATTAGGCATGGGATATCGTACGTTCCCTATGCAATCGAAGTGGAACCTTTATCATGTGGAAAGACACACATTGGTCAGACCGGGTGATGCATCAATGATCGCCTCAGGGAACATTCCAGAAAAGCAAACAGTAATGCTGACAGAGGGGCACATCTTGTGCCCCATTTGAATACTTGCCGCAATTATGCACTGTGCTTTGATGAGACCTTGATTCTGGGGTGAAGCAAAAGCGAGCAAGCGCGATTAGTACTAGAAGCTTATCACATACCGTATTTACACGATTGTAAGTCGACCCCCTTTTTTAAATTTGGAAGTCTGAAGTTGGGGGGTCGACTTACAATCGAAACCAAAACATGGCCCCGCCAAAAAAAGCGATACCAACAGGAGCTAAAACGTAGTTACAATTTTATGTTTGCTCTATGGCCATACCCGTATCTTTTTCGCTATCCCGCGTATTTGTTCGCTTTTCGGAATGTTTTTCACCATTTTTGAGAGTTTTACAGTGCATGCAACACTCATGGGGGGGTGTCGATAGTTGATGGAAGCGCTGCTGTTCCCATTTGCAGTGGCACCCTCAGAACAGCGGCGCTTGTGGGGAGTATCGGTAGTTCATGGAAGAGCAGACACCGCTCGCGGGTTTCTCTTTCTCTGTTTAAAGGCATTGGTATTGGTTTGACGCATTCCACTTGACTGCCAGCTACGTGCTACTTCTATGCTTCCCCAGTTGTCATGAGTGCTCCAGGCCCACTAATCGTTCGGGACTCGTTCACAGCAGCGTTCAAGAGGGCTGCCATCTTTTACGCCGAAGAAACAAATCACTGCGCAGCGGGCCGCAATTTCCGTGTTTCTAAATGGGTGGTGCGAGACTGGCGACTGCAGCGAAACGAAATTTTCACCTGCAACGGCAAATGAGAAATTTCCCACGTGCCGAAGTCTGGACGCTTTCCGGAGCTGTAGGCTAAGATTGCGGCGTACTGTACGTCGCTGAAATGCGTGATCGGTGCTTGCCAGTGAAGTGCGACGTGGTCATGAAACAAGCCCGGACCTTCGCCTTAATTTTAAGGTTCTGCTCCGCCGCTAGTACAACGAGTGGCTGGCGGCAGAAGACTGGGAAATTACGCCAACCGGACCTGTCAAAGGAGCCTCCCTAATGGTTCCGTGTGGTTGGGTGCATTTGGCGTGGGCTGCTGTTCTGCAAGATGTCCTGGTGCGGTCGTTTGCCAAATTAGAAATTTCGCTGGACCACGACGCACTGTGGGACCGTAGCAACGATGAGGATGGCAGCACTAGTGAAGATGAGTAGTCCAGTGACCATGTCAGCTACTAATAAATTTTCGTTATCGAATGCGCTCTCGGGTATGCTCTCTCTCTCTTTTTTTTTTCGGTCACGCGATATGGGGGGGTCGACTTACATTCGAGTCGACTTACAATCGTGCAAATACGGTAAAGAAAAAAGCAGATGATTGTGTCAGTGACACATCCTTAAGTCTTTACGCCTGCAGTGTGTCACTTTTTAAGTTCACATATCTGTTAACTGCGTGGTGTAAGTGATGTGTTCATTTTGATCACATTTGCGCATGTGTGGCCATGGTGTATATGTGTGCGTTGTGGTGGGAGAATAAAAGTAGTTGTTAGTAGTGCTTCTGTGCGTGTCCCTCATTTTGTGGTCGTCCTGGTTTGTGCTATTCTTTTTTACTGGATACTAAGGTACTTCAGGCCCATAAATTGGGGCCGCACTGTGTCCAGCAGTGTCCAAAGAAGGTGTGCAGTTAATACGATACCCACTGTGGTGGCTTATTGGCTTTGGCATTGTGCTGCTAAGCATGTGGTTGATAGTTTGATTCCTGGCCATGGCAGCTTCATTTCAAAGGGGGCAAAATGCAAGTACACTCATGATTTAGATTTAGGTGCACGTTAAAGAACCCAGGTGGCCAAATTAATCCAGAATACTCCACTATGGCAACTCTGAAAGCTGCAGTGTTGCTTTGAGATGTTAACCCCATAAATCAACCCATCAGAAGAATGTAACGTTGAATGCGTCAACATGACCTTAGATGCTATGTGCTTGCATCAGGCATTGCCGGATGCAGTGGCCTTGCTATGTGCTTGCATCAGGCATTGCCGGATGCAGTGGCCTGCCAACTCGGGTAGGAGTACCCATTTACCAATAAACACATTTTCCTGTAAGTAAATGGCTCACAAAGGGCTCCAGGCTTAGACATTGCAAACAAATGTGTACACGTAATGACCATGTCTAGAAGGTAGTACAGTCGCCGACCGTTTATTCGGACCTCACGGGGACTGCGAAAATGTCCGAATAAACAGGTGTCCGAAAAAGCAGATTTAGAAAAAAAATGAAATCCTTTATTTCCATGCACTTATTGGGGCTCGGCAGTAGGCTTGGAAGAAATCGTGAATGCGCCGTTGCACGCTGTTCCGTTTACGCACAATCAGATAAGCCTAAATCTCGGAGAGGGCCGTACGGTCTCTATTAGCGGCTGATAGCACAGTCACTGCTTGTACACGCTCCGCATGCGACGGCAGCGTAGCACATGGTGCGTCATCTTCCGACTCGGAGTCATCGTCCGGCGGTGCAGCAGAAACCTGACGAATGATCTTGCCGTCGTCGAGTTCTGCGCATGTCAATACAGCAGTGTCAGCACCTATGAAACTGTCAAATGTGACGGTGTCCGGAATCGCAATGCAACCACTGCGCAGGTCTCGGCAGAACATTTTCCGCGTCAGTAGGGAGCACATCGGAAGGCGAAAAATCTTAGGCCTCCCGGCACCCGCTTGCCGGCATTCCCCAGAGCAGTCTGCGCGGACACTGTTGGCGCCATTAGACCCTTGACGCGATGTTTACATATGCTGCGTTGGATCACCGAAACCTCGACACAGCACACAAAGCAAACACCACCGTGCCGACACTAGTCGCACAAACAAAAAACGTGGCCTGCTCGCAGCGTCTTGCGCGAAGAAACAAATCAGCTGCTGGATTGTCTTGACATGGCTCACTAAGCTGAAATCGGAATTGCTGCAGAGCCACTCTAACCAGGCAGAAACGATGATGATGAGCGGAGATTTCCAGTAGCGCCACTTCGTGGGGCAGCAAGGAAGCTCCGTTCAAAACAAACATGGCGTTCAGCAAGTCGAACCATGTATGGAACCATGCACCGGTGCATGGTGCTCTCGACCGAGTTGGCTCAAGGAGTGTCCGAAAAATCAGACGAGAGGTTGCAAGGTGTCCCAACTTTCGGCAGTTGTTATACATTATGGTCTATGGGGAGAATGGCGGTGCCACGAAGCTGACCGAATAATCGGGCATGTCCGAATTTTTGGAGTCCGGAAAATCGGTCGGTGACTGTACATAGGCATGTGCCTAAAACAAGTGAAAATTCAAGCAAAAGTTTGTGCAACACCCAATTAGCAGTCAGCACAGCTTTTGCTTACCAGGGGTTTGTCCGCAGTGCACAAGTTGGCAGAACACCACGGGTTTTCTGCGAAATGCACCCGAGCAAATTTGGAAATATTCCATGCAGAAAAAAGGAAAGGAAAAGGTGGTGGAGGTTGTAACATTAACATATCATGGGCTCTTGGCTCCATTATCGGACAAGGCAGGGGAAGAACGTTGTGAATGCTGTTCAAGGCAATGAGAAAGTTTGCTCTTGCGTGGGTTACTCGTTCAAAGTCCGAAAGAAGTTAATCAGCCATGTCATTGCAAGTTGCTGCATTGACATTTTTACTTCGTAATGTATGAAAGTAATATACAATGGCTGGTCGGTGTGTTGTTATTGCAGAACCTAGTGACAGGATATCTGGTGTCAGTGGGTCAAAAGCTTTGCAGCCTTCGAGTAAGATAATACTTCATGGACAGGGCCAGTTTTTTCTTGTTTGCCATCCTCGTGCGTGGCTGTTGTTCAGCCTTAATTGTTGTTTATTTATTTAACAATACTGTCAACCCCCTTGCGAGGGTCCTTACAGAGAGGGTTATGAAAAAATATAAAAGAAAAGAACATGTGCAATAATCACAAACACAGAATACATTGAAATCAAGCGGCGCACTCGCGCAGATTGTCATTCAGATATGTTTGAATTGGGGCAGATCAGTATGTTCCACTACACACATCGGTAACTTGTTCCACATTTCAATCCCGTTGGGGAAGAAGGAGTAGCTGAATGTATTAGTGTGAGTGGTATAAGCTTGGATAGATCGATTATGGTTGGTTCTGGAGCTCCGTTTGCCAGGTGCCAGTATGTATGTTTCTTTCCTAATATTTATTTGGCCTTGGAGTATTTGGAATAATAAATTCAATAGATTTTTTTGTCTACGCGTTTCTAGCAGGTTCAGGTTAGAAAAAACGGAGCCTTTCGGTGACTGAATCAGTCCTTCGATATCAGGAGCATATAAAGCGCACCGCGTACCTCTGAATTTTCTCTAGTTGTTTTTTCAAATAACCTTGGTGAGGGCTCCATGCCTCTGACGCGTACTCAAGAAGTGGCCTTACAAAAGTTTTGTAAGCGGTGAGTCGTACATCGCATGTAGCACCCTCCAATTTTTTTTGCAAGAAAAATAACCTCCCGTATGCTTTTGAACAAAGATTATTTATATGTATGCTCCACGATAAGTTTTCTGTTATCGTTATTCCCAGGTATTTAAACTGACTAGTATTCATCAGACACTTGTCACCAATATTATATGGAAACAAAAGACGGCCTCTTTTTTGTGTTGTAGTATGCGTATATGTTGATTTAGAATAATTTATTTCCATACTCCATTTGTAGCACCATCCGCTTAACGCTTTTAGACAGTTATTAAGTTTAAGTTGGTCTGCCGTGTTTCGTACTGTAGAATAAAATAAAACAGTCATCCGCGAACAGTTTAACATGTACATCTGGTTCCATCACAGCAGAAATGTCATTATTATGCCCCAAAAATAAAAGCGCTCCCAGGACGGATCCCTGCGGGACACCTGAGAGTACTGCCAGTGAGCCGGAGACATGACCATCCATTCTGACCACCTGGTTGCGATTCGTTAAGTATGCTTTAATCCATTTTATTATAGTGGCATTAAGGCCGGTTATTTCCAGTTTGTAAATCAGCTTCTTGTGTGGCACCTTGTCGAAAGTCTTGGCAAAATCTATGGCAATTACGTCAATCTGCTCTCTGGCATCAATCGCCATTGCGAAATCATGAATTGTCTCTACGAGTTGTGTGGTAGTGGAAAGGCCTGTTCTGAGTCCATGCTGGTATGGACTCAGAAGTAAAGAATTATTTTCTCAATGGCGCATGATATGCTTAGCTATTACAGTCGCCGACTGATTTTCTGAACTCCAAAAATTCATGATTTTGGCTTCTAGCGCAAAGTGAAATACGGACACAGAAAGGAGCAGACAGGACGAGCGCTCGTCCTGTCTGCTCCTTTCTGTGTCCGTGTTTCACTTCGCGCTAGAAGCCAAAATCATGTTACCGTTGTGATAGGAGTTTGGACTGTTTGAATGTCGCGGCCGAATGCGCGTGATTGCTGTGCGGCGGCGACGGACGAAGAGGAAGAGAAGAGCCGGTGTCTGGGCGGAGGCGGCAGCCATGCGATCTGCCTGCGCTGCCTGGGCTGGCCTTCCGAACGAGCTGGGCAGTTCGTCTACCCAAGGCCGTTGTTCCTGGGTGTGCTGGCGAACAGGCCGGGCTGTCCTTGGGCTTCAACCGGCCTGCTCCCCTGCTGGGCGACCATCCGACGCCGACATGTTCCGGTGCAGCTAAGCCTTCCGAACGGTCTACACTGTGGCGGGCAGACATCCCGACCCAGCTGTCGCGCGAGTGGCTCGTCGTGTGCCGGGCATCCGCCCCGACCTCCAGCGCCTGTGCCACTCGCTGCTCCAGATTCATCTTTGCGCTTCGTGTCGTGAGTGTGTGATACCGACGCGGTATCGGATGCCTTCCTACATTGACGCTGAGCGTGACTATACCTAAGCGACAGACACCCATGAAGGGAACTGTGTGTGTGTTATCGTGTATGTTATCCTAGTCCCGTCCCCGTGTTATTAAAGCCTCTCTTTGTTCATTGTGCCATCCCTCTATGTTTGAGGCCTGGGCCCACATCTTCCTATCACAAATTTTGGCAAGCCTGCCAGGATTTTCAAACGCACAGGAGGAGCGATGGAGATCGCGTGGTTGTATGTCATAGGGAAAGAGCTAGGAATGACAGGAGCGGAGTTAAAGCGTTGGATTGATACAGAAATTGTGAGGGAACACGACCAGTGCACCCAACATCGGGAAGACGCGAAAGCGCAGGCAGAACAAGAGCGTCTACAATTAGAAGCGGAAGAACGATTGCTAAAGCTCAAGATTGAGCTCCAGGAAAAGACTGCTGGCGCACAGAGTGACAGCACTACGGAACAGTCGGTTACCAGGGCGGCTCCTGAGCTATTCAGTTCTAATAAGTAGATCCCGCTGTTTAACGAAGCCCGGGATGATTTAGACACCTACTTGCAACGTTTTGAGCGAGTGGCAAAAAGTTAGGAATGGCCCCGCGCAAAATGGGCACTCTCCCTCAGCCTCTGCCTGACAGGAGAAGCGTTGACGGTCATAGGACGGCTTGATTCTAATGCAGCCCTAGACTACGACCAGCTGAAGGCTACTCTCCTTCAGCGCTTTCGGTGCACTGCTGAGGGATACCGAGAAAAGTTTCGAAACGCAAGGCCCGAAGACAATGAGACTGGCCTACAATATGCAGGTAGAATATCGGGCTACTTTGACCACTGGCTTGAAATGTCTCATATTGAGAGGACCTTCGACTCCCTCAGGGACACCAAGATTGCTGAACAGTTTTTGAGAAGATGCTCTGCATCGCTATGAGTATTCCTGAAAGAAAGGAACTGTAAGACCCTCGCTATGTTGTCAAAGAATGCCGATTGTTTTATAGAGGCACAAAACCTGACCAATCTAGGTAGAGAAAAGTTTTCCAAGGAGGTCGTGTTAGACTCTGCTCGCAAGACTGAACCTCCAACAGCGATGCCGCGTGCAACTAATCGCTGCTTCTTTGTGATAAAGCAGGACATCGAGCTTCGGAGTGCTGGGCCCGGACTAAAGAGAACTCTACAGGTCGCGCGCGAATGGTCCGGCAGAAAGGGACAAGGAGGCGAAGCCTCAAGAAGGAAAAATCAAGGACAAGCTTCGTGTATTCTGGCTCCGTCGCAAGCCGAAAAGCCAACAGAAGAGGGTGGCGGATATGTAGTGCTTCAAGGCGGCGAAACGATCCCAATAGTCAACATGACGTTAATGCGACGAGGCCCCAGATGTGACAGTGGAAATCTGCCAGTGGGAAGAGGCTTTCTCAAATCACAACCGGTATCTGTCTTACGAGACACTGGCTGCAATACTGTGGTCGTGCGACTCTCTTTGGTACCTGAGGACAAAATGATAGGAAGAAAAAGTCCAGTAATGTTGCTGGACCGCACAATTCACTACTTACCGGAAGCGATAGTATACTTAGACAGTCCATTCTTTACAGGCGTTGCGCGAGTTAAATGTATGCGAGACCCCCTGTATGATGTGGTATTGGGAAACATTGAAGGTGCCCGTGCACCTGATGACCCCCGGCCAATGCATGGTCTTCTCTGAAACATAACAACGACAAGACGAGTTACTCTGCCAACCGGATGTCATCCACCGCTCAAGCAGAGCTACCAGACGTAGAGGGCCAAACATTGTCCGCAGCTAAAAACGCAGCCACCTCCTCGAGACATACAGAAGACTACGAATCTTTTACCGAGCTCCTTGCTGTGACAAAGGAAATGAAGATACGGTCACTGCCTACACTGCCTGTCTTGCCATCCGCAGTCACTGGGATAGAGCAAGGCAAGATAAAAGCTTTACAGAGGGACGATGGGTCTCTGAGGAGATGCTTCGAAAAAGTCGGCAAGATGATGATCGCGGATGGCCGCACAAGCGAATATTACTTAAAGGATGACATTTTATACAGGAAGCACACAGTGTCAGGTGGGAAAATACTAGATCAGCTAGTGGTGCCAAAAGATCTCAGGGGGATGGTGATGAAGTTGGCTCATGAAGGCATCCTCGCCGGTCACCAGGGTGTGACGAGAACGGTGGATCGAATTGTTGCTGAATTTTACTGGCCAGGGGTCCAGTCGGAGACGAAACAGTTTGTTAAATCGTGCAACTTCTGTCAATGAACGGTGCCGCGCCATTTAGTCGGACGCGCCCCACTGGGTACAGATGACGCGACAGGTCTAGAGCTTGGAGAGACAACGCCACTTTACCCATCACTCGTCGGAACGCAGACATCAAAAGACATCGCCATTTCGAACCAACTGACTATGGATCAGCGACTCAAAGTTGAAGTCGAGAAGTCTCAGAGCAGTTCTTTTGCAAGAACCCGATGGGCGTTTGCATCTTGTGTCCTACGATAGCCGGAAGCTTTTGCCGCGTGAAGCTGTCTACTCCACAATTGAAAGGGAGTGCCTCGCCATAGTGTGGGCTGTACAGAAATGTCATGTGTACCTTTACGGTAAACCGTTCATCCTGCAGTTCGACCACCAACCGCTACGATACCTAGATTCGACGAAGCACATCAACAGTTGCGTACTACGTTCGAGTTTACTCCTTATGGATTATGACTTTCATGTGGAGTATATTCGTGGATGTGATAACGTTGGTGCAGACTATTTAAGTAGAATAGCTACGGACCCGGACTAATATGTCATGAGAGTAAGATTGAACTGTGTGACTTGTGATACTCCGTAGCGCTACCCTCCTCGACTTCTTGAACTTGGGGGGAAATGTGATAGGAGTTTGGACTGTTTAAATGTCGCGGCCGAATGCGCGTGATTGCTGTGCGGCGGCGACGGACGAAGAGGAAGAGAAGAGCCGGTGTCTGGGCGGAGGCGGCAGCCATGCGATCTGCCTGCGCTGCCTGGGCTGGCCTTCCGAACGAGCTGGGCAGTTCGTCTACCCAAGGCCGTTGTTCCTGGGTGTGCTGGCAAACAGGCCGGGCTGTCCTTGTCCTTCAACCGGCCTGCTCCACTGCTGGGCAACCATCCAACGCCGACATGTTCCGGTGCAGCTAAGCCTTCCGAACGGTCTACACTGTGACGAGCAGACGTCCCTACCAAGCTGTTGCGCGAGTGGCTCGTCGTGTGCCGGGCATCCGCCCCGACCTCCAGCGCCTGCGCCACTCGCTGCTCCAGATCATCTTTGTGCCTCTTCGTGTCGTGAGTGTGTGATACCGACGCGGTATCAGATGCCTTCCTACATTGACGCTGAGCGTGACTATACCTAAGCGACAGACACCCATGAAGGGAACTGTGTGTTTGTTATCGTGTATGTTATCCTAGTCCCGTCCCCGTGTTATTAAAGCCTCTCTTTGTTCATTGTGCCATCCCTGTATGTTTGAGGCCTGGGCCTACATCTTCCTATCACACCGTACCAACTCGTCCAAATGTCTATCCTTTTGCATTCCAAAAATTCAGACATGCTCAATTATTCGGTCTGATTCGCGACACCGCAGTTCTACCCATAGACCATAATGTAAAACAACTGCCGAAAGTTCGGACACCTTGCAATCTCTCGTCTGATTTTTCGGGCACTCCTTGAGCCAACTCAATCGAGAGCACCATGCACCGACTCTGACCGGTGCGTGGTTCAACTTGCTGAACGCCATTTTTGTTTTGAACAGAGCCTCCTTGCTGCCTCACGAAGTGGCGCTACTGCAAATCCCCACTCATCATCTTTGTTTCTGTCTGGTTCAATAGAGTGGTTCTACAGCAGTTCTGGTTTCAGCTTCGTAAGCCATGTCAAGACAATCCAGCAGCTGATTTGTCCTTCGCGTACGACGCTGCGAGTAGGCCGCGTTTTTCGTTTGTGTGCTGTGTCGAGGTTCCAGTGATCCAACGCGGCATACGGAAACATAGCGTCAAGTGTCTAATGGCACCGACAGTGCCCGTGCAGACTGCGCTGGGGAATGCCGGCAAGCGGGTGCCGGGAGGCCTAGCATTTGTCTCCTTCCGATGTGCTCCCTAGTGACACGGAAAATGTTCTGCTGAGACTTGCTCACTGGTTTCATTGCGATTCCAGACACCGTCTCATTTTGACAGTTTCACAGGTGCTGACACTACTGTACTGACATGCGCAGAACTCGACGACGGCGAGATCATTCGTCAGGTTTCTGCTGCACCACCGGACGATGACTCGTGAGTTGGGAGATGACGCACCATGTGCTACACTGCCGTCGCATGCGGAGCGTGTACAAGCAGTGACTGTGTTTTCAGCCGCCTATAGTGGCCGTACAACCCTCTCCAAGATTCAGGCTTATCTGACTGCGCGTAAACGGAACAGCGTGCTATGGCGCATTCACGATTTCTTCAAGCCTACTGCCGAGCCCAAATAAGTACGTGGAAATAAAGGATTTCATTTTTTTTTTCTTAGTCTGCTTTTTCGAACACCTGTTTATTCGGACATTTTCGCAGTCCCCGTGAGGTCCGAATAAACGGTCGGTGACTGTGGTGACTGTATATGTTCTAAAAGTTTACAAGAAATGGATGTAAGAGATATAGGCCGGTAATTATTCATTATTGTTCGATTGCCACCTCTAAACACCGGAATAACTACCGTATTTACTCGCATAATGATCGCACTCGCGTAATGATCGCACCCCTGAATTTGGTCGTCAAAATTCGATGTTTTTAATTTCCCGTGTAATGATCGCACCCTGAACTTGCCGCAGCGATATGTCGTGTGCCAAGTCTAGCTTATAATGATCGCGCTTACCACCTGTCGAATGCTACGCGAACGACTTGTCTGCACGCACCAAACATGCTTAAGTAGATGCCTCATTTTATTACTTTCATCACTTTCCGCACTTCCATGGCAAAAAGATGTGCAACCAAACTTGCCTTTATTATGGGTAGGCTTTATAATGGTTGAAGTCAACAAAAGCAAAAAAGGCGCCTTTCGATTCTTTTCATCTGCACTCGTGAGCACGCAACAAATCGCGCGTGGCAATGATAGTAGCCACGTTTACACTGATACATTAAAAGTGTACCCTATTCATATGCCGACGCTTGTAACACAGCTAAGATATTCACCCACCCTTAGCGGAAACGTGCCGTGTTAGGGTAGTAGTGAAAACAGATGCCGCAGTTTCCGCAGCACGCCGGCCATGCGTTTCTTCACTGGCAGCTAAGCGTGCCCATCTCTTTCTGTCCCCTCAAAGTGGACGTGGCTACGTTATTGCCGCAAACTTGCCGATATTAACAATATTATTCATCACTGACACGGAAGAAACTGTTTCAATGCACGTAATGTACTCACGAGAAGGAAAAAAAAAAAAAGATCGCGTTCGGCTTGCTACGCCGGCCGCCATTTTTGTTTTGGTGTTTCGCACTCGCATCCCGCAGCAAACGCGGGACGAAAAAAAATTTTTTTTTTTCGCTGGAAATTTAACTCGCGTAATCATCGCACCCCTGAATTTGCGTCAATTTTTTCTGACAAAAAAGTGCGATCATTATGCAAGTAAATACGGTATTGCACTGCGCCAATCTTGGGGTACAGAATGAGTTTGCAATGATTTTTGAAATATAAGTGTCAAGTAACGCGACGCCCATTCAGCATATCTTTGAAGAAACTGGGTCGCTATGTCATCTGGTCGATACGCTTTTTTTGCATCTAAATTCAAGAGCTGCTGAAATACGCCCTCCTGTGTAATTATGATGTCATCCATTTGGCTAGGCTCTGTGCTTTCTGAACTAACATCGACGTCATCATCGTTCGTGGTGAACACGGACTGAAAGAAGTGATTAAAGTGTTCTACAATATCTTTTTTGTTTATTAGAACTTAATCTTCTTTCCTGATTTCCTGTACCTCTTCCTTTCTATCACTGAAGCATTGCCAAAACTTTTGTAGTGATGTTCTGAGGAAGCGGCTAAGCGTGTCACTGAATAAATTTTTTTTATAATCATGCAGGGCTTGCTTCAACTCAGCTCGAAGTCGCGAAACCTGAGTAGATTTATTTTTGCTTCTAGGCAGCCTTTTTCTTTTTCTTTTCATATGAATTATGTTCCTGGTTATCCAGGGGCTTCGGTGCTTTATTTAAGTGTTTAGGGATATAGGTGTCCTCACAGTGTTGTACAATTACCTTAAAGTTCTGCCACAACTCTTCTACTGTTTTAGTATGGAAATCAATTTCAAAGTCAGCAAACACAGAATCCAGGTAGTCAAGGATGGAAACATCATCTGCGCGTCCATAATCCTTAATGCGTACAGGGATGTAGGGCCTGAAACTAACACTTGTTCCCACTGTGATTGTAACAATAACCACCCTGTGGTCAGAGATACTATTTGCAACGTTAACAGTATAAGCACATATTTTATCTGACACAAACACCAGACCCAACAATGACCGTGATGTGGCCGTTACTCGTGTGTGTTCTTGTACAATTCGGTTTAGATTATATATGAACATAAGTTCCAATAGCTTCTCTACTCTAGATGAAACGGAGCCAACAGTACATGGGTTTTGCCAATCTATGTGATGAAGATTAAAATCACCGGTCATTATTAATCTCGCGTGTACTTTGACATTTGCACGTAGGAAAGTGTTTAGGTCTTCCAGCAACCCAGGCGAGGCAGAAGGTGCGCGATACACTGCTCCAACGGTGTAGGCAATACCATGCAATGTAATCTTGCACCAAACCGTTTCAGCAACATCGCAATCAATCAATACAGCAGATACAGTTTTTTTAACTATGACACAAACACCCCCACCACGTGTGTCCCTGTCTTTCCTAAACATTCTGTAGCCGGGAGGAACAATACAGTCGTCAGATATATTTTTATGCAACCATGTTTCTGTTGTTACCACAACATGTGGGCTTTGTGAAAGGAGCAGATATTCTAACTGTGTAGTCTTATTTACAATACTTCGCGCATTCAAACTTAAAATGCATGGCTACTGTGATGATGAGCCCGAGGTGTTGCCTATGGTATCAGGATCATCAGTGCCGCTTGGCCAATCTGACCTGTGCTGTTTTCTGTTATCAGCCCTATGCCCTAAGCTTTTAGGCAGCAGGCAGCGTTCATTGCGGTTGTGATCCCAAAAATATGTATCATTTATGCGAATTTATCATGAACGAGCAGGACCTTTGCTTTCTTGGCCCTGTCTGCGCCTGCGCTTTCCCATAGTTTTCTGCATATATCTAATGTTTCTTTGGCATAGTCAGAGCTAATACGCCAAACAGTACCCTTTAGTTTTGCACCTTTTTTCAGCAAGCTTTCCTTTTCTGATATCGCAAAACTTAAGAATAACTGGTCTACATTTTGTTGGTTGGGATTTACCAAGGCGATAAATTCGCTCAACTGTATGAACCTGTACACCCATAGTTTTCTAATATATATTCTCCAGAACAAGTTCCTTTAGTTTTGACTTTGTTTCTACACCATAGTCAGTCCCCGTTTCAGTGACGCCAAAGACTAACAAATTATTACACCAGCTTCTGTTCTAGTAATCGACTAACTTTGCATCCTGTTCTAGAAGTATACACTTTTTAAATTCCCAATCCTGCTGTTCATTGTATCAACTGCATCAAAGAGACTCTGTATCCTGTCTGTCTTTGCGCTCAGTGTGACAATTGCACTTTTAATGTCACCCATCTTACGAGCGAATGCAGTCTCATTCCGAATAATTTCTTCTAGCATTTCATTTACCTTGGGTCCAGGATTCTCCTCAACATTTCCTGCCATAAGCAACAAAAGAAGCATTGACCAGCAGTCATACAAAATATCACAACACTTGCGAGGGCACGGCAAGACTATCAAAAAGCGGTTGTCGCTACGATAAAAAACTATATTGTCCATAGCACTTGCCTGCAAAAGCAGTAGCGGTGGCTTAGGCATCTTGTTTGTCAGCCAAGTGCCGTGCCCTCTGAAGTGGATGTCGCATCAAGGCTCCTTAAGTACGGTGTCGAGTGATGACGTCACACTTGCGGAACGATGATCAAAGATAGTGTAATCCACGGTGTCATTGCCACGAGGTACTTGAAAGAAAGCCAGAAGTCCGTTGTTCGTTGTTGTGGCGGTGAAAATCCATGGCAATACCTGCAAAAGCAGTAGCAGTGGCTTAGGCATCTTGTTCGTCAGCCAATTGTCATCCACCCTACAGCAGCACAAAGCTACGAGTTCCCTCTGGAGCTTCGTGGTACTGTTTAGTGCATGACATTTTTTCACTTTCATGAAGCTTTCTCTAGTTCGTGAATTTTTGCAGCACTGATTTGCAATGACATTGCTTGTGCATTATCTTCAGGATGCAGCACCGCTGCTGCGTTCTTTGACAGCCTCACAGTGTTCCTGCCAGACCAGCTTGGTAAGATTTCTCTGCCACCATTGCTTAGTTTTCAGAAACAGATCGTGAGACACTTGCTCTTGCTAACCAATATTTTATGAATACACTCGCTCATACTTATAGAGTCACTTTTCCCAATACTCATCTACATACCTGTAGCACTTTTCAAAGCACTTGCTCACACATTTATAATGTTCACACCCATCTGTGTGGAACACTTTCAGATAAGTGCAGTTTTATCCAGACAGGCCTTGACTATTTCCAAGCCAACCCCCCCTTTTTTTTTTCAGGACACCATCACTATTCTCCATTGTTTTATGCCTAATTTTTATGGATAGCTTTCGTTATTGCAATATCAGCAGTTCATTTGATATTTTCTGTTGTCTGTCAATGTTTCTAAATTGCAGATAGACATTCTCACAGAAACTGTCTATTTGAAGCTTGACATTTCTTGGAATAGAGGTCACATATGACACATTATTTCTGGCACTGTGAATACAGGAAACCATAGAGGTGCCAGCGGCAAAGCATCTTAATTGAACCACATTCAAGCTAGTGAGGCCATCAGAGATTTGTACACTTCCTCGTAATCATCTGTACCAAGTTGAGCCTCTGAACATGCCTCACTAGAGCTATCCAAGCCTAATTGTTCATTTGAAGTGAGGAAACATCGAAATACACAACGATTTTGCCAGTGAAAACATTGAATTTTTTTTCCTTTGCCTCAATATGTACTGCCATGCAGCAGTGGTGAGCAAATGCTTCCAGATGAGCTCGATAGGAAATGTTCTCTTAAGCATGCTCTTTTCATGCATATAAATTTTTATGCATCTGTTTTTTTTTCCACAATACTCGCAATATTGTGTGATCACAAGTTGCACATCGCATTTTAACCAAAGATCATAATGCCTCTCTTCAATGCCATTTCTGTCACATGAAGGGCGCAAAACCACTGTCATGATAGTGCTATTGGTTCCGCTTAACAAGCTTTCTCGGAAGTTTTGCAGGGCTCCTTTCACGTCTCATGTGGATCATTTTATTCCCTGCTGCATGATAGGTAGCTTTGGAGTTTAATCTGCACTTACAGCATGGCTTGTAAGGTGTAAAAACCATCAGTTATTGATCATGCATCTATACTTTTTTGTTTGAAATCTCTTTCTAAGCACATGTGCAATAGATATTGCAGATGTGTCTCGTGTTGCAGAGCACCATGAAGACTTGGCATCCGCCCACTTCCTTTTTTGACTGGAGTTGTGTTGTTCTGCCATTATAATGAATTATTAGAAAGTAGCCTGGTTATTAGTTGTTTTGTTAGTTAAAGTAGTGCTGTAGAATGAATTGCCCCACATCAGCAACACTTTACAGGTAGTAAAAAGTTATTGAGAATACTTAAATATTATTGTTCAGAGCTAGCAGCATTGCAAAATTATGAGCATAGTACTTTAACTCTAGTAGTCTGCTACAGCTGTTCATCACAATTTCCTTTCGCTTTACTGAAGTCTGATCTCAAACTAATGCGAGGTTTTACTTAAAGGCAGTGCAGGTGGAACCTCGAGCAAAGTGACACCAACGAGTACAAAGCAAAAAATAAACAGCATGTTGAAAACTGCACAAAGAATTGCTTCAGGATAAACCTGAGGACTGTTGACACAACGGACGGCTATGAGGACAGCTATGACACAAGTCCTTACACAGGTCCTCCAAGATAATATACCATATCACAGGCACTGTGTAATCTCGGGTGTCATGCTGGACAAGTGGTAATAGCGGTATTTTCAGTCTTAGTATAAAAAAATATGGTTGATCCCTTTTTCGTAGGAATCTGTACAACACAAACGTGTGTCTTCACAGAAGCTCTTCCAAGTTTGCCTCGTGAACTCATGGCCCACTGCAGTGAAAGGCGCACGATTTGCAGGTTGGCGACCAGGTTGCAGGCTTGCTTGGCAAGGCCATTTTATTTGCTGCCGATTCGCTTTGGCGAAGGTATGAGCATTTTGGCCCGACTCTGTAGTGTCTTGGGCAGCCAGTTGCAATGCACTCAGCTTCAGGAACGCAAGTGGCAGGGTTTGCAGCTTGCGCCGTAAACGCGCGAAGGTATTCTGCTTCATGCTGGCGTGCCTCTAGCCAGACTAAAGCGAGATTCACCCGTCAACGTCGCTGCCTTTCTGAGCCACTTAGTGCAGCCCTTTCCCTAGTTGGTGCCATCATGAGTGAAGCAGTAGGTGGTGTGTAAGCACGGATGATGCATGCTGAAGCTGCACTCTGCAGGCGACAAGGTGTCACAGGCTAATCGGATGGGAGAGAGAAACCATGTGTAGTCATCTCGGTCGAAGGCCTACATCAGGCTACATGGTGTTTTTTTTTTTGCGACTGTGGTACTTTCAATAAATAAAAATAATTTTAGGTATTCAGAGAAAGGCTTATTTTCTGCCAAATAACACAAGGCTGTGTATGTGCAGGCCTAACAGGCGTAGGCCATGACCTCCAACAGGCCAAGAGGCTGATGCGCCAACAGGCCGATGTGCCAGATTTCTGCATAGCCAAAAGACTCGTAGCTTGTTGGAATTTTTGACTAGGTTTACATCACAATAATCAGAATAGTGTTTTGAAATTGCATGGCTATGAACGCTGCAGATTTTAAAGCGGCAAATCAGGTGACCACAGTCAACATTTTTGAAAGGCAGTGGTTTAAAAACTTCTTTTAGACCGTACAATTTGCCAAGCTGTGTCGGTGTTGTAAAGTGACGTCAGCCGCAATCAGACTGCCTTGCAAGTGTTGACGGCACGTGTGTTTATCTTTTGATATTCTTTCCTTGTTCTCCCTTTCCCCCTCTCTGTTTCGTATATATACGCTCCGAGACTGAAGCAATAAAGATTCATGTTCCAACCTTCGAACGGCGTGCTGTCGTATACAGTAAGACACGGCACGTGTGTCGTAACTATGTAACAGTGGCGATGAGGCCAGACAGAACCCTCAAGGTGAAAAATGAATTAAGCCAGGCAGTTAAGCAGGAAACAGCGGCTGCAGAAATACCGACCATGGCTCATCATCAACTACAGGAATACAATGACCAGTCCGACAACTGGAAGGCTTACACCACGAAGGCAGAAGCTTATTTTGAGGCAACTGGCATGTGCGACTCGGGAAAGAAGAGGGCACTGCTGGTAGCAGCATTGAGTATGCGCACCGTGCAAGTGCTCTCAGGACAGGTTGCACCGAGGAAGCTAAACTCGCTTACGTACGAGGAAGCAGCCAAAGTTTTGGATGACTACTTCGACCCCAAGCATCATGAAACAACGGAGAGCTATCAGTTCTTCAATCGCTGCCAGTTGGAAGGTGAGCCCATTCAACAGTTCATCACTGAAGTTTGCCGGATTGCAGATGGCTGTAATTTCAGTGGCATGCTATACCGGATGCTTCGCGACAGGATCGTCTGTGGAATGAGGTCAAGCGCTGTTCAGAAGCAGCTATTAGCGAAAACAGATTTGACGTTGAGGGAGGCCGAAACAATTGCCATATCAGCAGAAGCAGCGGAAAAAGATGCAAAGAAGATGTCATCTGACATTGAACCCGTGCTCAAGGTCAGTGCACGACAAGCTGATGAACTAGTGTCAGTATGCGGGCGTTGCGGAAGTCAGAAACACAACAGAAACGCCTGCGGCTGGGCGAAAGCGAGGTGTTACCGCTGTGGTGTATACGGCCATCTGGCGAAGATGTGCCAAAGCGACGTGCGGAATGGACGCCCAAAAGCTCGTTCACATTGCAGGCAAGGAGAAGCGTTTGCAGTAACAGCGGATGTCACTGAGGAAAATGCAGACGATGTGACAATTGGACACTAACCGCACCCTCCAATGGTCGGCTACCACCCATTCTTCGTACTTTCACATGGTGTGGCATTGATGTACCTATGATTGTGGACGTTGTGTCCAAAGAGATTTTTGAGAAAAACCGTGAACATTGGCCACAATTAGGAAAAGCATTCATTAAACTGTCCTCTTATCTTGTAGAACTCCCAGTATTAGGGAAACTGAGTATGTCAGTGTCCCACAACAACAAGGAGGTCGAGAGTTCCTTGATGGTCCTGAACTGCTCAGGTTCGAGCCTATGTGGATGAGAGTTGATTTCCAAGTTCAATGACGCAGGATCCTCGGTGTTGAACGTATCAGTGCAACAAAGCTCTGGTCCAGGAAGCAGCCGTACCCCCGCCATTCATGTCGTCCTGTCAGAGTTCAAAGACGTCTTCAGCCCCGAGATGGGTCTAATTGACGGACACCCTGTCCATCTGAAGCTCAAGGAAGGCGCCATGCCGAAATTTTGTAAGGCCCGTTCCCTTCCATTTGCTTTACACGACAAAGTTTCAAAAGAGAATGATAGGCTTGTAACGCTTGGAGTACTGTCACCTGTAACGCACGCCAAGTGGGCTACTCCCATTGTGCCCGTAATGAAGAACGGCGCGGTTAAAATCTGCGTTGATTTTAAGGTGACCTTGAATCCCGTCCGTGAACTGGAGCAGTACCCGTTGCCAGCTATTGATGACATTTTCGCATGCCTGAACGGTGGGGACTGCTTCAGCATGCTGGATTTAAGAGACACGTATAACCAAGTTCCCCTCGATGAGGACTCAAGGAAGATGTGTGTAATCAATACACACCGTGGGTTGTTTTGCTTCAACCGACTGCCGTTCGGTATAGCTTCCGTGCCTGTCATCTTCCAGCGGAAAATAGAAACAGTTCTGCAGGGCCTGACAGGTGTTCAGGCTTACCTTGACGACATTTTGGTATCAGAAAAACTTGGTAGCACCGACACGTTACGACAAGTACTGCAGCGTTTTCGTGAACATGGAGTGAAGCTCAGACTTGAGAAATGCAGCTTTCGCCAAGAGGCAGTGACGTATCTGGGTCATAAAATTGATCGTGAAGGTCTGCATCCAATAGAGAAGCATGTTGAAGCAATTGCGCGAGCCCCCAACCCAGAAAATGTTCAGCAGTTGAGGTCGTTTCTGGGCATGATTACATTTTATTCGAAGTTCGTGCCCAACATATCTTCCGTACTTGCACTACTGTAGAAGTTATTAGAGAACAGCACACGTTGGTTCTGGGGTCATGCACAAAAAGCAGCTTTTCGTGAAGCGAAAAATGCCTTCGGGAAGCGACTGTGCTGGCTCACTATGATCCCGAGAGACCCCTCAAGCTAGAGTGTGACGCTTCACAGGACGGAATAGGGGCCGTGCTTTTCCATACATTTGGAAAGATAAACAAACCTGTCGGGTTCCGTTCTAAAACGCTAACAAGGGCTGAGAAAAATTATTCCCAGCTTGAGAGGGAAGCCCTTGCTCTTGTGTTTGGAGTGTCCAAATTCCGTGATTATCTCGTAAGCCGAGAATTCGTATTGGTCACCGCCCACCAGCCGCTCGTGGGCCTGCTGAAGGCGGATCGACCAACTCCAGCATTGGCAGCCGCCACAATACAGCGTTGGGCGCTGTACTTAGGCAGATTCCGCTATCAGCTTCAATACTCTCCAGGTAAACAACTGCTCAACGCTGACGCCCTTAGTAGACTGCCACAACGGACGTCGGAGCCGAAGCCACCAGAAGCGGACCCACCAGACTATCTGCTGGCCTTGACTGTGTTCGATGAGGGAACTGTGTCAGGTGAGGAGCTAAGGCAGTTGACTGCGGGTGACCCTGCTCTCAGTCAAGTTATGTGATTCACTAAGAACGGTTGGCCGCCCTGCGCAAAAGGCTTGAACACGAGTGTCGCACCTTTTTTTGACAAGAAATTGGAGCTTTCCTTGGCCCACGGGTTGTTATATACTGGGGCCGGGGAGTAGTCGTGCCTATAGGGGCGCCACGTCGCATATTATACCTTTTGCATGAGACGCACCAAGGATCATCCGCTATGAAGGCGGTGGCTAGATTGGCCAGGGTTAGATTGCGAAATTGAGGCAGTGACAGCGTCATGTCAGAGTTGTGTTCAAAACCTGCCCATGCCAGCTACAGCAACGCCAAAAAGCTGGCCCGTTACTGTTGAAAAATGGGCAAGGGTGCATGTCGATTTTGCGGGACCTATAGCAGGGAACATGATACTCGTGGTCATGGACGCATACAGCAAGTGGATTGAAGCTGTGCCACTCCGACAAGCAAATGCTTCATGCACAATCAACTGCCTGCGCGGTATCTTCTGCAGATTTGGCATGCCATGAACCATCGTATCCGATAATGGAACGCAGTTTACCGCTGACGAGTTCGCTACTTTTGTCAAGAGGAACAACATAATGCATCTGCGCACAGCTGTATATCACCCTCAATCGAAGGGACTAGCAGAAAGGGCTATCAGGACAATAAAGGACGGCCTCAAGAAGATTGGTGAGGGGTGGTTGGAAGATAATATAAACAGGCTGCTTTTCAATTACAGAAGGACACCTAACCGCTCTGGAAAATCACCGTCAGAGCTGCTCTTTGGATACAAAATTCGATCCTGTTTAGATACGTGTTTCCCTCCTGTACACGCAGGGCCAGCCAACGAAGCAGACGAGTGGCCACTGCCATTGCCTGAAGCTACCGTGTACGCCCGCAACTTTGGAACGGGTGAGAAATGGACTCCAGGAATTGTAGACTCTACAACAGGCTCTCGGATGGTGAGCATTCGAACACCAGCAGGATCAGTAAGACGACATGTTGACCAGGTGCGGAACCGGGAAGATGCAACGCCACCACTTGGTAAAGACCAAGATGTGGCAAAACGAGAATCAAGAACAGGTACTCCTCGCGACTACCCACTGTCGCCGACAACGCCAGCCAAACAAGGGGGCATAACAGAACCTGAGCATGAACTTCAGCAGGAACTCGCAGGGAGCAACGCTGAACCCGTCAGATCACCCCAAGCCTTGCAGCACTCTTCACGTCTAAGAAAACCAGTACAGCGACTTCAGTATTAAGGGAGAAGAGATGTTGTAAAGTGACGTCAGCCGCAATCAGACTGCCTTGCAAGCGTTGACAGCACATGCGTTTATCGTTTGATATCCTTCCCTTGTTCTCCCTTTCCCCTTTCCCCCTCTCTGTTTCATATGTATACGCTCCGAGACGGAAGCAATAAAGATTCATGTTCCAACCATCGAACGGCGTGCTGTCGTATACAGTAAGTCACGGCACGTGTGTTGTAACTATGTAACAGTCGGAACCCAATTTTCTTCAGAAGCATTACTTAAAAAACAGTGAAATGAAAGCTGCAGTACGAAAAGCTACAATAACATATGCCAACTTTACATTATAATTTTCAGAGACAATGAGGTGCTTAAATGCTCACTTCTGTTACTAAGACAATAAGCAGCAGGCGAATGCAATTCAAGCTGCCAAGGTCCTGTCAAAATTAACGGCTCATGCAGCCACCCGACTTTCTTCATTGTTTTTCATTCAAACTGATTATGGGGGAAACTTTGTGGGCAGTTTTTGCCAGAACCCCATATCCCGAAATTATCTTGTGCTGCTTTTCATACCCACAGACATTTAAATTATGTGCCGAAACAGAGTGCATGTACAGCAGAAGAAAAAGATATACATATAGGCACTTGCCTCATTCTTCCTTTGGCACTTATTTTCGTTGTGTATACATCATGCAATGCTAACTCATTCAGATAACTTGTAGATATGGAGTTATGTTTCTTAAGTGAGGTGACTGTTCACTTACTCTTCAAAGCAGCCACTTCCTCCGGTGTTGCCAGAAGCTTCCTCGATGCATGGCACATTATCCGGCAGGCCCGTCTTTCACCCGCTTGCACGGCTCACAGGTGCCGTGCCCCATCTAACGTGCACTTTGCGTCGGAAGCAGACTTTAATATGTAATGCCACTTGTTGAGTGGCATCACAAATCCCACACCAATCTGTGCCTGCAATAAATACGAAGTGTGTTTTTTCTTCCTGAGCAGTACTCTTAACACTAAAACACCACTTGTATAAAACATTAAATAGGTTGATTAAGTCAGACGATTTCTGATGCAAGTCCGTAATTTCCAATTCCCGCAACTCTAACAAGCTTTAAAAAATGGGGTGAAACCCAACCTTACCAAGAAATTAACCCTTTTTGTAAAGGATTAAACAAATAAAATTTTCCCATTTTAAGGGCAGCAAACACTTATATTTCATACAGTCACACCTTGCAATAATGAAATTGACGGAGAAAGCAAAACAGCTGATTGAAATAGGCACAGCGCCACGCAAGGAAGTGCAAGAACGAGTGCCGTCAAGGCCTCAAAGATTGCAGTGTCATATGGAGAACAGCGCAGCACACGTGATCTAGAGAGCTACATGAGCCAGTCTCCAAAGGCCACCGCCATCACACACTAAATAGCCTTGTTCTGAAGCACACTGGAGAAATGCCTTGAAAGTACATCACCCTTCCATGGTTGAAAACGAGTGAATTCCCTTGTGGCCTCTGAAAACAACTCGCACCACTCACTCATTTCAGCAGTTACATTTTCGTCAATACGACTAAACTGCAGCGACGAATGCGCCAAGTACCATCGCAACTTCAAACTTCAAGGACTTGCCAGGCCCTGTGAAAGCTTTTTCAAGGGTGCAAGGTCCCATGCGGAAATAGGAGATAAGATCAGCATGCTGATTTTCTCCTAAAGTGAAAGTGTCTACTGCTTGAATGAAAGGCGTGAAGTTCAGTGCTTGTGCTCAGCAGTATCTGTGCTGTTACAAACGGCCTGCAAGGGTACCAACCTATAAAATTTCCCCAGCGAGCCACAGCTGCGGGGGTGGCGATATTCGGAGAACCAGACCTTGGAACACGCTCGGCCCACTGGGATGACTCGCTTTAGGAAAACAACAATACGCTGCGTCCCCAAAAGAGTACTGCCGGGATGACTAGACGCAGTTGGCGGACCATCTGTTGTTAGTGGATTCGCCGTCACCGTCAAGGCTTGTTGAAGCGGTGGAACTCCTAGAAGGTGTTTTGCGGTGCCGTCTCACGGGGCTTAGAAGTCGTCAGTCAATGGACAGACATGACAGCCCCTGATTGCGGGGTCAAATCTGGGGATAAAGAGGCGCCTGCTCAGGTCGAGACCTGTCTGCAAGAACCCCCTCACCACGGTGTGGTAGGTGAAACTTGTGCGGAAGTGAGTACGTAAACCCTCCCCCTCAAAGGCGGGTTGACTACGATGACTTTGGATGCTCCGTTTGGTCGAACAGCCGTTCTCCCTCACCTAGGGATCTAGGGAGGACAGAGTGTTTATAAGCAGCAGTGGCGTGGCTGCTGAGTGTGCATTCCTCTTTCAGTCATGTTAGACTGATGAACTGTAACGTTCTTATGTAGATACTGTAAATAAATCCCATATTCCTCGTTCTCAATGAGAACGAGTCTCTCCCTTCGACGTCCTTAGCATGGATAAGTTGGACGACGGCATAGGCGAGCTACCACCTAATTCATGCCCGAACCCAACCATCACAGTGCCTTTCCATATGCCCCTTTTTGTGCTAATGACAAGTTTCACAGTTCAACCTAAACTATTATCGAGCTTTAGCTATCCTCCAAGTAACAAACATGAGGCTGACATTTCTCGAGCGTATCTATTCGAAGGCAACAGTGAACCTCGTTACTACGAACACCACATTAACAAACTTTTCAGAAATCCCCTGCTGACTTCTCATAGTTTCATTGTAACAATATTTCAGTACTACAAACTTCGGAATACCCAACTTTTCAGAATAACTATCATTATTCAGTTTCCCTGTGATGTTAAACCTTTTCTACTAATGCAGTAGATCTTTTTCATTTTATTCGGCAAACCAACATTTTTGCTATGTCCATCAAAACATCAATGTCTTTGGACCTGTTGCATTTCAAAATTGTACTTGTTTAAACATTGACAACATTATGGAATTTTTAAGATTTTACTTGTGCTCTACAGCAGTCGCTTGTAATCACAGCCTCGTCCTTTAAAAGGAGGGGATATGTACTGAATCAATGTATTGCTCCTGTTTAAGTGATCTGTTTTCATTATTTTGTGACAAACATATTTGCACATGCCTTGATACAGCATGCGCAGCTAAGATTTTACATATTTTCAGATATGTTGATGATTACCAAATTATCCTAAAGGATGTGCGGCCTGAGCATTCTAAAGAGCTTGTGAACCAAGTGCTTGGTGCTTTTGACTCTGGTGGCAAAAGATTCAAATTCACATCCGAGTTAGGTGAAGAGGGGTGCCTTCAGTTTATATCAATATCGTTTTTCATGACGGTCAGGTGCGCTATTCATACCATCCATGGCCCAAAAGCCAGTCGTTAGTTACAGTTTAGCCCATTCCAAAATTGTTAGCAAAGGTATTGCAAACTAGTGCACGCACACTACTCTGAAAAAGTTTTGTGACCATCAGGTTGCATGCGGCCTTCAGCTCCAAGTGCTACACCTGCAGAATTGTTGGCTTCTATAGCAGGAAGCCTGATTAAAGAAGTGAATTGAGGGAGCTAGACATCCCACAATGGGCTTGAAACCAAAAAGGCATCGCCTGTTGTGCCATACATTCATGACCTGACCCAACACCTCAAGAAAGTGGCTGGGTAATGCGGCATCCTGGTCGTTTTTTCGGCACCCGGTAAGCTGTACACGTGTGCAATATTGTGAATAGTGCTGCCAAGGCAGACTGCACATCAGAGGGCACTAGATGTTTTGAGAAGAGCTGAGTGGGTGTGGTGTACAGGGTGCCACTGGAAAATGTTATGCGAGCTAGACCAGCCGATACGTCAATGAAAGTATGAGAAAGCACCGCATCGCTGTTAAGTCGTTGGCAGGGAGTGGACATTTGGCAGATCACGGCAGGTGATGCTTGTGCAAGCCTGACTTTCAGGGCACCCATGTCATGCACAGCTTTGCAATGCAAGCTAGAAAAATATTTGATACTTTGCGCATTAAGAATGAAGCTGATAAACGAATCCTTGCATGACAAGAAAGAAAGTATATCTCAAGCGGCACTGGAATTCTCTTGAGTAACAAGTGCACCTTCTACATCTTTTTGCAAGTTTCTGCGCAATATGTGCGTTGCTGTTTTTTGTCATTAAGCTCTTCAGGTGATGTCTAGTGCCCGTCCAGTCTGTGTCTCTTTGTGTCTGTGTGTGCCTTTGCGCTTGTCATGATGTCCAAGTTCAGCTATCACCAACCACCCCTAACTACTGCGTTAATCAGAAGTACATATTAGCACGCTTTATAAAAAGCCAGAAGAGTACCACTATGCTGACCGGAAATGAGAAATGGTAAAAATATTCTGGCTCAAAACAACATTTCAAGTCAAACAACACTGACTGGCACGTAACTGAGCAAGTTGGTGTACGTTCATGTTTACCTTTCGAGTGTGAGACAAGGCACAAAAGGAAAACAAGAGGACACAAAAGCTATCAATTCAACATTTATTTTGATGCAAAAGTTAAGTATATTATTTATACTGCACGTACACTTGCACTGCACAAGCGATCTTTAAGACAAAAGGCACAAGTTGCAATACAAATGAACAATATCATGATAAACAGTACTGGCATAGAAATAGAACAAATAAGCATGGAGTGATCGCTATTCCGTCATTTAGAGGGTATTCCTCTTTGTAATGCAATCATAACGAGTGCTGGCTGACACATGTCCCTCTTTTTGAAATGGTATGCCTCAGTGATATTATTGATCAATTGATTGCCTTAGGTAAACAAAACAGATGAGCAATCTAAATCTGGCGTGCATCACCAGTCGTGTCAATGCATCCTCAAGTGGGACGAGCATACTTGTCCCTTGGTGGTGCTCTTCTGGGCGCATGCTGATGCACCGGCCAGTCTGCCCCATGTACAGGGTCGTCCATTCTTAGTACCAAGACGGTGCAGAGTGACCGCGCACCGTGGATCGCCAGTGCGCACGGTATGGTCGTGCAACGAAGCTAAAGGGCGAAGGCGCACAGGGGCTTAGAGGTGGGTCTTCATGTCCTGTGTCATCCGGTAAAGCATGGCGTGCTCCTGCACTTTAGCACGACACGAAGCTCCACCTCCCCCGTGCACCTGCACCACTTAGCTTCGATGCACCGCTGCGCCATGCACACTGGCACTCCGCGAAACGTGGCCTGCACATTTGACCAAATATACACACGATCACGGTGCAGCGGTGGCGTAGAGGTAGAGCATCCGCCTCACGTGCAAGAGGACCGTGGTTCGAATCCCGGTGCCATGCAATTTTCCATCAGATAAAAAAAAAAATCCGCGCGTTGAAAAATTGCACAAACAGGCCTGGAGTGCGGCCTGATCCCGGTGACCAGAATCGGTAACGCACTTCCTCACCAGAGCAGCATTGGCCACCTTGGTGCAGTACTTGGCCACAACCTCCTATATGAATACAATCAAACCCCGGCCCTCAGTCCCCAGCAGGTGTGAAGCAACTGACCACGGCGACTGTCAGACCTGTGACGCAGCAGAGGGTGTTAAGAATCCCTGGATCCAGACAAGCCACCATTGGAATCTGGACCTGGCAACGTTTAACTCTAGAACGTTATCGAGTGAGGCGAGTCTAGCAGTGCTATTGGAGGAACTAGAGGGCAGTAAATGGTATATAATAGGGCTCAGTGAAGTTAGGAGGACAAATGAAGCATATTGTCACGTGGTGGTGACGTTCAAGAACACAGTAGCAATACTGTGAAATACAAAACCAACTTTTATTGGGCGAACCTGTGCCCACAAAAACAGGCTACAATTATAGCACAACTATAGCGGCGAACACGGTCGGCGATCGGCGAAAATCTGATCAGCGGGTCAAGCGAGTCGGCTTTTATGCAGCAGTCAAATGTTCCAGACTAATCGTTGGGACCCGCGTGCCTTCCACAAAGTTCTACACCATTCGCGTCAGGCGATGAAATCAGATAACACAAGGTTCGGCGACAACAGACAGTGGATAGAAGCGTCGATAACTTTCCAGAAACTTCGGATACATGCAGGCGAGTCCCACGCTGTGCGATAACATTTGTTAGGCGGCGAAACGCGGTCGCCCGATAAAGATAAGTACACGTGTCAATATACAGTGCTAAAGAGTGGGCACGTCCTGTGCTACCAGGGTAGCAGAGAGGCGAGAACTAGGAGTCGGATTCCTGATTAATAAGAATATAGCTGCTAACATACAGGAACTCTATAGCATTAACGAGAGGGTGGCAGGTCTTGTTTCGAACCTTACTAAGAGGCACAAATTGAAGGTCGTACAGGTGTATGCCCCTACATCCATTCATGTTGACCAAGAAGCCGAAAGCTTCTATGAAGACGTGGAATTGGCGATGGGTAAGGTCAAAACAAAATAGACTGTACTGATGGGCGACTATAATGCCAAGGTAGGCAAGCAGGCTGGAGACAAGGCAGTGGGGGAATATGGCATAGGCACTAGGAATAGCAGGGGAGAGTTCTTAGTAGACTTTGCAGAACAGAATAATATGCAGATAATGAATACCTTCTTCCGCAAGCGGGATAGGCGAAAGTGGACGTGGAGGAGCCCGAATGACGAGACTAGAAATGAAATAGACTTTCAACTCTGCGCTAACCCTGGCATCATACAAGATGTGGACGTGCTCGGCAGGGTGCGCTGCGGTGACCATAGGACGGTAAGAACTCGAATTAGCCTAGACCTGAGGAGGGAACGGAAGAAACTGGTACACAAGAAGCGAATCAATTAGTTAGCGGTAAGAGGGAAACTAGAGAAATTCCGGATCAAGCTACAGAACAGGTATTCGGCTTTAACTCAGGAAGAGGACCTTAGTGTTGAAGCAATGAACTACAATCTCATGGGCATCATTAAGGAGTGCGCAATAGAAGTCGGTGGTAACGTCGTTAGACAGGAAACCAGTAAGCTATCGCAGGAGACGGAAGATTTGATCAAGAATCGCTAATGTATGAAAGCCTCTAACTCTACAGCTAGAATTGAACTGGCAGATATTTCGAAGTTAATCAACAAGCGTAAGACAGCGGACATAAGGCTCTATAATATGGATAGAATTGAACATACTCTCAGGAACGGAGGAGCCTAAAAGCAGTGAAGAAGAAACTAGGAATTGGCAAGAATCAGGTGTATGCGTCAAGAGAGAGAGAATCAACTTTTGTGCTGAGCCCTTAGTGACGGCTGGTGCGCGCTGGCACCAGATGGAGTGGAACCTTCTTCTCAGGTCCCATATGCATCCAGCAGTTCCTGGCCCCTAGCCGCCAGCGCGAGCTGGGTCGGTAGGTCGGGGCTAGACAACAAGGTCTCCCATCGCTCGGGGGGGTTGGGGCTGGGGAGGGTGGGGGTAGGGATGGTGGGGGTTCTTGAGCTTAGTGCACTCTGCAAGGATGTGTGCTAGAGTGCCTTTTGACCGTCTGCAAAAAGGGCATGAAGTGTCATGCTCTGTTGGGAACATCTTATGGAAGAGAAAGTGGAAGGCAACGCACTCGCCGACCACTATGCCCGAGAACTGTCGATCCGGGCCGAGGACGAGCCAGGGCTACCGCACCCCGTGACAAGCTACAAAGAAATCACGCAAATGTAGAGAAGCGGCAGATGTAGGCTTCCCCGTCCGCATCCGCAACTCAACCGAATGCAGCAAACGATCGTGCGACGCACGCAAGCGGGGTTGCTAGCGCATCGCGTGTATGCTCCAAGACACAAAGCCGGCAATATCATTACTAATATGAATGAGATAGTTCAAGTGGCTGAGGAGTTCTATAGAGATTTATACAGTACCAGTGGCACCCACGAAGATAATGGAATGGAGAATAGTCTAGAGGAATTTGACATCTCACAAGTAACACCAGAAGAAGTAAAGAAAGCCTTGGAAGACATGCAAAGGGGGAAGGCACCTGAGGAGGATCTGGTAACAGCAGATTTGTTGAAGGATGGTGGGCAGATTGTTCTAGAAAAACTGGCCACCCTGTATACGCAATGCCTCATGACCTTGAACGTACTGGAATCTTGGAAGAACGCTAACATGATCCTAATCCATAAGAAAGGGGACGCCAAAGACTTGAAAAATTATAAACCGATCAGCTTACTGTCCGTTGCCTACAAAGTATTTACTAAGGTAATCGCAAATAGAATCAGGAACACCTTAGACTTCTGCCAACCAAAGGACCAAGCAGTATTCTATAAAGGCTACTCAACAATAGACCATATTCACACTATTAATCAGGTGATAGAGAAATGTGCAGAATATAACCAACCCTTATATGTAGCTTTCATTCATTACGAGACAGTGTTTGATCCAGTGGAAACCTCAGCAGTCATGGAGGCATTACGGAATCAGGGTGTAGACGAGCCGTATGTAAAAATACTGAAAATTATCTATAGCGGCTCCACAGCCACCGTAGTCCTCCATAAAGAAAGGCGTCAGGCAGGGAGATACGATCTCTCCAATGCTATTCACAGCGTGCTTACAGGAGGTATTCAGAGACCTGGATTGGGAAGAATTGGGGATGAGTTAATGAATATTACCTTAGTAACTTGCGATTCGCTGATGATATTGCCTTGCTTAGTAACTCAGGGGACCAATCGCAATGCATGCTCACTGACCTGGAGAGGCAAAGCAGAAGGATGGGTCTAAAAATTAATCTGCAGAAAACTAAAGCAATGTTTAACAGTCTCGGAAGAGAGCAGCAGTTTACGATAGGTAGCGAGGCACTGGAAGTGGTAAGGAATACATCTACTTAGGACAGGTAGTGACTGCGGATCCGGATCATGAGACTGAAATAATCAGAAGAATAAGAATGGGCTGGGGTGCGTTTGGCAGGCATTCTCAGATAATGAACAGCAGGTTGCCATCATCCCTCAAGAGAAAAGTGTACAACAGCTGTGTCTTACCAGTACTCACGTACGGGGCAGAAACCTGGAGGCTTACGAAAAGGGTTCTCCTCAAATTGAGGACGACGCAATGAGCTATGGAAAGAAGAATGATGGGTGTAACATTAAGGGATAAGAAAAGAGCAAATTGGGTGAGGGAACAAACGTGAGTTATTGACATATTAGTTGAAGTCAAGAAAAAGAAATTGGCACGGGCAGGACGGACATATAATGAGGAGGGAAGATAACCGATGGTCATTAAGGGTTACAGAATGGATTCCAAGGCAAGGGAAGCGTAGCGAGGGGCGGCAGGAAGTTAGGTGGGTGGATGAGATTAAGAAGTTTGCAGGGACGATATGGCCACAATTTGTACATGACCGGGGTAGTTAGAGAAGTATGGAAGAGGCCTTTGCCCTGCAGTGGGCTTAAACAGCCTGATGATGATGACACACGATCAGAGGGATAGACAATACTACCAATGACGGACACAAGACAATTTTAGTGATAATCTTCTACAAATCTCCCTTGCCTGGATGTCTTTCTAAATGCGCTTGTGGAATGTTATGCACACATATTTTCAGCAAAAAAAAAAAAATAAAGTAGGCAGGTATGTAGGACAGTCCACAAGGGAACATAGACAAGTGAGCAGGCAAGCGAGGTTCGCTTGGCTAAGGATACCACCAAATTTGTCTAGTGTGTGTCAGGGGCTGAGTACTCCATTCCAATCCCGTGAAGTCAAATGTATACAGAGTAGAAGGGCCAGGAACTAAATGTGTACCAAAGAAGTCACCATATTTCACTGAGAAGGCCAGCATGCTCGTCTGACTTGGCCGTGCATTGCCACGATAGGGCTTTAGGCCAGATTAAATTAGTTCATCTGTTTCCATGCACGGTGAAAAATTTACAAGAGAAATCAGTGAGACATACCACAAAATAAGACATGTGAGCAAGCCCCCATTATGAATGCATTAAAAAAGGCCGTCCTTTCTAGATGACAAGGGATAGAAATTAGTATGCGCCTATTTATCTTTCTTTACGCAAATACTGTTTATTGAGATTTTATGCCTTTGTATTACAACTCACACTTTCCTTCTGAAGGAACTTGTGCACAACATAAGCACACCTTTAGTGTTCATTTTAATTCTTCAGTTGTAAGGAAGAAGTGTGCGGTGCAGTGCTCCGCAGCCGGATCGCCAGTGCTGGGGGCTCGGGCTAGACACTGTTCCTGGTGTGACTGGCTAAGCCTACGCTGTTGTGTCTTCCTGTCGGCGCCCTTTGTGTCGTCCACAACCGTGTCGGACTTCCTTCCCATAATTGGTGGAGGTTTGCTAGGTCTCCTGTAATCCTGGAATTGCGCAGCCGGACTCTCCCTGCCATCATGACCACTGAAAGCGCCACAAGCTTACCACCACCTGCTCCCCAGTCCTCTGTATGCCCCAGCACACTTTATCAGCGGGACCCCCCCATCTTCAACGGCACTGACGACCACGACGTTGATGACTGGCTCTCATCGCACGAACGCGTCAGCCTGAACAACAAATGGGATGACGTCACGAAATTGACCACCGTCCCTTTTTACCTCACCAGAACTGCCCACTTGAGGTTTCAGAACCACGAAAGCGAAGTCCCAAGCTGGATGGTGTTCAAAAGCTTCGTGCCGAACAGCGTCTGCAGTCGCACTCTCAGCAGCCTGGTGAGACCTTTACCAGCTACATCGAAGATGCCATCGATCTCTGTCAACGCGTCGAGCATTCATGACCGACGGAAATAAAATCAAGCATATAATGAAGGGTATCGATGAGGACGCATATCAGATGCTAATTTCAAAGAGCCCCTCTACTGTTGCCCAAGTTATTGAACTGTGTCAAAGCTATGACGAGCTTCGCCGTCAACGCATCCTGCCGGCCGTCCTGTTCCCCATCAGAAATCGTTGTCTGGCTTGACCTCCTTTTCCAGATTCCACCCTCCTCATACAGATCAAGGCTTTCGTCCGGGAAGAAGTTACTTGCCAGCTCTCCCTCATTTCCAACTCGCCGGAGTCTAGCTCGCCCCTTAGTCCGACCCTACGACATATTATCGAAGAACATGTGTCCGAGGTCCCTCCTCTGGAACGCGCACCTCAACTCACCGTCCCATTGACTTACGCCACTGATGTCCCATGACTGCGACCGCCGACCTTCCGGGCTCCGCCTCTGTTGCCTAGCCCCGTTTTTACCTTAACGCCGCCACGACCTCCAGCCCATTGAGTAATTAATCCCTGGCGCACAGCAGACAATTGGCCCATCTGCTATTCGCGTGGTATTCCCAGACACGTTGCACGCCTGTGCCACCGCCGTGCACTTCATCCACATGATGACCCACGCACTGCCGCATACGACCATCCGTTGTCTTATGCTCCAGGCCGCGATTTACCCCTTCCCCGCCCAAGCCTTCACCCAGTTTACAACCGCCGTCGTCCTTCTGCTTGTCGTCATTCGCTCTCCTCGATGTGTCAATGTCCCTCTACTGCTGACACGGAAAACTAAGTGCCGCAGTTCCAGAGGCAAGAACTGCGTAATCGACGCAACGCTCAAGCCTTCTTCCGCCGCCCAACGTTATCGATGTCACTGTTGAAGGTGTCTTTGTGCTTGCCCTCATTGACACAGGTGCCGCCATATCTGTGATTGCCGAAAAACTATGCTGCTCAATACGAAAAGTCACAATTCCTTTCTTCAGTCCTTTACTTCGCACGGCCACAGTACAGCACATCCAGCTGGTGGCTGCGTGCACCACCAGACTTGAAATTCAAGGAGTGCTCTACGCAGTCGAATTCCTTGTTATTCCCCACTGTTCCCATGATATTATTTTAGGTTGGGACTTTCTCTCCCATCACCGAGCTGTCATTAACTGCTTCCGTGCAGAAGTCGCCTTCTCTTAACTTGGCAATGCCATATCTGATGAGGTTTTGCTTTCTTGCACCAAGTTGTCCCTCAGTGACGACATCCAAATACCTCTGCATGCATCTGTTCTGGCACCTGTATCCTGTTCCGTTGCCTCCGACTCTACCGTACTCTTCACACCATCTACTGCTTTCGTTCACCGCCACCTCTCACCACTCCCAACTGCGCTGCTTGGTCTTCAAGCTGGTGCGATTCAACTTCCTGTACACAACCACTTCCCATTCTCGATTACGTTGCTTCGCAGTGACTCGCGGCACTATGGAGCCTTACGACACCATTAACATGTTGGAACTTCCTATTGGATCGTCAGTGGCCAACACCCTCTGCTGTAGTCCCGTAACTGCCACATCACCTGACGACGTTTTCAGCCACGTCATCAACAACGCCTTAAGCCCCACACAAGGCCATGACCTTCGTCTCCTCGAGAACTTTCGCCCTGCATTTGGCAGTCATAACACTTCTCTCGGCCGAACGACGACTGTATGTCACCGGATTGAAACCAGTTCTCACTCACTGCTAGGGCAGCGACCATACCGCGTATCGTCGACAGAGTGACGCGTCACTGATGAGCAAGTAGGTGACATCCTAAAGTATGGTGTCATTGAACCGTCCGACAGCCCATGGGCATCGCCAGTTGTTTTAGTTAAAAAGAAGGTTGGCTTGGTCCGCTTTTGCGCGGATTACTGTTGCCTAAACAATATAACCCGAAAGGATGTTTATCCATTGCCGCGGATTGACGATGCCCTAGACTGTTTACAAGGTGTAGAGTTCTTTTCCTCCCTCGATTTACGCTCTGGTTATTGGAAGGTGCCTATGGCTGCAGACGATAAGCTTAAAACTGCTTTTATCACACCAGATGGTTTATATGAATTTCGTGTGATGCCAGTCGGACTTTGCAACGCGTCCCCGACTTTTGAGTGGATGATGGACGCTATTCTTCGAGGCCTCAAATGGAACACATGCTTGCGTTATTTGGATGATGTAGTAGTGTTCGCACCAGATTTTCCTACCCACCTTCCTCGCTTGGAGCAGGTTTTACACTGCCTCAGTGACGCTGGCCTCCAACTAAACCTGAAAAAATGTCACTCTGGGGCAAGCAAGCTGCCAATACTTGGATATGTCGTGTCGAAGGATGGCGTTCTCCCTGATGCCGCTAAGCTCCGTGCTGTTAAAGAATTCCTGAGGCCATGGTCTCTAAAAGACTTGTGCAGTTTCATTGGCCTCTGCTTGTACTTCCGCCGCTTTATTTGAAATTTCGCTTTGACCATGGCACCTCTGACAGAGTTTCTTCGGGGAGACCCCAATCTTTCCGCGTAGACCCCAGCTGGTGATGACACCTTCGCGACGGTACGTCACCTGCTCCCACCGCTGCCAATACTGCGCCATTTCGATCAACCGCTCCCACGGAAATCCATACGGATGTTAGCGGTGTTGGTCTTGGCGCTGTGCTTGCACAGCGAAAGCCCGGTTACCAAGAATATGTTGTTGCTTACGCAAGCCGCACTCTCATGAAAGCTGAAGCGAACTATTCAGTCCTGGAAAAAGAATGTCTAGCGATCATCTGGGCCATCACAATATGTCATCCATACCTGTACAGCTGGTCCTTCAATGTCGTTACCGATCACCACGCACTTTGCTGGTTGTTGTCTCTCAAGGATCCCTGCGGCCACCTAGCCCGGTGGGCACTAAGGCTCCAAGAGTACGATATCCAAGTTGTCTACCACTCAGGCAAGAAACACGCCGATCCCGATGCTCTTTCACCCTCGCCTGTCTGGGTCAACATTGTCAGTGTCTCCGTCCTAGATGACCCACTTCTCTCATTCGCTTCTGTCGACACGGCTTTGGAGCCATGCGAGGACTCCTGGGTTTCAGCTTTGATAGATTACATCTCTGATTCACCTGCACACCCACCATCCTGAGCGTTATGCCGACAAGCTTTGCACTTCGCCATCCATGACGGAATCGCCTATCGTCGTAACTGCAGTTCCGACGGCCGCAAATAGCTGCTTGTAATACCCCGGCAGCTCCGCACTGATGTATGCGCCACTTTCCATGCCGACCCTCAGAGCACACACGCTGGTCTCTTCAAGACCTACACCAGACTACGTCATAGGTTTTATTGGCGCAGAATGTACACATTTGTGCAAAAGTACATTCACTCTTGCACAGAATGTCAATGCCGCAAGCCTGATCCTTGCCGCTCTTCTGGACCAATGCAACCTTTGCCGTGCCCTTCGCGACCCTTTGACCTGGGATATACCTATACGGACCTCTGCCATACACAGCTGCTGGCAATCGCTGGGTCATTGTAGTTATAGACCACCTCACGAGGTATGCAGAAACTGCCGCTCTGCCAGCCGCGACAGCTTGTAATGTTGCCTCCTTCCTCCTTCAACGCTTTGTTCTACGTCACAGCGCTCCCGGCGAACTCCTGAGTGACCGAGGCCGCGTCTTTCTCGCCGATGTCATTCAAGAACTTCTCGCTGAATGCCGCGTTATTCATCGCTGTACCACCGTATATCACCCACAAACAAACGGATTGGCAGTGTGCTTTAACTGAACTCTTGGCGACATGCTTTCGATATATGTCGCCTCCACCCACACCAACCGGGACCTCATCCTTCGCTATGTCACGTACGCCTACAATACGGCACCCCAGTCAAGGAGAGGCTTTCCTCCCTTCTTTCTTCTATGTAGCCGCGAACCATCATTTCCCATTGACACTATTCTTCCTTACCCTCCCGACCTGTCAGAGGGTACACTGGTTTCTGAAGCCGCCCGATATGCAGAAGAATGTCAGCAACTAGGTCGCTCCCTTACAACGCAAGCACAAGCACTACAGATATTTCGTCATGATGACGGACCCACCCACCACCAGTTTTCGCCCAACGCTGTCGTTTGGTTGTGGATGCCTCCTACTTCAACACCAGGTGTCTCCTCCAAGTTGGTATCCCGATACCATGGACTCTATTGGGTTCTACAGCAAACATCTCCGGTGAACTATGTCATCGAACCTCTGACGCTCCCTACAGACCTACATCGCCGAGGCCGCAAAACTGTGCACATAGATCGGCACAAGCTGTATCACGAGCCCTTCGTCCTCACGACGCCTTAGGCCTCTTGTGCGGCTCCATCTTCAGCAAGGGGGGAAGTTGTAAGGAAGTGTGCCATGCAGAGCTCCGCAGCCAGATCGCCAGTGCTACTGAAATGGGGCTCGGTCTAGACGCTGCTCCTGGTGTGACTGGCTGTTGTGTCTTCCTGTCGGTGTCCTTCGTGTCGTCCACAGCCATGTCGGACTTCTTTGCCATACTAATCAAAATAGTCAGTCACTATCACTGGTCATGTTGTATGGTCTCCCTTCCCTCCCCGAGTAAATTTTGTCCTCAAGAGTTATATGAACTGACTGGCAAATTCAAAACGACACTTCAAATTTCACCTAGACAATATGGCTGGTTATCAGAAAATGCACAAATACGGCGACAGGTCTCTGTCGGCGTACTGTAGCAATAATGGGTGCAAGCTACCTTCAACATTGCTGCAATACATCAGTTGTCACATGGCTGCAACACTTAAGACACCACAGAAATGTAAGTGCACAGCAAAAACAAGCAGGTTCATCAACAACGAATTTGACTTCAGCAGTCACAACATCGGCAGTTTCATGTAGCTAAAGCATTAGCTAATATGTGGAAAATATATGCACAAGCACCCTTAGCTAGAGATACCTGTATACCAACATAAAACCATGAGAGTTGCAGTTCATATGATGCTTGTTCTTGACACTAGTATGTTGTGAAAAATACTTTTCAGATTACGTATAATGCTTTCAATTCATTTGCCCAGTAATCAAAGGCTTATCGACAGCATTACAATTTTGACTTGCTGGTTGAACATATTTTCACCTGAATAGCATCAAGCAGAATAAATAGAAAAATGCCCAATGTGCTGACCAAATACGTGGAAAGAGACCCAAAGTAATGGAATTATTTCTTGACAGCTGTAGAATTAGAGCTTGTTGGCTGATTATCACTAATAAAATTACACCACTGCCAAGCAGGTGTTCTGTGTGGTAGTGTTGGAATCAAATTCATTTGACAAGCAACATAGCAATAACTAGCAAATGCTTTAGCAATAGCAAGCAGGCAATCTTGTGCATGCAAAAATGCGTGCTTATTTAATGACAGTGCATCAATAGACTGAACTATGTACCAGCTATGTGGTCTATGCTGTATAGACAGAAAGTTAAAAATTAGGCAACTGGACACAGACTCTGCCACAATGCCTGCTTGCATGAATGGGGATAGCTTAAGAATATAAAAAAAGTTGAGAAAAAAAGCAAGCTTACTATAAAACTCCTCACTACTGTAGTACCTATAGCACAGTGAATACTGACCTTCATGTATCATTTAAAGAAATTCAAGCTCGTGGTCATTGTTCTGGGGAACATGAGAGAAATAACTGAAATTAACGCAGGAGGTTGGGCTTGTTGGTGTTGACACAGCTCCTGTGACATAGTTAGTAGCAGTAACAAGGCTAATGGAAAAAAGGTCGGTCATGCCAAAGCGTCAGACTTCAACTGACAAGCTTTATTCAGAAGAAACATGCAAAGAGCATACTCAATTAATGTGCAATACAGATGCATAAACGAATGTGCCACATAGGGGACAACCAAGTGCACATAGAAGCTGATAAGCATCCACAAGAAGCCATTACAAAGCATTCACCAGGTTCTTCTGAAGGTGCAACACTTCTTTATCAGCGAGTACCAGTGATGGAGTGCTTACACATTCATCAGCAGCTTTCGAAATGCAAAACACCTAAAACATTTCCCTATCTAGCTGCCTGGCGAACTGACTGAGCACTTGCGTGTTATAAAAACATGGGGGGCATTTATGGGTAAATCTTTGGCAATGGTCAGCCAAGTGGGCAGCGCCTGTGAGAGCATTTACAGCGTTCCAGTACTCCCCAAGCCACTCATTCAGGCACCTGTTTGTTCATTGTAGCACTTTCCACAGGGAAGTGGAATGTTGTATGCCACCACTACATTGCAGTTAACAAAGTGGGTGACATGCTCCTTAGTGCATGTACCTCGAGCCCCGACATTGTTTACCAACCTGCACATTCTTGTGAGCTTTAGCAGTGCTAAAACACCTACACCAGACTCGTTCGCCACCGTTTTTCTAGGCGGTGGGACACCCTGTGTACGTATGGCAGAGCTGCACAGCTACCACTGGGACATGCGTTACTGAACGTCCAGTGGGCATACATAGGTAGTGCCAATGACTTTCTTGTTGTGCTTGCTTTGCTGTTAAAAACATTGGGGGTGTTTTAGAACAGTGTTCAGCCGGACCTAAGTTCACACATGAAATGCCAGTAGATGGTCACCTGCAATTCTTCGATATTAGTATAATTTTAAATCATACTTTCCTTTGTTATATGTACTCTCCTAGAAGAAAGAAGCCCTTGCTCAGCTGCCGTTTGGCACATTCCATGTTAAAAGGTTCATAGCTCCTAGCTGCCCGAAAGCCGTTCTGGTTAAATCTTGTGCACCAGGTTTCCTGCAGCGCTCAGCAACAAGCGAACCATTTATGTAGGGCCGGGTACCTCGATAACACCTTGGTGTCAGTTACTGGGAGCCTCATTAATGAGGTAAAAACTGATCTGGCAGCTGCGCGGTGCAATAACGCATGTCCCAGTGGGTGCCCTGTGGCTGTGCCATATGTACATGGGGTGTCCCACCCCCTGATAAAAGGTGGCAAACAAGTGCAGTGTAGGTGTTTGCTTCAGCACCACGAGAGCTCGCAAGAATATGCAAGTTAGTAAGCAACACCGGGAATCAGGGTACATGCACTAAGGAGCATGTCACCCACTTTAACTGCAATGTGGGGGTGGTATACAAGATTTCACTTCCCTGTAGAAAGTGCTGTATTGGACAAACAGGCTCCTGAATGACTGGCTTAGGGAGCACCAGAACGCTGTAAACACTAGCAGGCGCTGTACATTTGGCTGACCACTGTCGCAGATGTGCTCGTAAATGCTACCTGTGTTTTCAAAACAAGCAAGTGCTCAGACAGTTTGCCAGGTAGTTAGATAGGGAAATATTTGAGGTGTTTTGCATTTCAAAAGCTGCTGATGAATGTGTAAGTGCTCCTTCACTGGAACTCACTGATAAAGGAGTGTTTGTTATACCTTGAGAAGAACCTGGTGAATGCTTTGTAATGGCTTGTTGTGGGCAGTATTGGCTTCATTGCAAATTTGGTTGTCTCCTATGTGGCAAATTCATTTATGCACCTGTCTGCACATTTATTTGAGCACATGGTGGCCTCATTGCATGTTTTTTTGCAAGTATAGGAGGTATGCACTGAGCTCGACCCGCGAGGCGGCGACAGTGTCGCTGGGGCAGCCGCGCCATATTGACGGTCGGGGAGCATCGAAAAAAATGGCAGCGGTCTTATTCGCGCAAACATCTGATCCCGACCTGTTGGCCCGCCATTTGCCTCGTTTTCTTATCCAGTCGCTGATGTATAAGCAGGACGTTTCAGTGTCTCGAGTGCAGCGCTGTTCTACGTCTACGAACAGGTCTACGTACAATGTTTACGTATCCGGACAGACTAAGCTCCGGCGTGGCCGTGCGTCAACCGAGCTTCGGTGTCGCGGTGAACTGTGCTACGTTCAAGTGCAGCAGTCACACAAGAAAGAAACTCGGTGATAGGAATATGTTGTCGAGGTTGGGTTCCTCTCGACACGTGGTTATTTCTCTTCTTAACTGCAACCTTAATGTAAAAGAGCACAGCAGCTATGTGCGAGCACGCCTCTGCCAGGCCTGCCTTGCAGGCGCAGTGTGCCGCCAGCACCTCGTTGTTTTATTTTTCGAGAAGCTATGGTGCGAGTGGCTTTTCATCGAGTGATTGTGATTGACAAACCTGGGAGGGCAAAAAAAAAAAAAAAAAGACTGTTTTGGCAAGACCAGAATAAGTTACGAAAAAATTACGAAGGCTGTGTAAAATCAGTGATTAGTTCTCGGAGGCGGGGGGGGGGGGGGGGGGTCTTTTCCTTTTTTTTCATTGAAGCAAATTTATCGCTATCCTTTGACGACGCAAGTGGACAATGCGGTGTAAATTCCGTAATGAAGGCGATCATGTTACACGAACACTTTGACGCGCGGCTGCTGCACCCAGCCACTCGCCAGATTATCGTGGCCTTCCATCGACTTGTAGGATTTCGATTGCTCGCGGGTTGCGAAGCTCGTTGCATTCGCAGTGTAATCCTTGATGTCTGCGACGTCCACGCGAGGCAGTAGTCCGACTTCGTGCCGAAGCTGATCTTTGAGTTAGAGCTAGTCGACACAGTCGCACGAGCGCACTACATTTTCCTGACGAGATTTTTCTGGTTCACTCAACCCACGCACGTACATGCTTTGGCCCATCGTTGACCTAAGACGTACTACTCAATAGCCAAGTCAGAAAGACACATTGAAAAGGTCGTTTGACGGTTCGTGCGTATCGGTGGGCCACTTGGCGACATAGGCCTGCTCGCATACGCAGCGCGAACTTGCGACCGCAGTTATGGCGGCCTCCGCGGATGTCGCTAGCGCTCCTAGCGGATGACGTCATGTGCATACCTCCTATAGCACTCCGTCTTGTCCCACCTTTTTTCAATTAGCCTTGTTTGTGCAAGTAACCACCAAAATAATTGTAAATATCAATGTTAAACAATGGTAAGCACGTTGCATGCTTAGACCTATGACATATTTGGCCCATTACACTTTGAATCCTTACATGTGCAGTAACTGCACAAGCGTGTAGCATAAACGGAAAAAAAATGTGGATATAGAAGCTACAATATAGGAAAGCTTCAAATCAATAAAACAGAATAACAATAGGTAGATATAATGTGTTCTAAGCAAAAATAAAATGTAACTAGCAGCCAAGCGATTGAAGCAAGAAAGAATAAACATCAAGACATGTTAGGTCTAGTTTTATAGTGAACAAGTTAATGTGTACATAACGTCTACAAACACAAGTAAGCAGCAAGTTGAATAAATTTGAACAAATATTTAGCCTATTTAGTAAGCAGTGCTGAGTAATATGTCCATAAACTTACTGATGGATGATACTGAGATTCTACTTTTGCAAACACATACACTTCAGTCATACCATCCGATTAGACACTGTGCCGCTGCAATCATAGCTCCTCCCAGACGTGGACACTGTTGTTGGTCACGGCCTCGCCACTACAAGATAAGTTATGTGTTACTTATAGCAGTGGCACTTTAAAGAAGTCACATTGTGAACACATGCAAGGAGCACCTAAATATAGTCACGAAAACAATGTTTGCACCACTGCAGGGTGGGTACAGAGCACAAGGTCGATGTCAATGATGAATATCGTGATAATAGGGACTCCTTCATGACAGTAAAATTTTTAAGACATGCAGCTGCAGTACATTACAAGCTAATGTTTGTTTACGTAACAATTCCTTTTTTTCCATCACTTAGTTAAATCAACTTTCCCTTGTCATGTTTAGTTACGTCAAAGTTATGTCTACACAACTTGTCTCAAAACATAAGCTGTGGTAGTAGCAAGCGTGATTGCTTACATCTTTTAGCCCAAACCCTATGAGAGAGATTTTGCGCGCGACGGCTTTGAGAGAGAAAAGACGCCGTGGCGCGAACAGATCGCTCGTTCTTGTCGCCTGGTTCTGGAAATCTAGAATTCGTTGGTCGTCGTCCGGAAATGCTATGGACAACTAGACAATAGCGCAAAGCCGGAACTGGACGTACGTACATCAGTCAAGTACTACCGATTGTCGCACGGAACGAGCAAACGACTATTTTGATACATGCAAGGTTAAGAACCTACTGCAGCACTTTAAAGAAATGTTTTACGCTGCTTCTTGGAGTAAAACACAGCAACTTAAATTAATAAAGCACGCGTCTGACCACTTTCGGCGCGTATTTGCTGCCCTCATACCGGCAACACCGGGGAGACAGCGCTTTAATGTCGTCGCTCGCTTGGGGTACGACTTGTAGGGATCCAGCGAGCGCGACAGCCATCTACATCGCGTCGCTGTCGCGCAAGATCACTTGCATGGCGTTTATACTTAACCGACAGCCGCGTAAACTGAGATTATTTACAACCTCGAAGCATACGTAAGAGAGGAAACTTCATTGCAGTAAGAATAGGTGAAGAGGCAGATGAGTCATAATATCGAACTTCAGCAGAAAATGACGACTGTTGACGCGCAAATGACGACTGTTGCCGAACCTAATCCCTCTCACCGGAAGGAAACGCTCATCAAGATTTTCAATTTAGCAATAAGCCAATAAACTTGCGCAACCAAATTATGTCGACCAGCGCTCAGCAAGCATCAGCACAGTCACTGTCGTCATGGGAGTTCTATTTCCTACGTTCGCAACGCACTCTATGCACACACGAGAAGCACGCACAATATGCGTGTAGTTAGAAAGCACGAGTACTCACCATCATCATACCACTTAAATGGTATGATGCGGTCGAAAAGGGCCCTCCAAGTTGCCGGTGCTGCAAAGTTATTCCCGCATACATGCCGTTGCGTAGTGGACGACCTGCGGAACGCTCTTTGCGACGTCCACCGAACTTTCCACAACAACCACGGACAAAGGGAACGCACTCCACAGCATGAAAATCGTTGGTCCACATTTGCCTGGCACGACACGCATACGGCGAGTTTGTAGAGAGACACAAGCTATCTTCTGGCACTTTTGTGCACGCGAACTAAGTCACAGTTCATTACAGCAAAGGCAAAAACACGATCAAACCACAGACTGTAAACAATTTGCTGCGAACATACACCTCGTAGCAGCTCGTCGGACCGACAGACAAATGAAAACGAGGGAACAAGATTTGTGGATGGATGCTATGAGCAACCTCTTTGAAACAAGGCAGTGGGTGGCGCTACTTGTGGAATCGGGATAAAGTTAAACTGGGAGGTTGTTGTGACGTTGTGACCTCCGCGATGTCTGAAATAACCGGCACACACTCACTCTGTGCCTTGTTACATCCAACTATATACAGATGTTGCAATACAAACATAACCATAGCACAGTCTGTATTATCTGCTCTACTTTAGCGCAGAAAGAAATTCTATGACGTAATTTAGATTATCAGTAGCTTTCGCCACGTGCAGGCAGCAAAAGTATAGCCTTCGAGATTTGTATATGCCAACCTTAGAAAGCTTTTGCTGGGCTGTGATTTGAAAGTATATATATATATATATATATATATATATATATATATATATATATATATATATATATATATATATATATATATATATATATCAAGAGGTCTATTACAAAGAAAGAAAATTGGTGTGTTAAGCGAGTGGGTGGAGCGTGCCTGGTCGAGGCTGGCGAGCGAAGTCTCCCACTGCTCCCTTCCGGGAAGTTTGCCGGCTGTTTTGAAGCCCAACTCCATAACACTAATATGAAACTCTATGGGCCCATCTATTCATGGCCCATCCATCGAGCCTTGCGCTACTGCACGTACTACCTGCGCCGTCACTTCGTTTTAAATGACTTGTTGCTGTCATCAGCCTCTACTGTAGCACCACAAATTCTTGACATAATCTCGGAGGTACACGTCCAGTGTACGACGTTTCCGCGCGCCTTGCAACTTATTCAATCAGAAAGCATCAAATCTACGAGGATTCATCGCTCGTATGGCGCAGCTTACATCGGTGTCATCTGCATTGCTTTCGTGTTAGTGTGTCGAATGTGCGCGGATTGCGCTCCTGTCGTCCACGCCTTCTGTATTTATCGTGCGGCCCACGAAGATTCCTTGAAAAAACCGCATGTCTCTGCAGCGTGAATTTGCCCTATGGGTTGTGTGCCAGAAATGTGCCATGGTGTACAATGTGTTCGCAGCCAAGTGGTACCGTGCATTCCAGCGAATAGACGCGGCTGCTTACGCGCGGTTGTCTTCAGTGTTTATTCGTTATCTTTGTGATTTACTTGCATCTGTGATAGAATCCACAAGGTGCATGACGGCACATTGCGACTGTGTAATTTTGTCAGCCATTTTCATTGTATTTAACAAATTAGGAAGCATAAATTATGGTACATATACCAGCTGGACTCATTTGAATGAAACCATTCTTTCATGGTACTCTACTCTGGTGGCCAAACTTTCCAAATATTCATTGTATGCAGGTTTGACACTGTTTCATGTTACTTCCCATGTTCTGTTTGGCAAGATAAACCCTTATATGCTAAAAAGGGAACAAAAATGGGCTCGAGTAAAATGTATGAGGCAAACACCTTGACACTGAGTACAGTGAAGAAAAATATTGAGTGCGTGTGGTTTGTTTTGTAAAAAAATACAAGTAAGGTCAGGGACAACAAACAGCCATTGAAAAATAACCACAAATCTATGCACACAAATTATAAGTGAACTGCAAATGTCTCGGAATACCGTAAGATAAAAACTTGCATCAGAATGCGTAGCGTAAATTAGCACTTCAATGAAGAATACAAGTTGCAAAAGAATGTGCATTGCTAATTTACAAAAAGTGTGTTGAAGTTGAAGTCTGCAGGTTTGGCCAATGCAAACAAGTGCAGCATTTAGATCACATGTTAACGGTCGTGCCTGAGAAGTATGAAACGGCTGAGTGGCATAAAAAATGCTGGATTTCCAAACAGAAGACTGCATGCCCTTACTCTCAAGGCCGCCACGCTTTGACGGAGCCAAGGTCACATGCACAAATGCCTCTATGCAAGACAGGCTACTTGCAATGTCGCCAGCCATGGCACATGACTTCAGGTGAATCACCTAATGCCAAATATGCAAACGTGCCACTGGAATTGTGAAGAATTTTTAAAAAATGTGGGGTATGACACGTTCATGTGACATGGTCTCTTCGCTTTGGTATTGGGGAAGGCAGGGAAAGAACACTTGCACACCCTAGTCAAGGCAGAGACAAAATGTCTTCTGGCAGCATGGAAACAGCACAGGTTCTTCCATTTCCCAAGATGTGGGAAATTTCCTCCTAGAAATGGCTTCAGGGACTTGGCTTACAGAAAACAAGGTTGTCCAAGTGACGTCGGGTGAATTAATTTGAAAATTTTCGGAAAAAGAAGGCTTTCTAGACGGCACCTTACAACTACCAGTGTATAACCAAAATTTTGCAATAGGGCCTGGTGAGGAGCCCTTACGAGGCCATGCACAATTAAGTTTTCCTAACACAGAAAACAGGTAAACTGAGGCAACATAGCAACACATGTTAAGTTCAAATGGGCTGCAACAATACACAAGAGTGTGGTGATGTAAAAAAGAAAGCAAACAAAACATTACAACTGGCTACAGTAAGGATGTATTCAATAGCAACAAGGAATATAAAAAAAATTGTTGGAGGGGAATTGATGTGTGAAAAGTAAAGCCACACCACCATTTTAGAAGGGGCACTATAAAAGATTAGCTTGCATTGAAGGAAAAGAAGTGCTTACCTCACACTTCCCTCTAGTTTAAAGGGGTTGAGACACCAACTTTCGAGGCTATAAAAAGCATACTGTAGGCTTCCTCTGTATGCAAGGACACTGAACATGAAGTGTACAGAAAATGTTTAAAATGAATTTTAATTCGCTTCCAAAGAGTGCCTAAATGCTCGTTCTCGTGATTGAGACCCATCGCCACAGCAATTGACACCGACCTCTCTGTGTTGGAAGCAAACGAAACTTTTAGTGACGTCATACCACATTAGAGTGACGTGCAATGAGTGGTGACCCACAGCGCCGGGCAAGCCTAGAGAGCCTTGAGTCTAAAGGGCAATGAGCCGCGTCAGATGTAGAGTCATAGTTGGAGTTGCCGCAGCTAGCCAAAACAACTGTCGGCATCGTTTTGTTTGCCTGCGCTGGTACAGAATGTGTGTGCGAGACCAGAGGATGCAGCAGTGTGTGCGTCACAGCTTGGTGGGCCCACGTGACCAAGCTTCCTAGACAGTGACATCACTGTCCAACTCTACACCCACAAACCGAAACTGAAAATCGTTCACATAAATAATGCGATATTAAATTGTTTACTAAGAGTATAAGAATATTCGAGCGTGTACCATGCTTCCAGGAGCAATAAGAAATGTTTGAAACAAAGAACGCGCAAGTCACAAATGTGATGTCTCAACCCCATTAACGTGACTTATCTTGCCATACAGAGACTGGCTGACGTGTATCTTAGTGTTACTGTTTTTAAGATGAAGCCTGAAATTCTTGGTAAATTGTTTCAGAAATAATGTAACCAATACCCAGAGGAAGATAATACTTCTGACAGGAACAACATGCTTTTAGTTTCTAATTAGCCACGCAATTACATTACAAGAGCCAAACCACTTGATCTGTAAGAGGTCAACCCAACAAAGGTCTATTTCAAATGTAAAATAAAGGCAACCGCTGGCTTCACCTCTGCTGGTAAGGAACATGGCGTTTTCACTCCTGTAAAGTTTTTTAACACTTGCATCCTTGCATGGAAAGCACGAACCACTTTTACGATGCACATAATACATTTGGGAAATTTATTTATGCAGGACTCACAAAAATCGATGTGTTGCTAAAATCGGTCATGAGAGGTTTGTGATGCCTGCAGCTATTATAACAATGTCATCAAGTAGTCCCACCATGCTCCATGGGATTCTTGTTGACAACACTTCGAATATTTTCATTCGCTGTATAGTACGCTCTACATGAACTCTTGCTGATGCTATCTTTTCTGTCCCAAGTGCATCACCCTTTGACATCTGCTTTTGTTTCCTGAATGGAGGTCTGATTAACTCAATTAAGTTGTTCGCACAATTGTCATTGATGAGAAAGCCACGGTCCGCCATTATGGCATCTGATATTGCGTCTAGTTGCTTGATGAAACAGCTTTGCTCAAACAGGGCCTTGTATGAGGTGTGGCCTCTATATCCTTGGCTTATGTGGGCAATAAGACCACTTGGTGTAACAGCCACCATATATTTAACAGTGAAACCTTTCTTATAGAAGGAGTATGTCTAATGCACATCGCGAACAGTTGGGCTGGCCAATAGGAATTTCGGTGCAATCTACAATGACACCCTCATTACTGAAGCGTTTAAAACAGACAGGCTAATGTTCAGCATCTCCACAGTTACATTTAAAATTTCAGACATCAACTGAGCAGTCTCTGCAATTATGTTGCTACGTGTAGTTAGAGAACAGTTAAAAAGGTGACTCAAGAATGCAGTGGAAATAATATGCTTCAATTTCACCAATGTCAATGCAATTGTTTTTACATATAACTGGTGCCGTCCTGGAAGTGGATGAATTTTTGTGTAGCACATTACAAGAGCATTCAGAACATCGACTGATGGCAGGCCTGTGAACGTATTTACGTTGCTACTATTTATCGTGTCCACAAACTTTTGTGGAATAGTACCCGATGTCACTTGGACAGCCTTGCTTTCCGTAAGCCATGTCCCTGAAGCCATTTCTAGCAGGAAATTTGCCACATCTTTTTCTTCTCTTGAGTACTCTGCCATTAATGTTCAGGGGCCAGGTTGGCAAGCGCATTCCAGTCACAAAACAAAAGCAAGGGTTTTAATGTCTGACATAACTGATGCGAGATGCTGCTTCCTTTTTGTCATTCCAATGATGCACGTCAATGTGTTAACTTCAATGTTGGAAGTAGGAAACCCAGGGTGTTTGCATCAGTTTATTTGCGCCCATCACACACCACAATGCTTTTGCGAAGTAAATCCAGAAAGCATGCTGCCAGCTAGGTAAAGACAGCTACCACATCACAAATATATAGAAAAGTAAATTATCATATTTGCTATGTCCTTGTCACTTATGATGTTTGAAAGGTTTTGGTCCATGCTGTTAGGGGATGGGAGATAGTCCTGCAATGTCAGACAGAGTTTAATCCCAAGGAACCAATGGTTAAGCAATGTGTGCACAAGTTGCAGTTAACGTGCACCCATCACACGTCGCCCGATCAAATGCTTTTACAAAGTAAATCCAGAAACCATGCCGCCGTCTAGGTAAAGACAGCTACCACAACAAATACATATACAAAACGAAATTACCATATTTTCTTTGTCACTTATTTGGTCCATGCTGTTGCTCTCAGGGGATGCGAGATCATCCTGCAATGTCAGACAGAGTTTAATCCCAAGGAACTAGTGGTTAAGCAACGTGTGCACAAGTTGCAGTTACTGTGCACCCATCACATGTCACACTATACAATGCTTTTACAAAGTAAATCCAGAAAGCGTGCCGCCGTCTAGGTAAAGACAGCTACCACAACACATACATATACAAAAAGAAATTACCACATTTGCTATGTCCTTGTCACTTATGATGTTTGCAAGGCTTTGGTCCATGCTGTTAGGAGATGGGAGATAGTCCTGCAATGTCAGACAGAGTTTAATCCCAACAAACCAGTGGTTAAGCAATGTGTGCACAAGTTGCAGTTAATGTGCACCCATCACACGTCACATGATACAATGCTTTTACAAAGTAAATCCAGAAAGCATGCCACCATCTAGGTAAAGACAGCTACCACAACACATACATATACAAAAAGAAATTACCATATTTGCTATGTCCTTGTCACTTATGATGTTTGCAAGGCTTTGGTCCATGCTGTTAGGAGATGGGAGATAGTCCTGCAATGTCAGACAGAGTTTAATCCCAAGGAACCAGTGGTTAAGCAATGTGTGCACAAGTTGCAGTTAATGTGCACCCATCACACATCACATGATACAATGCTTTTACAAAGTAAATCCAGAAAGCATGCCGCTGTCTAGGTAAAGACAGCTACCACAACACATACATATACAGAAAGAAATTACCATATTTGCCATGTCCTTGTCACTTATGGTGTTTGCAAGGCTTTGGTCCATGCTGTTAGGGGATGGGAGATCGTCCTGCAATGTCAGATAGAGTTCAGTCCAAGGAACCAGTGGTTAAGCCATATGTGCACAAGTTGGAGGCAGCCAATTTACCATGGTGGTCGTGCTGACAGGTGCATGGGTTTGGGTTTATTTGGTATGGCGTGTCATCTTCTACGTGGGAAATGGTTCGGTGAGGCGTACTAAAGTGAATAAAGTTAGCATGGCCGGAGTTTCTGCTGTGGTTGAGGTGGACGTAGCACTCAGTGTGAGGCGCCCGTGCGTGTTGGAGCCTCCAATCAACATCGGAGATCAGGTTTGTGTTTCTAAAGATAGTGTCACCAATGTGCCCTTATTACAATATTGTCGCCGTAGTTCTAATCTGTTGTATGCAGAAATGAGTAGTTAAGAAACATATGCGACGATCGTTACAGCGTGGGTACCGTTCTTTTTTAAATTTTATTATGTGGTATTTAGGAGATGTCGCCTATAATTGGTGCCGGCTACTTGCCGGCTACTATTAAAAAATAAACAAATAAATCGTAACAAAAATAGTGAAATCATAACAACACTAATTCCGGTAACATAAGTACACTAATGCCACACTATAACTGAAAGACAACTCCAAATCATAAGAACACAAAGTCCAGTCACGTAAGTAGACTAATGCCACACTAAATTAAACAAAAGTCAACTCAGTAAGGCAGCAACACAGAGTCCAGTCACATATATGCACTTAAGTAAACACCAAGTCCAACCACTTAGCTAGACTAAAATAAGGGCACATAAGAAATCACGGATTAAAGGTTTATGAAGTTACAAAAAACCAGGCATGGGATTGGCCAAAGTCAGGTAAAAGAAAAACATAGAATTTGCTATCACATTTAAATACTCTATTCAATATTTCCTGAGAATATCACTCGCTTTTAGAAATCTTCGAAGGGCCAGTAACACTTGTATTTGCAATGAGTATGTTGGCCAAGGACCTAAGATCTTCCTGAGGCTGAAGGGCCTGCGATCTAAGGCCACTAAATCAAGTGCTAAGCGTTGTCTGCGTGTGTCGTGTCGTGGACATTCTAGCAGAAGATGATGTACATCATCAGTGGGGCCACAAGTGCATTCCACACTATCAGCTCTTGAAAGTTTATGTAGAAAGTGTTTTGTGTACCCGGTACCGAGACGCAGACGGTGAATCAGCGTTTCAAAGGCTCTGGTTGTATTTAGTGTGGACGGAATTTGAAATTGAAGCGATGGGTCAATCTGAAATAAATCGGAAGATTTCGTGTTCTGTTCAAACCATGTCACTTGGCAACCACGGGCTGATATCTGTCTTAGTATGCGGCGCAATTCGCCTTGTGTTAGAGGGAGACCATGTGTGGCGTTATTAACATGCGCTTGTCTAGCTGCATTATCTGCTACAAGACTCCTAGGGACATTGCAGTGGCCAGGTATCCATTGGAATGTTACTGTGCGATTTTCTTCGCTTAATTTTGTGAGTTCCATAAGTATCTCGTTAGCTAACGCCATGTTTTGTGAATTGCTGATGTCACTGTGAAGTGAAGACAAAGCTGCCTGCAAGTCACAAAGGATGACCCATTGTTTCCCTTTTTGCATTGAAGTTATGTAGTGTAGCAAAGACAATATTACAAAAAGCTCTGCTGTTGTCGATGACATCGCGTGAGATAGCTTAAGTGTTTGTATTTGGTTGCATTATGGAATGACAAAGGCAGCTGTAGAATAACTTGTTTGGCAAGACCCTTCTAATACGGAATAAGTTGTGCTTATTACTTGCACAATTCAAAACGTTCAGATTGGTATCTGTAGATTAATTGCTCGATTACCTCGTTTGTTGGATGCGGTCTCCACCCACGAATAAAATAGTTTTGTTTATTGATTACTGCATAGCGCACAATGTGAATCACACTTGTGGAGTGGTCTATGCGAGCATCTCAAACAGTGCCAGCTGCTGGGTTATGGATGTGTTAGTTCTACCATATGTGCCCCACGTAACTTATGCCAAATGAAAAAAAAAAATCATATTCACGTGCCACGTAGCTGGACAGAAACAGAGTATATTGTTTGCCGTCGATTGTAGTAAATCAGAGATATATTTTTTTTATATTGCCTAATGGCCTAATTAGTTATTATAATGGAATTTACTCGTGGCGGCCTGGGCTGCTGTATGTTGAAAGCCATATGGCTTTCAATCTGCATCTGCACCTGTATCTGCACCTGTCGCAGATATCTGCGACAGGTGCAGAGTCTGCTACGGGCTGTGTTATTGTGGCTTAGTTCACGTTAATGCGAGTGGCAAGGTCAATTCGTTCGCTGCTGCTGCCACGCTTCCTCACTCCAGCGTTTTGACAGAGAGTTTCCATGGTCATCGAGTGAGATGTGTCTACGTTTGCTTGTGTGCACTTGACAGCATGCTTGTGAATTTAGTTAGTATGCCTATGTTTACAAGTTTATACGGCCGATAAAACTACTATGCTTTCTTCGTACATATATGCACTAATTTGCTATCGATTGCATTGCTGCCACTAATTTGCTATCGATAGCATCGATTGCTATCGCAATCGACGCTTCGCCTTCGCGAAACTGGATATAACCAGCGAAGCTGTGTATGTGGGCCCCTTAATGGCGAACTACATCTCCGCCGCGGGTCGGCCCGGCATTGTACTATCTCCGGGATCAGCCCACGTATGGGGAACGCTTAACGCCTGCTTCACCTTCGCCGCGGGTCGGCCCGGCATTGCACTATCGTCGGGATCGGCCCACGTATGGGGAGTTTTTTGCTTACCACGCCAATGATACGAAAATCTCCTTGAACGGCAAAAGTAGACAGCTCTGCTGTAAAAAAACTTTCAGGATAGAGATGAACGGGGCTAGTTTGTGCACGTTCACGGTTGTGTTGCACCTAGTTTTAACACTGAAAGACCGAGAGAGCACGATTCTGATGGAAGAAGCGCGAACTACGAACTCTTCCAACTTGTCGATGTTAAAACTCAGCTAAACACAATGATGAAGGGACCTTGCGCGCACGCTCACGACAGGAAACTAAGCCGCTAGTTTCGCCTTATGCAGCCAGGAACTGCGAACGACTGACCAGATCGAAAGTCTGATCCGCGGGTCAAGCGCCTCGGTTTTGACACATGAACCGTCGAACGTTCCAGCGTATAATCACTGGTGCCCGCGTGCCTTCCAGGAAGTACTACACAATTTGCGCCGCGCATACCTATAAAAGTTATGCAAGCTTCGAATCGGTGACAACACACAACGGATGCATCTCTCGATAACATTCGAGAAACCTCCGATTCATGCAGGCGCGTTCCGCGCAGAGCGAGAACGCTTAACATATTTGTTAGCCGGCAAAAAGCGGTTACTGGAGAAAAAATTAAATGAGATAACACCTGCAAATATTTGAAGCAGAAGATTGTTCTCAAGGGCTGTCTGTGTGTGATGGTGTTCGATGCCGATAAATTTATAAAAGCGTTATGAACAGTAAAATGTTACTGGCAGTCCTCATAGCTTCTCGACTGAAATCTTACTGAGCCAGTAAATTCAAATTGAGTTATTTTCGAAGAAATACAAGCTCCTGAACGCAGTCGTCATAGTTGTCCATTCACCTTAGAAAGTTTTCGAGATGAACTTTGTCCACGCGTATCCTAATCAGTACATGTGGCCAATGTGCACGCATGTTAGTACTACGTCCAAATTGAAAACGCAACTACAGCGAAACTTTAGCACTAAAAGCATTTGTCCTGACCTTCAACACTGTGCTGCCTTCGAAATAAACAGTGCATATTGCTTACTTATAGCGGTGAAAATTCATTCATACTAAGACTGTGCAATAGACTAATATATATGCGGGCGTTTGTGGTCATTGCTTTGTTTCGCGCCGTCCATTGTCAGAAGAGTGAATTTACCTACTAACGAAGCTTGTACGCGCACTGTAAAAAAGTTTGACCCATGCGGTTTCCTTTGTTTTTTGTAATTGGAATAGTCCACAATAGCGAAACAGTCGCTTACGGGGAAGATCTGCATGCCCATTGTCTAATAATCCTATAGGCTTTAAGATAGTGTACCTGTGTATTCATGATACACTCACTCTATTGGATCAGATGTAAAAATGAAGGTTAAAACAACATATTCCGTTCCACATCCTATATTTTCCACAAGCAACAGTGACCGACTCGTGCGCTTTCGATGCAGGGCTGCGTACCGTTATCTTGCTCTGCAGTTTGCTAAAATCCAGATGGAAAAAGAATGCAGAAAGAACTGGCATCGGCTTAAATGCCCACGAAAAAATGGCCAGAAAGTAAACTCTGCGCGGAACACGGATAAAAGCGCTAAACAATAGTACTGATTAAGAAGATGGGTGGGGGTGAGGTTTAATACAAGGCCCGGTTCGTTATCGCACCCGCAGTACAACACAAGTTAGTTACCATGGTGTCAGTTTAAAACGCATGCGCACTTCATCGTTAGCGACAAAACCGCCTTCTTCAATGTCTGAAATAGTCACAAATTCTTGACTGTCCCACATACAGTGCACTTTTTCACCCATTATCGTGTCCAGGGAAGACACTTGCCAAATAACGTCCTTGCTCAGTCTCAGGTCCTTTGTGCGATCAGCGGGATGAACGGTCCGCAGTCTGAACTTTATATCTAAAGGATGCTCAGAAACTGTGCCGTCGGGGCCTTTAAACGCGTATACGTTAAAACAAACGAAACATACGTTGGACGAAACAACCACCTTCGGAACAATCACATATCCGTAAGCGAAAAGGCGAGTGCCACAGTCACATCGACCATTTTGGTTACCGGCTCGAGTTTTGCCTGCGGCGAAAGATGACCAATTTTCTATTGTGAATTCACAACACTCTTCGATGTCCATCAATATTTCCAAACTGACACCTCGACACAGGACAACCAGAGGCTCAGTTTTATCAATATTATCAACACTGGCAACGGCTTGGTCAATTACTCTGGACGTTGCAACAGAAGCTTCTTCTTTGCCCTGCATGGGCTGAAGAGCGGCAGTAGCGCTAAAGCTGTCTTGCTCCTTAGTTGACGTGCCTGTCAGTTCGCGTAGCTTTGCGTCCGTAATCATGCTGGGCTCCTGTGTCGAAACCGCACTTAAGAAAGGGTCGTTTTCTGCTGAAACGCTGTCTATTTCACCACGCGAGGAAAGTGTCTTGAGACCGCAATTCCTGCTCAGACTTGGCAAGCCGCCTTTTACTGCGCTGCTTACAGTCATAGACAGCTGCGCCATATCACTTTCTCTCTCGGAAGTGGGGTCCTCGCTGCTTGATACGTACCGCGTTTGTACAGTCAAGTTTCCTTTTATTATATCGGAGGTGGGGTGCTCACCGCTTGATGGCTGCCCTGTTTCTACAGTAACCTTTTCTGATGTATCGGCACTGGGACTCTCCACGCTCGATGGGCGCCACGTTAGCACATTCACACTTCCGTCAGATGACCTTCTTCGCATTTCCTCGAAGACAGATAAAAAGTACTCCACCTCGGATTGTTCGGGAGAACATTCCTCAGGACAGTCCTCAACAGATTCTTCGGGAGATTCCTCAGGTGAGAAGCAGCTCTCGAGGTGACTGGTGACCTCCCGGTGCAATAGTCTGATGCCGCAGGTGTGGCAGCTCACGGCATGGAATTGACAGTCGTTGCAAAAGTGATCCAGCATGGCGGAAGCGGCGCCCTCGGCACTGCAACCGTTCTCCGCGTTCCAGCAACGCACTTTGCGACCAAGAATACTTTCTGCGCTGAGGGTCGAGAACACCACATTTTTCTGATCAAACGTTCTCTTGTCCAGCGGACAGCGGTTCAATTGTTTCCCGTCGTGCACGTAACACCGGGTACAAAGCAGGTGGCGGCAGGGCAACGCGGCCAATACACGGGGCACCAGTTTGCAAGCGCTGCACACGTGCGCCGAGGGGATGGCTTCCACGAACGAGGTAGGCCGCCAGTCAAGACCGCAGCCAAAGCCGAACACGGTTTGAGTGCTGCTGAGCTCCATCGTCTCTTGGCGCGCAGCGTCTGATGCCAGTAGGTCGTGGTCTGCCGAGAACCTTCGGCTCCAACACAATTAGTTTCGAGAACGAACAACAGGGACGCTGCGAGCGGCACTCACGTGACGTCAGGGCACGGACAACATAGAGTTCCATACAATAATTATTTAAGGAAACTCTATGACGGACAATGCCTCCTTTGGCACGGACTCGCGCCTCTCGTCTGCTGTAGTTCAGAGGGTGTCCAGACGGGAAAACATATCCTCTAGGCGCCGAGGGGAGGGTTTAGAGCTGCGCGCCTGTTCGCTCTCGCCGCAGGCCACTTCTAGCATGGCGGCATCCAGGGCTGCAGCCTCCTACATTACCTCCGAGATTTAAGTTTGTTTACGCTCCGACGCTGAGCTGCCGCCGCGGTGAACGCGATGCACTGGTGGGCACTAACGCCCATTTGGTGATAGGAGAACGCATCACTTGCATTGTGGTGTATCCGGGGCACCTGGAGCAACTTGTAATGCTTCAAGAAACGCCTGTTCAGCGTTGCGCAGGGGTTGTGTGCAGGCCTTTGACAACGCCGCGCCTCGCTGCCGAAAGCCGCGTCGCTCCGTTTTCAATGACGCTGAAAAAGCACTCGTGCGGAACGTGGACACGCGCCACATCGAAAATGAAGAAGACGGCGTCGGCATGATCATGGAGCCATGAAACAGCCGATTCCTTAGCACGAGTTTTTTTAACAGGTCCGGTGGTATCTGTGCTGCTGGCAACTGCGCACATCAGTGCAGCTAGATGTATGAGTTTTCTTTGACCGAAGACAAAAAAGGTCTGTTATTAGTAAAATCTACAGATCTGATGCTTCTAAATTATTCTTGCAACGGACAATGGTGTCCTGACCGGCAATTCAAAGTATTGTTTACAAGGCTGCGCTGCTGTATTGGAACACTGAATTTTTACTTGCAGATGTGGTCTGGCGGTTACCCTGCAATGAGTCGGAATCCATCGATCATTTCTTATTATCGTGTTGGCGGTTTTCTACTCAAAGCGATGCCGAGAAATTCCGCTTCGAAATCTAGGACTACCTTGAAGCAGTACTGTTATACTCTCCCTTGGAGCAACGGTATTAGGATACAGCCACAGGAAAGTTTGCCTAGCCATTCTTAATTTACTGTGACACAAAAGGCTGTGTTTAAAATATTTCGTAGTTTGCATGTTTGATTTACCTCTATTTCGTTTTAGAAAATTCAAAAAGTGGAAACACAAATTCAGAGTCACAGTATTATTAATATTATTAGTCAAAATTTAGCAGCCACTTGCGTGGAAGAATATGTCGGGGAAAGAGGCCTTGAGTGCTCTACGGAGAAATCCGAGCTTCTGAGAATTACACGGGGCATGAAAAGCAAAGAAAGCCTTAACATATGGCTAAAGGGGCAGCCGATACCGGAAAGCCAACAAATCAGAGTCCTTGGAATGTGGGTACAATCCAACCAGCGCTGCACCCACACGCTGAAAACACTCAAGCAGTCAACAACCCAAATAGCACGCATGATCACGCGGGTGTCACAAAAGAGATATGGGATGAAAGAAGGAGACACACTTAAGCTGGTTGGCAACCTGGTGGTCAGCAGAGTCGCATACTCACTCCCGTACTTCAACTGCACCAAACAGGAAATACATGAAGCGGACACAATTTTACGCAGAGCGTACAAAACAGCACTTCACCTGCCGAACAATACATCGACAGAGAAACTAATGGCACTTGGTTTAAGCTGCACCTTCGAAGAATTAAAAGAAGCCCAAAGTATCGCACAGCTCATGAGACTCCAGCAGACCAAAACGGGAAGGGAACTGCTAATGAGGCTAGGCTTCGCGGAATCAATCAAAGAAACCCAAAGAACGGAGGGGATTCCTGATGAATATCGGAAAACATTCACTGTTAGCCCTATACCAAAAACATGGACCCAAACCTCCACACGGCGCGAAGGGACGCAAGGGCGAAATACGTCGAAAAGTACCTGGCCACAAAAAACACAACAGTATACACAGATGCTGCAGTATACGCCAAGCAAAGAGGCACAAACATAGTAAAGACAGCTGCGATAGTAATAAGCCAGGACTACAAAGAGATCAGCAGCGCATCAATGAAGGACTGCTCGGTAACGGAAGCTGAGGAAATAGCCGTAGCTCTAGCGGCAGTGGAGGGCTACGGATCCGAAAGGTCTTTAACAATACTCACCGACTCGCAAGCTACGTGTCGGAATTACATGAACGGCAGAGTAGGACGCAGAGCGCTTCACATGCTCCGCTCCTGCAGGGCTAACAACAAAGTCAGGCACACAATTTTCTGGGTACCGGGACACGCTGGCATAGAAGGGAACCTAAGGGCGGACAAGGCAGCTCGAGAGCACACAAACCGAGCCGCCACAAGCACCGATCCTGAGGAGCCCATACCAGTCAACCCAAGCTACTCAGACATATTGAATTACTATAAGGGGGTCCGAATCAAATACCCTCCACCCCACAACAGCCTAAATCAGCATGAAGCAACCTCCTGGAGGAGGCTGCAAACAGGAACATATCCAAACCTAAACACACTAAGCAAGATGTTTCCCACCCAGTATAGAGACATTTGCCCCTGGTGGGGCGCCAAGCCCACCTTATATCACATTACATGGGAATGCGTTCAGAATCAGCAATTCCTTCAAATAACAGACCCGAGTGCGGAGCAGTGGGGGAGGGTGCTCTCCAGCAGCGACCCGAAAGTCCAGCATGGACTAGTAAGGCACGCTCGCCGAGTAGCCACCCTGAGTGGTGCCCTGGAATAGGGGCGTCGACCCTGCGCAGATGGGGAAGAAGACCGTGAAGATGGCCGACCACCTCTGCCACCGCTAATTTCTACACCATTAGAGCAAATAAAGTTTTTCCTCCTCCTCCTCCTTAACTTGCTCATGTTTAAGTATATCCTTCATTTTATGTATTTCAGTAATAAGTTCTTGTTACTACTCCTATCAAGACAAGACTGACGATCGTATTAAGCAATACTTTGTCTCATTTATAAAGACTTTATTTCTCATTTTAGAGTATTCATTTATTTTCCTGTTTTATGTTACTTATTTATCTCCTGATTTGTTTTATTTTTCAATCATATTACCACCCGATTCGTGGCCTATCCCCCGTAGTGGGTTTGTGCCATAAATTGAGGCTTCATCATCACCATCATCATTGTGTGTTGAGGCCACATCGATAACGACGACACGGCATGTTTTTGTTGCAGTTCAGAGTGCATGGATTTGAGAACACTAGTACGATCAGGTAAGACTTAACGCCGCATACATTACGCGGAGCGCCAACTCGTCCAAAATAATTCGATGCCACACAGAGTGACTGAGTGCATGCCACGCCGAATGAGAAGCGCGTATATATTTGCAGGTGGGCGTACACAAGCCTTCAAAGCATGCTTCAAATAATAAGTACTTACTTTCCTGCTGCCGCGTGTGCTGCTTAGCTCTGACGCCCGATTCTTCGTGGGATGTGATTTTCTTATACCCGCTATGCGTGTAGGAGAAGCGCGTGGCCAACACGTAACTCTCTCGTCTCTTCTTGGAATATATAGCATAGGTCAAGGGTGAAACTCTAGTAAAACACAGAGCTTGCTACTATTCTTCAGTTATGAAATAAGAAAAAGGTAATTTCTGATGGCTTCAACGTATGGCATCTGTGTGATGCAGCGAAGCAGTCAATGTATTCTAGTGAATCGAGTGAGAATTTTCGCGCATACGCAGTGTGAGCAACGCGTTATTATAAAAACTGTAAACCTCACTTGGCCACGCTTCTAGCCTTTATTATCTCATGTGCTCACCTGAGGCCTCGGCGCTGAAGCATACAGCGTGTTGCAGTGAAGTGAGAGGGAATTTGTTATAAATATAAACTGGAAACCCCACTGGGCCACCGGTTGCAGTTTTTATCATTATCTCAGGTGCACACCTGAGGCCTTCGCCTGCCGGAATTATTTTTCTTTTCGCTTGCTATACATCTCACCGCAGTACACATAACTACTGTGGAGAAGCTTGTTAAAGCACATTACAATCATGAAATGAAGGTAATGTGCTTTAACATTAAACTGGTGCGATCGGGGCACAGCAGACAAAAGGTGCCCTGAATGTCTACGTTCGCCCATGACGTCACGTCCGCTATAACCCATGATGTCGCATCCGTTCATTTCCATGGCGTCTGTCTTACGAGACCGGTTGCGCTGCGAAGCGGTCCGTATTCTGTGCCCACTTACAGCTTGAGTAATTCATCTTTCCACGCTATATGCGCGTAATAAGAGCTTGGGGCTGTGAGCTGTTTGATGCGTTACCGTTAGGTACCTTACGCGCATATTTTGCCTCCGGGCCGCGTCAAATTGCAGCCCGCATGTGGAATGGGCCGTGGCATCTTATATAGAGCTGCTCATGTGAGTGGTATTGCCTCCGTCAGGATCGTCAGGGCGTGCACAGAACCATTCAGTAGAGTAGAGTTCAGGGCGGGATGCGCGAAAGAACGAGGACGTAAGAAAACACTGGCATGACGAGCTGCTCCGTCAGATCGTGTTACATCGCGTTTTTTAGAGCGCAGCTCTTTGGCGTCCGTTCCTGGGTTTCGCGTCGTCGTCGGCGTTGTCGTCGGCCTCGTAACCAGCTCCGCCCCCCTTTCATCCCCCCAGCGCTAGCAGCGACCGACTGATACCGCTGGATGCCGCTGACGCCGCTAGAGAGTCAAGATAACGTGACCGCATAGAACACCGTCGCCGCCATGCAGAAAGAGGAGGAAAGGGTCCCCCCCCCGGTTCTAGTGTGGCGGATAGGGTGCTCTTCAGTTGCCGACGCGCCGGTTATTTCACGTAGGCCCCGGCACGTCGACGAATACGTGACCACCTTCCCACGGCTAGACCTGGTTCTTAGCGCTGTGGAAGCGAGGGTATCATATTGTTTGTGTCGGCATCGGCGGCGTTGTCCCTGAAACCAACTCCGCAGCTGGGGTTGACTCACTATCGGCGTCAGCGGCATCAGTCAGTCGCTGCTATCTCTTCCCTCCTCCCTTTATCGTGTTGTCCGCTTGCTGCGCGCGCTTCTGCCCCCATCGTTTGCCGCTGGGTGTACACGCCGCCCCCCTCCCCCCTCTTCCTGCGAGTCTCCGGTTGTCAAAGCGCCGGCTCGAACTTAATTACTTTCTTCGCTCCTCCTCCAATGCAACCCCTGTGCGGTGGCAATCAGAGAGCCAGATCGGTGGCGGCGGATCGCTCGTAACGCGTCCCACGGCTGTGACAACCTCGCGAGGCACTTGTATAGATCTCGTCTTTGAGAATCAAGCATTGGTGTACCAAGTCGAACATATATCAGTCTATTTCTCCGACCACAAAGCTTCCTTCATGACTGTCAAGAACTGTTAGTGGAGTCTTTGTTAAAGGAATACGTGTGAAAAATAAAAAAAATTCTGTGATAGCGCATACATGTGTTGCTCGATTTCTTTGCCTCAATCTATCGAAAAGGTGAAACAGCTTATTTGCTGCGCTCAAATTTCGCATTAGGAAGTAACGTAATCGTCGGTAATTTTTTTTTCTAAGAGAATCTCGCTCGAGCGAGATGGTCTTAGAACAGCATTCTACTGCTTTTCTACAGCTTTGCTGCGGCTCATTTCATCACCTGCATTCCTTTAATAATAGAAATGGCATCACTGCGCGGAAGAGCGTCTCTTTCCAAGTTTACCAACAAGAGCCAATGCCGCCGTGCCTGCTGCATACGCGCTTACCTTTCCTAACGCAGTTAAGACGTGGCACCAGCTTTGCTGCTGCGTGATAGAGGGTCACTATGATAAGAAACCTAAAAAGAACAAACAAAATTAATGCATAAAATGTGGTCAAATGTTTCCAAGCGTGATAAACGGACCCGCTACGTTAAATAAGGAATAAATCGGCATCCTGAAGTCAGGTTCGCTGCAGTAGACTGGTCTTACACAGTGAAGCGCACCCAACAGTATTGCAGTGAAGCATGTCAGAAGTGAAGAGTGACCGCTTTCACGCAACACATATAATATGTCTTCTTTAATGATGTACGCGTGCACCTGCCGTCTCCTGTTGCAATACGCGCGTCTAGGCGCCTAATAGGTGTACTGGCCGGCCTTCAGAGCTATTTCGGACGTGGCTGTGATGCTTTGAACCGTTGGTTTGTCGACCTCATAAGCCAGTTAATGTTTACACGGCCATTTTTTTCTGAACTGTTGATTTCTACCATAACAGCTACATAATTTAGTAGTTTCCTGTCCAACTGCTTTGGTTATATGCGATTCAAGGTGTTCTCTTTAGCCGAGCGCAGTTTTCAAAAGCGAAATGACGCTTTTGCACCAGCATATAGTGCCGTCGCTCATTTTTTTGGCTTCTAGCGCGAAGTGAAACACGGACACAGACACATGAGGACGAGCGCTCGTCCTGTCTGCTCCTTTCTGTGTGCGTGTTTCACTTCGAGCTAGAAGCCAAAAGCATGTTACCGTACCAACTCGCCCAACTGTCTATCCTTTTGCCGTCGCTCATCTACAACACAGTCAATCAATGTCATTTTTGATGTCACTGGGAAACCACCGAACGCGGGGAACTCACACGCACGCGTGGAACTGCTTAACTAGCCATGAGATCAGCGTGCCTCTTGGGAAGCTGCTTTGCATCAAAGGCCAGACACCCTTGCTATGCTTCACCGCAAAACATTTTGTATGTCTAACCGTTTAACATATTTGTACTGCGGTGAAGGTAACCTTACGGAACCGAATTTCACGACGCTTTTTTGACTCCTGCATCTCTACCAGCCACTACCAAACGCTTGTCGGTACGTCTCTTGACAAAGGTCCAGCTCAGTCTCCCTTGTTGGGAGTGGGGGCGGCTCACGTATATGAAAACTACCAAGTAAAGCAGTTGCCCTGATGAAGGCAAGCTCCCCTATAGAAACATTTGCACCAGCCTGTTCGACCACCGTTATCACCGCAACATATTTGTGTGTTGCGGTGAAACATGCCGATATTGGGAAGGATTTACGTGAATCTGGAATGTATGGTTTCAGTCAGCGACGAACCTAATGGTTTTCTCTCAACAAGGCAGATTTTCGCGGCAGGATGTATGATGTCTTGGGAACTTTTGTTGGCTAAAGCCATACATGCCAAGTTAGCTTTTGTCACAATAATACGCTTTACCGCAATACAGAAGAGGCCTCGCTGCAGGACACGCCCGCTGTAGTTAGCCAAAACCTTACTTGACCATTCACTGCAAAACACATCCTCTATTGCGGTGAATCATAATAGAGCACATTTGTCAGTTTAGAATGTAAACACCCTTGCCCTTCACTTTTCTGATATCATGACGCTCAGTTTAATGGGAACATGTATTCACTGCTAAAAACATCCACATTGAAATGGAGACATGAACACTGATGGCAGCCTGTGGGATATTTTATCCCTTTACTTTTTTGTGTACTTGTCATGTTGCCATTATTAAATTTTCCTGTACTTTGTAAGGTGCTGACGTACATAACATTACATCGCAAGAGCCACTGCGTAATTAGTGTTCAAGGACCAATGTGTTGGCTTTTCTCAAGAAAGGTTGGGGTTATTTTGTTGTGAAGGTTTTTTTAGAGAGGTAGCTTTCCTTGAAGAAATGAGATGTCAGGAAATAGACCTCAGTGGCACAGTAATCTTGGCTGCCTTTTGCTCAAGCGTGCGCTAGACACAATTGATAGATTTTCACTTTCAACTAGACAGCAGCCTTAGCTTGGGAGACCAGTGTTATGGCATATTTTATCAAACTAGGCGACACATAGCATTACCAGTCCGAACAGAGACCTGTTTTAATGTGTGTCACCTTTAACACCTAGATTTTCGACCATGAATTCAGAAAAACCTGTAGCACATTTAGAAACTAGATTTTAAATGCTGTATAAGTTGTCTTCGTGTTCACTGCAGTTGCACTCGGCTTCTGTACAAATGGGAGAGCACTTCTGTATAGCTTATTAGGGAACAATCTTATTTACATACTTTCTTTTTATTTATCTCGCCTACAATTACGATCACGTTGTTTATAGCACATAAATGTGCTGTGCATGAATCTAACTTACAACGCCATGTTCAACAGCACAGTGCATGTAGCTGGTGTTCGTTCATTCAAGCTAAGCGTTACTACAGCCTTTAACTGTAGGTATCCCGGTATGAGAGCAGAGGAATGGATATGCAAAGACAGTTGGACGCATTGAAACATCTTTGTTGTGTGCGAAAAGGCGACAGATACACAAAATGGGGAAAACAGATGCGCTTTCATATTTTCTCGTGCACAAAGAATGCCGGAAGAATAGGGTTTCTTCACTGTGCCATAGAAACTATATGCTTGCTCTCCAAGATAATACTATTTCATTGGATTTGTTCCTGTGCTGTGTTTATTTTCTTGAGTGTGCTTTAGTTTTAGCACGTTAATGTTTCACATTCGTTTTTATTTTCAGAGACTGAACATCCCACGTCTTGGTGTGACTTCCTGGTACAGGGTATCTCACTTAGCATGGAGTGATGAAACAGAGCGGTGTACGTTTATTAAATACGCATATTTTAGCAGTATAACAGCAGTTCATTAAAAAAATGTATGCTGAAAATAAAGTGCTCCTACCCTCATAACTCGTCTAATTATGCTTGTATTCCTGTGTTCTCTTGGGCAAAACCACTTCTTTGGCAACTGATCATGATAAGTGCTCATGAGCATTTTAAGGAACAGTGTTGAACCCTACTCGTGCACTGTTGAAATGTATAGATGCAGTGAAATTGAAACAGAAGGCAAAATAGGAAACACCAATTCTTGATGCGGTATTTGTCAGACTTGTATGTCAGCAATTTTCGCGTAAACGATATATACTTAGACAGAGCATACTAGCACTACAAAGCGCCCATCTTTAATGTTAGGCATACATTACCACAAGCTCTTTAAAAGTGGTCACAAGAGCGATGCTGGCTTTAATGAGAAATTATAGACGTTAAAAGGAGCCATGAAAATATATTAAGAAATTATGCAATGCATTGCACTTACTCTGTTCAGAGAGCTTCCAATGTTGCCATAAGGCCTTGATAGCTGTGGATGAGGGAGCAGTTGTAGCCCTATTTGGAGCATGAGAAATGAACATTAAGATCGAAACATAAGTAACAACTCGTAATGCAATTAAAAAATCTTGCTATACCTTTAAAAAGACAGTGAAATGAAATTAGTGTCACAATTTCCTTTTCTTTTTACTTCACTTAAGTTGAGTATACTGATTGTAGTAACACAAGAAAGCAGAGGGGGTGAAGCACATTAGAAAAATGCTAGTCTGTTTTCATATTCGGTGTTCCCTACATTCAAAGTTCACTAAAGTTAACTTAGAAAGCTACGGTGAAGCCATTGCTTGAGCCTGTATGGTGCATAACAGCAGCAATCGCCAGCCTAACTGCTTGGGTTTACAGTGTTTTATTTGTATTGTATATCTTTTAAGTGCTGAGCTAATGGAAGATTGATTAAGGTGACCAACATGCTGAACCAGTAGTTTACTGAGTAAAATACACGGAGAAGGGTGGAAAGATAGGACAGAGCACAGGGGGTGTATTCCGTGTCCACCTAGTGGAAATGTTCATTTCATCTGCTGCTGAAGTTCTGATTGGCTGGGCTGGGGTATGCATGAGAAGTAGACAGGCTCCCCCAGCTAATTGGCACTTCAGCAAAAGAGGATATGGACATGTCCATTAGATGAATACTTACAGAGCTATTTAATAGAGTACTTCTGTAACCTACATGCCCGCTATCCCATCCTTGCTTTCAATGTCTGTCTTAGTAAAAGTGTGAAAGAACCAGGTTTGTGCATGAAAAGTTTTCCTGAGGGTGTGCGCCTTGAAGCCCGCAGTGGTAATCACAGGATACGGGGGTGGATCCAGAGTAGCACCAAAGGGCAAGACTTCATCGAAACAAATATGGAGGAAAGTGACTGCCTGCTCAATCTTGTCAGCTCACAAGTTTGCCAAGACCAAGTGATGTCTGAAGTTGAAGCCTACATGGTTAATGTATAACCGCGTAGCCCAAAATTATTTAGATACTTTTTATGAGGACTACATATTTACTGGAAATCTCAAAATAATGTTAGTGCAGAATACCTTCCACTAGTCGTGATGTCCCTGAAAGAATGAAAATGTTTGAGCTGTACTTGTGTGGTACATGAAGTTACTTAAAAAAACTCAGCAATGGAAACAAAATGCAAAGAGTAGTACTCCAAATATAATGCCAACTCTTTAGGGCGAGATGAACTCAAACAATAACAATAAGCAAATGAAGATTGGACAAAAAAAATATGAGATGTTTCGGCTCCCACATGAAAGCCTTGCTCACAACGATTGTGAACAAAGCTCCAGCTGAACCAGCTTTTATTTTTCATTTTTATGGTTGGCATCTAATTTTAAACTGCTTACCGTGCCTCTTTTGACCAAACCAGACAGGCTGCCGTCAAATTCTTCACTACTGCAATGCAAATAATTGGAGGCTGGAAAGTATCACATTTTTCTAATAGGAGTTGTAGGTATCGAATAGTCGAACACTGATGCGTACAGTCACAGCAGGCATATTTATCTTGAAATTAAGCACCATGCTTGTATGGTCTAGTAAAGAAAAGACAGCTATCTAGGAAGATTAGGATTATTTTTAAACACAAGTTTGCTATTTGTCATTCAAAAATGCACAAACAGCCTTTCAAAACCTTTAGAGCCTGGTGGAAAACAATATTTCTAAGAATGAACAGCTGCTGTATGACTAGCTCTAAAAAAGTCCTAAATAAATGGTTGCTAAAAAAATCATAAGTGGTGAAAATAGAAAGGAAAAGCTGCTGAAGGATTTGTTTGCTGTAAAGACATGTAAAAGGACACGTTGCAAGAAAAATCACTGGTTATAAAAAATTTACATGACTAGACTGACAATAAATTTAAATGATCGATAAGCAAAAATCAGGGGTTGTTATGTAGCCTTCCACCATGAAACCAAAAACAAAGCTTGCATAACTCATTTTGATTCTGCATTGCTTGGAAAACTTATGATGCTTCCCTTGTGATAGCTTGTGATACTTTGTTAGCAGACGAACAATAGCAACAACTTTAACAGTCGGTTATTGCAATATATTTGGCTAGTTTCATGTAATCAAAAATGCCAAATAGTAAATATTTTTGAATCTCAATAGTTACCATGTATTATTCCATTCATATTCAAAAGGTCAAATATTCATCCACCTCTACAAATAATACTTTTTTTACCAGTGTTCATGCCAAAGCCCCCCCCCCTCCACCTCCCCCCGTAATATGTGTATATGTTATACTCGGAATCCACCTCTACAATCCTGAAGCATACTGAAGTTATGCCCTGTGGCACCACCAAGCGAATAAAAAAACTGGCCAGGCTTAGCTTGGTTAAGCCAAGAATGCGTTGCATATTGCGCAAGTTGGGGCCCAGGTTTTCCTCCGGCTGTCGTGACGTCACGTCACGTGGTTGCGCTAAAGGTCAATGGTGGCTGTCCGGCCGCGCCCAAGGGCCGAACTGAGTGATTGCAATATGCAAAGCATAAAAATAGAAGCAACCTAATAACAAACACGGCAAACTTAAAAGAGAATAGACCCACATATGAGACGCGCAGCAATGAACAATGGCTCATACCCTCAATGGTGGCTGCGCGGCCGCGCCCAAGGGCTGAACTGAGTGATTGCAATATGCAAAGCATAAAAATAGAAGCAACCTAATAACAAACACGGCAAACTTAAAAGAGAATAGACCCACATATGAGACGCGCAGCAATGAACAATGGCTCATACCCTCAATGGTGGCTGCGCGGCCGCGCCCAAGGGCTGTACTGAGTGATTGCAATATGCAACGCATAAAAACAAAAAATCCTGAGGCATGATTAGATTTCCATTGTGTGGTAAGTACCAGTATGCAACACCTTGGATCTGCCTGCTGTGCTAAGTAATTGTACCTCATATAATTCTAGCAGATGTAGTGCTTCTCAAGAATCACGTCTGAACTGCACACACTAAAGCATTAAGCTGGTATATTCAGAGACAACTACACGTTTTGCTCGCCAAGTGACTTTTAGTGTGTTCAATTATGTAAAGTGTGCTATTATATGATTAATGTAATTTGCTAATGTAAAGAAAGTACAAGCCAGCATCTCTTGCTTCATATATCTGTGCTGAATCAAGAAAGTAAGGAAGAACACCAGAAATAAACACAAGTATTTGTGTGCTTTCTGGCATAAAATAATTCTCATGTAAGCTACATAACATGCTTTTCAAAGCATCACCTACCTTAACACACAGCTGCATAACATGAAGGCACTTTCTAGGAACACACATGATTCATGACCATTCACTGTGTCAGTAAGTGACTCCCACTGAAGTAGACTGAGAACATATCTGGGCATTGCATTCAACAGCTGATGTAAAGTGAGGGTTTTGCTGCTTGTAGGTATGAATGAACCAAGTGAATAAGTAATATAGGTTCTCAAACTTCTAGTAGTAAGGTGGCAGCACTTAAGAAATACATATTGCAGCTAACAATTGCGACACATGATGAAATAACTTAAATAGCTAAGGAGAGTTTAATAGACCAATAAACAGGAAACTGGAAATTCTCAACATTTCTGAATACTTTTTTTCACATGTACTCACCTCATAAGTATGACGTCCCTTAATGCTCGCACCTCTGCCTCAATTTCATAATTACCCATTCTCGCTGCTTTGCTCATGCTGATTGACATCTAGCACAAAGGTTAGGCAAAAGTAGCTGAGCATGTGCATGTGTTGTGAGGCAACCTGCCCACATCTGGTAGCCACAAGCCAATTTCTCAGAGTAGACGAAAGGCAAGCCATGAGGGTAAACCATAGAGAAAACGGATACCTTGGTTCAATGATAACTGAAAGCGCCAACATGGAAAAATCGGACAGCCCACAGAATCAGCAGAATTGACTTAGTTTTGAAAAATTCAAAATATGCATTACAGTATTTAGGTTACACAGGTCCCACTCAAGTTGAAGATTTTCACTGTCTAATAAACTCTTAACGCAATACATGACCGAAATACATGTATGGAACCTAAACAATTTTGTTAAAGTCACCTAAAAGTCAGGATGGAGAAGTGACTGAATTGTGGATGCTAAAATGGATGAGGTGGAGGCAGATTATGAAGACATGACATGAGATGACAAGAACTTTATTTGAGTCCTGAGGGAATGTGATCTTGGGGAGCTAAAACCGAAGGCTCTCGAAGGTCAAGTCGGTGGCGCCGCCCACGATGGGACCGGGAGATGAAGTTCCGCCGCAATGTCGTGGGCCCTCTGGACAGCCTGGAGTTGAATGTGGAGTTGCTGCTCTTGAGAGATTCGTGCCATTGTTCTTTCGTTATGTGTAGAGAGGCGTTAAAGGGAAGCTGAAGTGATTTTCAATTTCCATGAATTGCTGGGGTTGGGAAGAAGAGACCTATTCATCTACGGTTCTGAATTTTTTTCTTTGTTTTGTTAAAGGGCCCCTGAAACGGTTCGGACAAATTTTGTAGACGCGTAGGGTACAGCTTAAGTAGAATATTCGCACCACAATTTAGGTGAAGCGTTACGTTTTACTGGAGCTACAAGCGATAAGAAGTTACCCTCCTCCCCAGCCACGCTTTCCTCCTCAACTCGTTCGCCGAGCGAGCGGGGCTAAGCTCCGCCTTCACTGGTCCTGCGTCACGATGCGACGTCACATCGTCCACTTCCGGTTGTTTTGGAGCCCGCCCCCACCTGCGCAAGACGTACGTCTCCGCTAGCGGCTTGGCCGTCAACCCCACGCGAGAGCTATCGAAGCAGCGTGCATTGCGAGCATTCTGTCGTAGCGCCAAACGTGTCTGGTATTCCGGTAATCGCACACTAGCAGAATGTTTCGACGGAACGGTGAAGGCATAACCTCAAGCTGATGAAGGAACTTTGGCGTAGACGTACGTGAGCGGCCTGATCGGTCTGCACGGTCCAGACACTTGTTGGCGCAGCGCTTAACCAGCCAAACAAAGCGCTAATATTGCTCTATCAAAGTGTAAAACATTTTCAATATTTATAAAAACAACATGCTGATGATTACACTCCTGCGAAAAATACCCACCAGCAGCAAAGAAGAATACGCTTCGTTGCTGCTACTGTGTATGGTTGAGCTCTATGCCACCAGGTGGCTGCACCGCGCAGACCATTCACATTTGCCCTTCTGCTCATCTCGGCTCGTCCCGTTACGGCACAGTCGAGCGGCCAGACCCTGTCTCCTTGCGCTTACGTTTGCCCTGGGGGACTCGCGAAACGCTATTGCGTTAGTAATCTTCCGGTGTAAAGTGACGGCCACAAACGCGCAAATCCTAGCGCCGATCGGATAGCAGCAGTCCGATGCGCAGCAGCCAGTTCGCTCGTACGCTGCCTTGCAGAGGGACACGATGTCGCAGCTTGACATATTGCCAGTCGCTACGTTTGCAGTCCACAAGGCAACAAAGTCGAATCATAGTGTTCGCGAAAAGACTGAGACCCACTCTGACCGCGGAGCTCTCGTCAAAATGGAGTACGTTGAAACACAAGCAGACGACACTTGCTGTGTGCCGGAAGTGCTTAAGTGTACTGAAAAATTGTTCTTGTGCATTCTCTTTATGCTACTTTCTTTTTATAAAAACAAATTAACTAACATTCCAACTATTACGAAGATCATTTGTTTACCATAAAGTTGGAAAAATTATCGATCACGCACCCTGGTCAGCCATGCGGATAGCTCGCCCCACTGACGTCATGTGGGTGATTTCGGTCATATGGGTAGGGGCGGCTTAAAATTCCGCCGAGCAGTGCGCTGCGATCGGCAGCGATGTGCATTTTCAAAACCTCATAATAAACTACACGCTTTATACAGAGCACTTAGACGTGTCAATTAATGATCAGAAAGACCTACTCTAATGACTCAGTATGTTTGTAGAAAATCGTCAAAAGCGTTTCAGGGTCCCTTTAATATAAGGGGCATAAATAGCTTTCTAAATCCCCTCCGAGGACACGCCCCCGTCGCTTCCCGGAGCGCCGGGTGAGGTGGTTGCCAGAGGAGAGAACCGGCGAGAGTGACGTCACTCGCGGGGACCGTACTGCCGGACCGGCGTGCTGGCATGTTTCTTCCCGTCCTGCGCTTTACTAAACGACGCTACGAGAGATATGCCGCCACTGACGTTTGTTTTCTTTTGCGATTTTCATGAACTGGGCTTCCTTTCTGTGCTGCGTGAGTGCCTACAGCCAAGGGCGCCTAACCTGCCCTCGTTCTGTGCACATTCGGCTGTGCGAACACAGGCGGCCGAGACAATGTAATGTTTCACATGTTCCCGAAGGACCAGAAACTTGCAGCGCAGTATGTCCGTGCGGTGAGGAGAGATAATTTCGTGCCGACGAAATCAACTGTGCTGCGCTCAGAGCATTTCCGCGACAGTGGTTATCATCGGAGCTTGACAACGATGCGGGCAATCGGTATTCCAATTAAATCGGCGTGACTGAAGACCGGCGTTGTTCCGTCTGTATTCTCCCACAAGAAAAACACCTCGCCACCTCCAAGAGCTGCCCTCGCCAAGAGGAGAAAGGGTGAGGTAAGGGTTTTAATGTGCACACGGGCAATGTTTTAAACAGATGATAACCTGAGTGTCGAACAAACGGCCTCACAGCGGCCTTTGACGAAGCGAGGTGGAGGCACAGCCGGGAATATGCACATGCGTGCAAACAGCTTGCCGTTTTCATTTTGTTTTTCCCCTCCTCTGTGTCACGGAACGCTGTACTACGGCTGTTTGTTCGGTGCTGTTTTGATACGGTGAAATAACTGACTGGGGTACGTTTGTGCATTACGTGATATTTGCTATTCGTCCTACCACGTGGTGCCCGCAGGTTTAGCTGTCCAGCATTCGTGTTCAAATCGCACGACATGAGGCGTTACGGTAATATTTTCATGCTCGCGATACAGTAGTTGAACTCGGCGTGTAAAAACTTCGTTCCGTAGATTTCGCACTCACAACTTGCTACCAGCAGCGAAATGCCGCAAAAACAAGCGTCGGCACAGCCACGCCCATGGCAAGGCGAGCGGGCTCAAATAATGAAGTAACGTCGCGAGGTATTGAACTTGTCAGCGTTCGACGTCGTCTAGCCTAATACAGGCATCGCTGCTGCACAAAAAATGTTTTCTTGCCTTTGTACCTAGAGAACTAGCTATGTATCAGGCATGACAAAATTATTATTTTAAAGTAATTATATTGCATTACTCATTACTTTCTTATTACAATCATGGATTTCAATTACATTACCGATTACCGCTTTCAAAAATGGTATTACTTTACGATTGCGTCCAAAAAGTTTTCATGCATACAAGAAGCAAAAAGCAAAGTTTAAAGGGACGCCAACCTTTCTTCAAGGTAACATACACTTGCGAACATTTCATGCCCTCCCCCCCCCCCCCCATGTTGCTCCACGGCACCGCACGACACTACCAACGTTCTGGCACCGTACACAACTTACTGGTGCATATTTAACGCAATTAATAAATTACTTCAGCCATGAAATTACAGACACCAAATAATTCACATTACTCAATCACTAGACAACTAATCCATCGCATAAATTACTGAAAAAGTATTTCAGTTACTGGAAGTAATCCAACTGTTGTCATGTTTGCTGATATGCATGATATGCTGAAATTCATGACATCCATGCCTTGCATTCTTTCAGGTTCAGCGGCACGCACATCATCTTGATGCCAGCGACGCGATAAATCTCCACCATCATTGCGTCATGCATAGTTCCTGCGACCAAGCGAGCTTTCGGAGGCACACGTTCGCTGCTATATTTACCCTAAAACAATAAACTGCTTGCCTCTGAAAAACAGCGTGCATAAACGAAAGAGGACTGACTACAAGGGACATGCTCACGGGGCCATCTATAGAGAGCATCAGAAATTGCTTGGTACGGTCAGTTTGACTGTACAGGTTTGTAAGGATTGGCAGATTGGGTAGTTGGTTCATAATCACAGAAAGAACAGCGCTTCAAGTTGTTAGCGCAGTGTGTGTGGGGTTCCCCCTTTGTGTCCCGCCTTGAAGCGCTGTTCTTTCTTTAACGTTACAGGCGACCTTTTTCTGCGTCATTACACTTTCCATGAGTGTTCACTTGGAGTATTTTTGTTCGTATATCACTTAGAGAAGCATGTTTAATCAAAATTTCTTTGCTCGGCTAGCTAATCTCGATGACCGACTCCAAACTGCTCATTTTCTTTAGCCCCCTAAGATTCATTACCGAAAAGTTAACTAACGTAGCTTTGTTAATTACGTACACAACTTCTCCACTTACTCCCCATCCAGAGGTTACCAATCTGAACACTCGTATGATAGAATTATGTCGCCAATGTTTCCATTGGTTTGATGGTTCTGTTCGGTGCAATTAAAAGCGGTCAGCCTATTGATGGTGCTGTAGCGTTATTATGAAGCAAGTCTGAAAGCTTGGGCAGGTTTTCTTGGCGCAAATCAAGTTCACGAGCTTAAGCACATGTGCGCGACCATGCACTTCTGCCTTAACAATGGACTAGTCTGCATTATACAAGGAGCACCTCAGCGCTACGGTACATCACGCAAGGTGTGCGAGAACATTGTGCGTGCACCCGATTAGATTTATGAGCGTTCCTGGCACCAGGCTCGGCTTGCTGGCATTATCAGGAATAAAAACAGCAGCTTGGGGGAAAGCATTGGATAAATTTTCACTACTTCCTAACATATGGATCATCACGGACATGTACATTTGAACAAAAAGTACTGAAATATTATAATGAGGCTTTTGCTGCATACATTATGGCTGTTTAATGTTAAGACATAACGAGAAAACACTGCGATTTTGCGACAATTAATGCTGACATATGTACACCCGTGAGCAAAAGTATACGGACCACGGGAGCGCGTGCCAAACTGCATCGAAGCGCCGTCTACCGACGCGGTGCCTGCTGTCGAGAGGGCCACTAGAGCGGCAGTGCGCATGCGCGTCCCATCATGTCTGCTGGCCTGACATGTAGCTTTGCCTGACGTGGTTATGGTGCTCGTAGACTAAACGTCCACTGGGCGTCGTTTCCTCTGCTCCGTCGCATCTGGGATGTTTTACGCAGCGGCTGCGGCTGGGATGGCACGCGCGTCCGCCGCGCTTCGCTTTCATTCTTTCTCGTAAGTGTGGGGAGGGGGGGGGGGGAGGAATCGCGCACTGCAGTGCCGTCTCTGACGCCTTCAGATGACTCGCGCAAAATGGCTTTCTGCGGCGTTGTGTTATCTCGAACAGTTCCAACGTTTGCTGCCGCAGGTAGAAGCAAGGTTTTGCAATCGGTGTCCTACGTCGCGTTAAGAAGTAGAATTGAGTTGCAGGCGCTACTATGCTCCGCCAGCAGCAGGATGCTAAAAGGTGGAATCAGTGGCACCGTACTGCCTTTATTTCTTCTAGCCCTTCAATAAGGCTTGAACAAGAAATGCACGCAAGGGTGTCACTACAGACAGCTGCGGTAACACTGACACATGCGCGAGAATATAAAATCAGGTGCAGCTGTGCGGTGCACGCTGCCATGAAGTTCCAATTACAGTTGCCCCCTTGCGCATCGGGTCGGTATGACCGACCTGAATCACTGGTCGGGGTATCCTCATGTCATCGCGTTACGAGTGGATACCACAGCACCTCCGAGGCGTCATCGCCGCCTATCAAAAATTGACAGCGTAGTGAAATCATGCATACAGTTGGGAAAATTATAATCTCTGAAAATAACAGCAGCACGTTGGCTCGTCCTAAGTGCCCTCAAGGCCGGAGTTGGTCGGTGGTCACCCCGACCATTGATTCAGGTCGGTCACCCCGGCTAGATTCGCAAGGTGGTAACTGTAATTAGAATTTAACGGCAGCATGCACCGCACAGCTGCACCTGATTTTATGTTCTCGCGCATTTGTCAGCGTTGTCGCAGCTGTCTGTAGTGACACCCTCGAGTGCATTTCTTCTTCAAGCCTTGTTGAAGGGTTTGAAGAAATAAAGGCAGTACGTTGCCGCTAATTCCTCCTTTTAGCATCCTGCTGCTGGCGGAAAATAGCAGCGCTTGCAACTCAGTTACAATTCTTAACGCGACGGCGGACACCGATTGCAAAACGTTGTTTCTACCTGCGGCAGCAAAAATTGGAACAGTTCATACAACGCCGCAAGAAGCCATGTTGCGCGAGTCATCTAAGGGCGTCGGAGAAGGCAGTGCGGCGCGCCATACTCCCCCCCCCCCCCCTGAGTAAGAATGAAAGCGAAGTGTGGCGGACGCGCGTTCCATCCCAGCCGCAGCCGCTGCGTAAAAGAACGACCCACAAGCGACGGAACCGAGAAAACGACACCCAGTGGACGTTCAGTCTACGAGCACGATAACCACGTCAGGCAAAGCTACATGTCAGGCCAGCAGATATGATGGGACGCGCATGCGCACTGCTGCTCTAGCGGCCCTCTCGACAGCAGGCACCGCGTCGGTAGACGGCGCGTCGATGCAGTTTGGCACGCGCTCCCGTGGTCCGCATACTTTTGCTCATGGGTGTACAGTCACGTGAAATATGAGCTACGAAACAGTACCCGTGGTGGAACTGATCCCTAGACAACAGGGCTACATTGAACCCCGAAATGCTGGTTTGATAAATACCAGTAATTGGAAAGTGTTTTGCTCTTGTATTTTTGGCATGTCGGCGCCGCTGTGCAGTCTTGGGGGCCCTTTTTAACATGACTACTATGTTTCAGCTCATATTCAAAGCAACTGCACACTATCTTTTTGTGGGGGCGGGGAATGGGGGGGGGGGACCAGTTTTCTTTAGGGTCTAACCACTGTTCCAAAGTTATCGGTTAGCTCAAAATGCGCCCGCATGTGTTTCTGATATGCAGTATGTTATCACGAATTCAATAGCGAAAGAGCGTTATCAGATTGCGCGCGTGAAACGAATACTGGCGTACATTCTCCATCAAACTTGAGGACCACAGATTGCGCTGAAATGTACCAGCATTCCAATCTGATGAACCGATGCCTTGATCCCTAGCTCAGATTCCGAGGAAGCACTACTTTGCGAGCAGCCGTCGCTGGGCTTTGAGTGTTTTCTTTTCCAGCGCAATCTCGCATTATAATGAGTTATATTCATGACTCACTCGTTTGGAACTGTTTTGTTTTTCACATCACTACAACGTGAGAGTAAGACGTGCTACAACTTCATTTAGCGAATACTGGGAAATAGACTATAGACTTTTTTTTGCATGTGCCTTTACACATTTAACGCAACAATTTATTTTTCATAACTAACTTTTTAATTTGTGAGGCTGCAAGAGACAGCAACCTTATATTAACAGGAGCTCTCAATAATAAAAAAAATTTAACTGCTTATTAGTCGGCTTTCACCTCATGGTAAGGAATCTCAATAACTATGTCCTTATGATAATTAAAAGCCTATCCGCTTGACAACGTTTCCTCTGAGTTTCCCCTTTGCAAGCCGATACTGTCTTCATGGTGGTTCGTATCTTGGGCCCTTGACGTATGTCCAACCGCCAAACAAAGGGTAATTCCGAATGTTTCATTTCAGGAAAGCGTGTTACTCTCCTGCCTTTCACTCCCGCTCGCGAATACGCATAAGACGAAAGTTCTGCGCGAAGAGCGTCATTGGTCCAAACCCACGAGCTACCGTAACTCACTTCACCTATATCGCTGTGATTTAGACTTTGATAAGAAATGTACATTTTAAATCGACGCATCACGAATACGAAAACAGCTGCCCGCGAACAGCCTATCTAGGTTTCTTTCATTTCGTAGACAATATGGCAGACACTATAGATTTTATGTCAGACAATATGGAGAACACACAAATCCCGCATATATTACCGCACAATAATTTTAAATATCGGTCTTCCTTCACGCACATGGATAACCGTGACAGGAGAGTACTTTGGGAACTAACTGCAAGTACCATAATGTCATACCCAAAGGTGTACCTGGCCCGGTGGCGAGTAAATATGACGTAATATTGCGAGCAGCTTTGTCCATAGCATGCTAACGGACGACGACAGCTGACTTCCAACAATGTAAGCGCAGTAAGCGATGTTTGAAACAATGGAATACCAACTAATCCGTACCCAAACCCTGCTTCATTTTAGCTTTGGTTGCTACCCCATTAGTTATCGTTGGCACGAAAGCGCGGAGCTGGAGCAACTGAAATTCTAGTTCACCTGCGGGAGTTTTCACGTAAAACGATATTGTCTGCGCGCACCCTCCCGCATTCTTAACTACATTGCACGAACACAGACTTCGTCCTCACTCGTTGCCTTGCAGCGGTGGTAATCTGATAGACCGGCAGTAGTACGCGCAGGCTCACAAAGCACTCTCCAGTACAAGCCTCGCATGCTACGATGTTTCCTTCACGACTACGAGGAAGGCGCGAAACAATGACGGACGAAGGAAGACGACACGGGACAACCACCTAGGCGCACTAATAACATAGCGCCTTATTTCTTGACACAGGAATAAATAGCTGCCGCCAAAAGTCAAAACATAAAAAAACGGTGCCGCCATCTGCATCACGCAACGGAAACACGATACAGAACAGCTCTTAAGTGCCGCTCCCAAGCTACGCCAGTTCCTTCATCGATAGATAAACTGATGGTTCTCTGATGCAAGCATAACCACGCGTCTTGATCTCAAGCGCTTCCAATCACTCCCTTGTAAGTTGATCATCTGCTCTGTTCAAAACACAGGTTCTAAAACACAGGTTCCAAAGCGCTGTGTTCTACAAAAGTTTGGACGTCTTTGACAGGCTGAGGTACAGGATGAGACGTGACAGAACGAATTTTCTCCGGATCAGGTTGAATAACAGAAGCGTCGATGAGGTGGCCCAGCACTGTAATCTGCCGACGACCAAAGTGATACTTCGAAAAATTTAGTTGCAGCCCAGCCTCGCGGAAGACTTGAAGAACAGTTTATAAGTTCTCAAGGTGTGTCTAAAATGTAGGCGAAAATACGCAAACATCGTCTAGGTAGCAGAGGCATGTTGACCATTTGAACCCTTGAAGCAAAGAGTCCATCATACGTTCGAACGTTGCTGGGGCGTTCCATGGACCGAATGGCATGACTTTGAATTGATATAGACCATCAGGAGTGACGAACGGGTTCTTCTCTTGGTGTTTTTCATCCACAGAAATCTACCAATAACCAGACCGCAGGTCTATTGATGAGAAGTAGTTGGCGCCGTGGAGACGATCGAGGGCGTCGTCAATGCGAGGTAAGGGGTAGAAGTCTTTCGTGGTAATGCGGTTTAGATGACAATATTCTACGCAGAAACGCCATCTGCTATCTTTCTTTTTTACAAGCACTACGGGCGACGCCCAAGGGCTCGACGAAGGTTCAAGAATGCATTTGGCAAGCATCTTGCTTTCTACATGTTGAATAACCTTATGGTCTGAAGCAGAAAGTCGATGTGGCCGGCGATGAATAGGAGTGGCATTACCAGCATTAATCTGATTGCTTTATAATTGAAATCTGGCCCAATTGGAGATTGCTGAGGTCGAAGAAGTCGTGGTAAGAAAAAAAAAGCGACACAGAGCTGCTGCTTGTTCAGGCAATAGGTCCGCCGCAATCATGGGACGAAATACTGCGTCAGAGCCAATAGCATACTGTGGACATGAAGAATCGGAGCACACGTCTATGGAAAACGGTGTGACGTGGTCACCTCCGATAGCACGGAGCGCTGAAACCGATATGCCTTTGCGTAGAACTTATTTTGTCAGGCCAAAATTGACGACGGGGAGGCGTGTCCGGTTATCGGCGACGGTGACGACGGAGTGGGGCACAGAGATATTGCGCAACAAAAGGACATCAGCAACTGGTGTGGCGACATAATCACCGGAAAAGATGATAGGAAATCGACGAAAGTCAAGGCTTTAGGCGGCATGCGGACGAAGGCGGTCGTACTAAAGTTGTTCGGCAGTTCGGCACAAATATGCGCAAGTAGAGGAAGTTCGAGGCAAAGGGTACCGGCAGAACAGTCGATCATAGCTGAATGCGCCGTAAGAAAGTCGAGTCCGAGGATTAGGTCATGGGGACAATTGGTAAGCACTCTAATAAAACAGGAACATACATACACATTATGGGGTTTTACGTGCCAAAACCACTTTCTGATTATGAGGCACGCCGTAGTGGAGGACTCCGAAAATTTTGACCACCTGAGGTTCCTTAACGTGCACCTAAATCTAAGCACACGGGTGTTTTCGCATTTCGCCCCCATCGAAATGCGACCGCCGTGGCCGGGATTCGATCCCGCGACCTTGTGCTCCGCAGCCCAACAGCATAGCCACTGAGCAACCACGGCGGGTAAGAGGAACATGGCGGTCAGCCATACTTACACGGGAAATTACACATTCCAGTGATGTCAACAGTGCTGCCAGCGGCCACGCGTACGGCTCCAGTAGTAGGAGGCGTGAGAACCTTCCTCAGTTGACGACGGATGTCACAACTCATCATTGACACCTGGGCTCGAGTATCTATTAACGCCGTAAAAGGGACACCGTCGACAAGAACATCAAGAAAGTTCTGGTTCGCTGGGAGCGTCAATGGAAGATTTCGACATTCGACACAACGAAGATAATGCAGCACTACCTCCAGGAGCTGCATGGTGGAGTTTTCCATCCGGGAGCGTCCATAATTTGTCGGCGACGAATAGCGGCGTGGCTTGGGCGACGGGGACCGATGGCGCTGAGGTGACGGTGAGGGTACGTCAGAGGTAGGATGCATAAGACGAGGCGAGTAACGGCGCGGGTCGGCATATGAGCGAGGAGACGGGGAAAAGGAGCTCGAATACGGTGACGCCCAGGAGGTGCGGCCGTGGCGAGCGACGTGGATAATGTGGAGACATCGGAGGCAAATGAGCTTGTCGTGCGGAGTTCTCCACTCGGAAGAGCTGCGGTATCTGGGAGGGGAATACAGATTGGCGTGAGGCGTAGCTGTCGGCACCGGTCGGGCGTCAGGTCCGGTGACGGCGCAGGCAGCAGGAAAGCAGCTGCCGTTATAAGCAGGAAAACGTAGGTTTGCAAATTCTTGCACCTAAGACTGCATGAATGAGAGATCGCTGGGGCTGGTTGGTCAATGGTGGGTTTAAGTGGGTGTGAATAGAACGGCGCAGGACTCGTAGCCTCGAGTTCGCGGCGAACAGTGAGTGTGACGTGCTCTTTTAAGGGTGAAGCGGTAAGGTCGACGCAAGACGTTGTCGCAGCCGTGTTAGGGAGCCGGGAGAACTGTGGAATGACGTGGTGGATTTTGGCGAACTCAAAGTGGCAGCATTCCTTGAAGATGACGTCGATCGTGGACGAATTGTTAAAGGCCAACCAGTTGAACGCGTCGTCCGCGATTCCTTTGAGTACGTGGCCGACTTTGTGAACCTCGGTCATTTTCTCGTCGATTTTCCGATTAAGAGCGAGCACGTCTTGTATGTACGAGACATACGATTCAGTAGAAGACTGAGATCGGGTAGCCAGCTCTTCTCTAGCAGCTAGCTGGCGGCCAGTAGGATTTCGAAACAGGTCCCCGAGCTTCTCCTTGAAAACATCCCAGCTAGAGATTTCACCCTCGTGTGTCCGGAACCAGACACGAGGAGTTCCGACCAAGTAGAATAGGACATTCGCTAGCATAATGCTAGGCTCCCAGTGTTTGTTTCGGCTAACACGCTCATACAGGCTGAGGCAATCCTCAACGTTCACATTATCTTGGCCGAAGAATGTACCTGACTGCGGGGACTGGTAACCTTAACGTACGTTGTTGCGGTGTTGCAGGAGTAGAAGGAGACGTGGTGTCGTAACCGGGAGCCACGGCGGAAAGCAGGGCGGTGCGGCTGCTGCGGAGCTCGGTAGCGTGGACGAGGAACGGCACCCTCCACCAAAATGTTACGCGAACGAAGGATTAAGACTGGAGACTATTTACAAAATATATTGACAAAGGGTAACTGCAACGCTGGCCAGTTCGTCCGACATCTCGAGAGCCAGAGAGCGTTCGTCGTCGTTGTCGGGGCGCTCGCATGCACCGGCCACAAGAAACATGCAATAGGCATGTATCAATATAAAGCGGGAAAAGCAACGGAGACAGAGGACATCCTAGTTGACGCTCTTGGAAAATTTCCAACACTTCATTGAATTTCCGGCCTTCCCGCAAAAATTGCAGGCTGTTGTCCCTATACAACTCCCTCAGCAGCTTCCCGAAATCGTCATCTATGCATCAGTGCTTGTGAATGTCCCATAACAATGTAGTCGGCTACCTTAATATCTAGCAGTTGTCGCGATAATGGTCTATTCTGAGCTATTTTAAACTCTATACACTGAGTTCGTACAAAAAATATCCACCAAGCGTCTGCCTGGTTTGAACCCATTAAGTAGTTCCCGGAGTATATCATGCATCTCTATCCACTTTGACAGTTATAATTCTATGGTTTGCATTACTATTCGATATATTGCCTACCTTACAGAAACTAGGGAACTTCAGGCGGGAACAGGGCGACCGCGACACGAAGACGCACGTCCCACCCCTTCTACGTCTACTTGCACTCGCTTTATTGCACGATCAATTATGCGGACCCTCCAAGCGCATTTCTGCCATCGGCGTGGCCGTTAAGTTCCCTATAAACTCCTAGGGCAGTAAAATCTTCGCCGCGCGCCGTGTGCTGTATGTCCGAGTGAAAGCATGCGGGGGTCAGCTGGCAAGCACGCCCTCTTCTGTCGCGCACGAGGCACGAACAATCGGCTGATGGAATCGGAATGATGGTATATCAAATAAATATGGCAGCCAATTCGTCCATCCATCTGTCGCCTGTACGCCGAACTCCTCCAGCACAGCCCAATGCGCAAGAGCGAAAACAGATGTGCGACTGGCTGCTCCAGTAGTGACGTCGTTGCTCTCCGTCGCAGCCGATGGCGCTGATTAGAGCCGGGAATGAGCTCGTCTACGCCGTGGGGATGATGCAGCCTAGGCACAAGAACAGGCTCGTGCAGTCTAGCAGAATCAGCAACTGCACACCGAGGATCCGCCTGCCTACCAAGCCGTCGCGTAATGAACCGTTCGGATTAATGCAGTGATAAACACCGGGGCCACACGTTTCAGCTTCGCTGGTTAATCTTCTGTACGGAGTGCTCGGACGGTGACTTATTTACTTTCGAGGAGACGTAAGCGCCAAGGATACGTGGTGGTGTCTGGTAAAAGCTGAAGCGGAGGGCATGTGGCATTTACCCATATCCCTTGAACTAATGCCCCTCTGAAAGTTCAATGCTCTAACATCGGACCTTTGGTATGCCCGTGTTATATGTGTATTAAGCTACGCTGCGCCAGCTTATATCCTTGGCTCTTGGAAACAACCTAAATATACTAGACATCTCGATGATAACGAAAATCAGTGCTGAGGTTTCACGCGTGGAAACCACCGCCTAACTATCAGGTACCATGTAGTAGGGAACTCTTGTAGAATTTTCACCACGAGGAGTTTTCGTGCATCTAAATCCAAGTACACGGGCGCTCTTGCATTTGGCATGGATGGAAAGGGCGCCGCCTCGTCAAGACGAAACCCGCGACCTCCGCAAAGCAACACCCAAGCCATTAGGCTACCGCGGAGAGTGATAATGAAGGAATTATTTGCTTAGCACATCAGTAGCAACGTTTTCGATACTTCTTTGCAAAGGTAATTCATACTGAATAAATGAGAACTTCCAGCTGATCAAGTGGAAGTTAAGCTACACGTGGTCAAGCTGAAATCCATATTTAATGACCCATTGTCTATGGGAAGCAACTTTTGTCCAGGAAAAGAAAAAGAACAAAGCGGACACGTGCGCAATCACTTGCGTTTATTCCAAAGCAAATGCATAGGTGGTTACAAGTATGCGACACATGGGAAGCAATAATCTCAAAGGATCTAAGTCGACCACAAATGCCACGCTTACTTCTCGCGTTGCACATTGGGAATGTCAGTCAAATATGAGATGTGAAACTTCAGTTGTACTGTTCGAAGCACGTTCATATTATATTGTCACACAAGAGTAGAACATATGGGCGCTAAGGCAATTAACAAGGATGAAATGCTGACCACTGCAATAATCATCAGATTTTTTTTTCTGATTATCAGTGGTATGGTTTCTGTTTGCGTTTACACAAGACACCGTATGAGCCATGCTAAGAGCCCAGGAGTGGAAGAATTAGCACGGGTGACTTCTGGAAGGAAACCGATCGCAGCCTACCTAGATCATTTCTTGAAATGTGTCACAAGAATGTGGCACGTAGCATTCTTCAACTCTACTTACAAAGCTAGCACAACGGCGTTTATCAGAGGCTTAGACATCTGCAAAGAGTTCGCCTCACACCACAAAGGCCCGAACGGAAGACATAGTGAACTGTCTATTCATTGTATCTATTCATTGTATTCTATGCAAGGTTTCTTGCTATATTAGCTCTAAACAACGTCAGGAGGTCAGGACATGCATCTTCACCGCGCTGCACCCACGAGTAGAACAACATGCACATCGAGACCTTATCTACCGGCTGTAATATGGTGAAAAGTTCCTGTCCGCCAAATACCCATGACTGGAATCTCCGTCATTGCGTGCTGCACGCTCATGTGCTACAGTGCATCCGGACGGTGGACAAGTTTTCCTTGCCACAATTTTTTTTGGTCTTTTAAAGCAAAGCTTCCGACTTTTTCACTGCTGTTGTTGACTCCTTGCACGCAGCGTCGGGATGTGGTTCAGAAAGTGCTTATTTAGAACGTGCATATTTAGGAGACGCGAGAAACTCGTCAGAACCTTTGCACGTCTAATGTGGACAGTGCCCTATGGAGTTCCGTGGGCGTGGTCACGGTACTCTGGTGATGGCTGTTTTATCCGTGACCTCCCAGAAAGAATTGCAGAACTGCAGTGCTTACCTTTCTGCTAACAGGAAACCGTCCAGGAAGGAAGTGTAGAGGGGTACAGAGGAGGTAGGGAGAGGAGGCAGAGAACGGATAGAAACGACGCAGCCACGAAACGAGTGAATAACCGCCTTGGCACTCTTAGCTAGCAACGAGCAGCTATGGAGGAGTGCGGGAGTGGAAACTGCGATGTGCAAAGGAGAGAAAACGCTACTAGGGTGCCTGGACGCGCGTTGCCCCGCGACACGCTAGCTGCCACTAGACACTGTGGTTGCGGACAAATTGTATAAACTGAAGTTCATGGTACGGTACGATATGTTTGTGCTATTTATTAAAATAAAAACCATGCGAATTTGTGAAGCGGATGACTAATGCGGCTTCGAGACTGCACGTCCTTACGTCAAAGCACCGTTGCGTCTAGGGGACATCGTAACACCGTAGTGCCTAGGCCTCGCACTTCAAGACCTCTGTGCCCGCCCTAGTAGCTTTGCGGCTATGACATTGCTCGAGATCGCGGATTCAATCCCGACGAAGGCAGCCACATTTCGGTGGGGCCGAAATACAAGTACGCTCGTTTACTTCTGTTAGGTGCGCTTTAAAGAACCCCGGGAGGAGGGTGGGGTCTGAATTAATCTAGTTTGCCACTACTGGATACGTCATAATCCAATAGTGGTTTCGTCACGCACAGTTCCATTATTCAATGGATCTTTAACACTTTTGCCAAGATGCGATCTGCCGTGTGAGGCAATGACACGATTAACCTTGTAAGCAAACGCGTCTCGCTAGGCTGTGTTGTGTAGTACGCAAAAAGGAGTGGTGCACGCTAGGTAGCATTTACCACCAAATCCCGACTCTTATTACAATAAAACCTGAAGAAATTAAATATTCATCGTCAACATGATGGATACTATCAGGCATAGGCATCGCGCAGATAAAATAGGTAGGTAGGTAGGTAAAATGAAGTAGGTATCGGGTATAATATCGCACTTCTCTTAAATTGACAATCAAAAACACGTAAGCATACGGATCCTAATTAAACGTGTTGGGCAATGAGGTGGCTGCTACAACATGCCAGCCTTTTTTAGAGGCCAACACTGAAAATGACCGTCGGCGTCAGAACAGACAGGGGAGAAGCAGACTGGCTTGAAGAGGAAAGAGAAGTCCGGGAGCTTGAGGGGGGCGAACCATCCGGGCGTAGGTGATTTGGTCGCTATTGGAGAAAGGAACAGAAGAGCATGCATTGTAGCAGTGCTTGTACATGTAACTTAATGCAGGACCGAGTTATTCTATCAGGGTTCCTGCACATTCATTCCGTCCGCAAAACTGCTAGGTTAGCATTCCCACAAAGAGATGGCGACCCCACACACAGTACGCTACTGCGAACTGCAGCCGATTTTATAAAGAAGACTAAATACAAATACTAAGTGAAGCTAAAGCGATAGATCAGTGCTCAAGAATATCTAAGGTGTCAATATTATCACGATGAGAGCCGTAATAATCAAGAAATTGAGGTAAATGACATGATAAGAGACTCCCATGGGACATTTAAGCACTCGACCGATGATGAAAGAACATATTTAAATTTTGTGACTAGCACTCAACCACTCATTGCAAAAACATTCGTTGTATGGTTTGACTAAATTGCGAGCTGGCTAATTCTATTTCATTTTAAGAACAAAAACTCATTGAAATGCCCCTCGAAAGCGACGGGGCTGGTCGAAAGGTTTCGTTTTGCTCGATTCTGCACCGTCGACAATTTCGTGTTTAAGTAGTTTCGTTATCGCGTAGTGCTGCACTGGTTTTTCTGGCTCGCGAAACTCGCACAAACGGCAAGTGGCAGAGAATTCAATTTCATTGTGATGTAGCCGGATGCCCGAACGGCCTACGCCACTTGACCGAAATGCAGCTGGCGCGGGGAATCCACCGCACTGTCTTGGCTCGGTACCGCCGTCTGTCGGACGCCGTTTTACTCACCGAAGGCAGCAAAGGGTGGTGATGGCGCATGCAACGCCACCACTCCCCTGTTGGGTGGTCGGAGATTTGAATATAGAAAAAGGTATTCACACCCTTCAGATGCAATTTCTTCCTAAACTCTTCTTGGCACGAAAGAAGCGTTACGACGTTTCTGCAACTGTATTTGAACAGTCCACGTCGACTTAGTATTTGCCTTTAGTGTCCCTTTAACCAGAGAATTTCAGCATATCTATCTGCAAGCCAAAGCTTACACAATCACTGGATTGATTTGAATGAAGTTTGCGGTATTTAAGAGATAGTTAATTTCTAGCAACGGCCTATAATAGCCTTGTGCTCAGCAGGTTGTTTCTTAGGTGTCATGCTATAGCCATTACAAAGAAATGGCAAGTAATTTCTCCCAAATAAAGTTTATTTGGAGCATAGAATTGATAAGTATACAAGTACACGTATGGGCATATAAACGCAACAAGGACGCGACGTGGGCAGGTCCCTAATCCCTAGCGGGACTCAGCAGTTAATTGGATAAGAATTTTAACAAGGAATATTTAATTTGTCATATGTGCATAATTCTGTAATATTTAAGACGCGCAATCTCACAGAAAAAGTTGTGGTTGGGGAGATTTTATCTGTTTTAGACAACGTGGCTGAGACATGCCCTTTACACACGAACTCCCGCGGTCCGGATCTATTCAGTTTTCAATATTAAGCTGCAGTTTTTTCGGAAACAAATCACTTGGGCCTATTACCTGCCGACAGAGAAGGACCTGTTCTATTGATTTACATGTTGGAAGATTGTCAAAAGGCGATTGTTGCCAACTGATTTTATCCTGCCATCAAGAACTCCTGGCCACATTTGATTTCATTTAGTTTTCGAATTCTTTCTTCGCTCATTTTCCATGAGTAGGACTTATGAAAACGCTCCTACAAAAGCTTGTAAAACGCAGAACTGGCTGGACTAGGACCGAGACCCAGCAAGAAAAATGTGAGGTCTGAAGCGATGCCCTCTCCGTACAAGATCACGCACAACATCAAGAAAGTCGTTCGGAGACGCGGTGTGCCTGGTGTGTTCTCCGTCCCTACCAAGCTCAAAAATATATTTTCCAATTTGCTATGATGATGTAAAAAGGAGGAAACGACAAAAGACATTCTACGACATCCACGTAATGTTCCACAGCAGTGGTGTCTGAGGTTCTATTCTCCAGTGGCAAGTCCCATGTTGGGCAGACTGGCAACTGCGCGAGTCAAAATGAGGGAGCATGCGTAAAATTTGAATAAGATTGACTGCGCCCAATTAGTGATGCATGTTAACACGCATGGAAGCGAGCTGTAATTCGGTAGTGTACGAATTCTGGACAGGAGCAAGAACTTCCCCGCAAGAGAAACACTTGAGCGTTTGATATTAAGAAACATGGTGATAAGTGTGTCAGCGGTACGTCTTTCTTTTTATGCCACTGAGTTTGCTCTTTCGGAGGCAAATCTCAGATTCGACAACGCGTCAGGTTCCTTTTGTACGATAAGATACGCAAGCGGGCACTCGTAAAAGTGTCACGTTTTTTTTTGCGTAAAATAAACTGCTGCTGATAATGACGCTTGTTCGTGTACTTTTCAAAGTTCTTCGTGCCAACCATACATCTAGGTATCCACCAACACAGGATACAAAGTTTTGATTTAGAACCTCGCATGCTTTCCACAAATGTTGCCGAAAATTGATGTCTCAGATTATGCAGAATATTTACAACATTACAACTCTTCACCAAACCAGATATCTCAGTTTTGTAAACTGTACCTGTCAAAGAAACTAAAGCGCATGAAGTTAATATAATTTCACGACTTACTCAATACTGTAGCAATGCTTAGGAGTGTTTTAGCGAATTACGAACTCCCAAGCTAGCAGTGCCGTTCAGATAAGTCTATAATACATTATCTTGCCCGCTTTAGTGTCTCTGTAGGTGCTCTTCAGAGAATTGAGAGCAATATTTACAACCAAAGTGAATAGTTGAAAACAGTGCTTAGTTTTGCAATTCATCAACTTTTGTAATGTCATTCACGGCCTAGAATACGTGCTTCCGATAGTCAGTAGGCTTGACCTTTTCGTTTTAAATGAAAAAACAAAAAACAAAAACAAATTCGTTGAGTGAATGTGTGGTCTTTAGTGGCGGAAGCGCCAGGTATGGCCAAAGAGCACCATGCCAGTGTTAATGAGGTCGAAGTGGTGTGATGAGTTCTATGAAGTTGATGTGACGTGGCTGTAAAGGGGCCTAAACATGGTCGCAAAATTGCGTAAAATCTACGTGTAATAAAATTATGGCAATGACTGATGACGTGTACTAAGAGCATTAAAATGCGTTGCGAAAGAGTGATGCGATATACAAAATACGTAAGCTGCTAACATTGGCTTGAGCACTACTACCCCATCAGTGCCCTTGAAACGTAAGGGCCTGGAGGCTCTGGCTTTTGCAGGCCTGCTTTTTGTATTTTCTTTATTTATGCACAATAAGGATTGTACTGTATTGTATGCGCTATAAAAAAACAACTGTCACAGCGGCATCATCTGGAAAGAGGAAGCGCTACCAAACTACTGGGCTTATAACATGTAGGACAACATCAATATATCGAGGACTGTTTGCTCTTGAAAAGCTGTTCTTGACCAAGGAACATAGCCGGATGAAGAGGGACACAATAGCGGTAAGCAAAAGGAAAATACTTCTTCCTCTTTCGGCTTCCCCTCAATCCAGTAAGACGAGGAGGACGGTCAGCCTGTGACATCTACCACAGGTTGGGGGCTCGTTACTAGTCAAGAGAAAATTATGAGTGCCAAATATGTGTCCTATTCCGATTCGAGTGAATAAGACATGTGTTCGTGTTTTCTTAGTTGGGGGCCAGAAACCCAACTTCGGCTTAATCACGTGAAGCTTATTGCTCCTTTCAGCATCCCACAAGCGTTGCCAGTGGCGTCGCAGTTGGTTTCGTATGAAAGGTTTCAGATCTGTGGCAGGGGGAGCAGCAGAATTAATACCTTGCGATTTCGTCGGTAAGCACATTACCTTCGACTCCTCAATGTCCAGGAACCCAGCATATTACATGACTACGACAGGAATAACGTCGAAGAAGAGTCGAAGAACGTCGAAGAAGAGAAGAAGAAAAACAGGATTTGTAAAGACAATAACGCTTTTACAAGGCTTTACCAGTGAGAATATTATTGCTCCCTAAAATTAATTTCTTTATGTGTTTTACCACAGACAGCACCGCATATTTGCATGGTGGTCAGGTTTGGAAAACGAGTGGCCAACAGCAGCGTAAGAAACACCAGCCCGTGACGTTAACGCGTCCGTGCAGAATTCTGAGCGAGAGTACTTCGATTGGAGTTCATAAAAATGCATTGCAATTTCGGGCTCCGGAGCGTGCTTTGTGAACTGTACAAAGGATGAATCGCGTTCTATCACTTCCCACTCCCGGGGCGGTAACAGCTTCCCGAGAGGCATTCGGCGATGTTCCAAAAGTGTGACTCATTTCTTCGCCAAGTTCTTTCACACGCAGAGAGAAAGGTAGTCTCAGAGACGGTATACTACGAAAAAGTGTTGCACACGGGAAATCGTTAACGGTTATTGAACACGGACATTCTGATTACAGTGCACATTGAGAAAGTAGGTGAAGCTCATATATCCTCTCTGCAAGTGGAATGACGACTCGTTTGATTTTACGTACAAGATTTCGGCAGGGCTTGTTCCGAATGCGCTAGTGGTCATGCGGGTACCTAGAAGGTTGACGGGATCTAGCATCTTCAGCGCGCTTGGAGCGGCACTGATATACGACGGCACCATAGTACATTTGTGATGGAATTAGGCTCTTGTGAAGATTCATTAAGCATTTCCTGTCGCTGCCCCAGAATGTGTGACGTAAAATTTTCAGTAAATTCATTTTTTATGCATTTCACTTTGAGATATCTTATGTGTGGAATGAAAGAAAGTTTAGAGTCAAGTATGATGCCTAAAAACTTGTGCTCGTTGTTCACAGGTATTTGTTCCCAATACATTTCGACAGTGCGATCTGCAGCGAGCCGTTTCTTCTTGGCGAAAACAGAACTTTGTTGGGGCTCATTTTGAACCCCTTTTCCATCTGCCCCCTTAGGAAGTTTGTTCAAGCACTGTTTTACTTGTCTGACAAAGTAAGGTTGCAGGATTTGAAACCTATTTGTATGTTGTCTCTGTAGACGGAATATACGATAGCTGGTTGTAATAATGTACCAAGCTTCTTCATCTTAACGACAAAGAGTGCGCAACTGAATACGGATCCCTGGGGCACACCAGTATACACGCGACAGTACAGTACATTTTTCGCCCGGAATGTACGGTTGTGTAGGTAGCTTTCTATAATTACAATGTTGCCGCGGATGCCCAGCGTCGACAGGTCGCGCAGGATTCTATAACGCCAAGTTGTATCGCACGCCTTTTCCACATCGAGAAACACGGATAAGAAGGATTGTTTATGCACGAAGGCGTCGCGAATATTTGCTTCGATGCGCACGAGATTGTTTGTTGTAGGCCGCCCTTGTCTAAAACCGCACCGATATGGATGAGGAATTTTCTTTGATTCAAGGAAGTGCAAAAAAGGCGACCGTTAGTCGTTGTTCATTTTTTTTCAAAAAGTTTGCAAATTCAGCTTGCGAGGGCGATTTTGCGGCAACTTGTAACTAATGTGGGGTATTTGCCTTGTTTCAGAATCTGAACGACAAGGGCTTCTTTCCATGCAGTAGGAAGGTACCTGGCAACTCCTATAGCGTTGAAAAGTGCGAGTAGCTTTATTTGAGTATCACTGGAGGGGTGTTTAATTATGTCGTACATAATCCTGTCAGGTCCAGGTGCAGAGTACTGACATGCAGCCAAGGTGGCTGTTAATTCGGCAACGTTAAAAGGCAGGTTATAGGATTCGTTCTCTCTGCATGTGCGGTCGATAGCCATGCGTTCTGCTACTTGTTTGTGCTTCAAGAATGCCTCGGAATACTGGTTAGAACTGGAAACGCGCTCAGTGTTTGCCACGAGCGTCAGCTTGCTCTTCCACGCTGTTCGCTTCATCGTTCACTAGGGACAACGGATGAATTTCTTGACCCTTTAGCATTCTTAGCCCGTCCAATACTTTAGCCTCTTGAATTGAATTAAATTATGGGGTTTTACGTGCCAAAACCACTTTCTGATCATGACGCACGCCGTGGTGGGGGACTCCGGAAATTTCGACCACCTGGGGTTCTTTAACGTGCACCTAAATCTAAGTACACGGGTGTTTTCGCATTTCGCCCCCATCGAAATGCGGCCGCCGTGGCCGCGATTCGATCCCGCGACCTCGTGCTCAGCAGCCCAACACCATAGCCACTGAGCAACTACGGCGGGTGTTTCGACTGAATCAAACGCTTTCTCGTAATCAATGAAAGCTATATATAAAGGTTGGTTATATTCCGCACATTTTTCTATCACCTGAGCGAAAGTGTGAATATGGTCTATTGTTGAGTAGCCTTTACGGCATCCTGCCTGGTCCTTTGGTTGACGGAAGTCTAAGGTGTTCCTGATTCTATTTGCAATTACCTTAGTAAATACTTTGTACGCAATGGACAGTAAGCTGATCGGTCTATAATTTTACAAGTCTTTGGCGTCCCCTTTCTTATGGATTAGGATTATGTTAGCGTTTTTCCAAGATTCCGGTGCGCTCGAAGTAATGAGGCATTGCGTATACAGGGTGGCCAGTTTCTCTAGAACAATCTGCCCACCATCCTTTAACAAATCTGTTTTACCTGATCCTCCCCAGCTGCCTTCCCCCTTTGCATAGCTCCCAAGGCTTTCTTTACTTCTTCCGGCGTTACCTGTGAGATTTCGAATTCCTCTAGACTATTATCTCTTCCATTATCGTAGTGGGTGCCACTGCTACTGTATAAATCTCTACAGAACCCCTCAACCACTTGAACTATCTCACCCATATTAGTAATGGTATCGCTGGCTTTGTCTCTTAACGCATACATCTGATTCTTGCCAATTCCTGGTTTCTTCTTCACTGCTTTTAGGCTTCCTCGTATATAATTAGTAAGTCCTATATTTATATAATAGCGATCATAATTTCATAATCAGAAAGGCAAAAGGAACGGCAGAAAAGAAACATTGAAAGCCACCAAAACAATGTAGTCATACTCACGTCCGCATGTATTGAAACAAAAGTAAATGAAAAGAACATGCGCTTTGTTTCAAAGAATTGTAGAGAACTTCCCGACTGATGTCAGGAACCCATGTCTGACACTCCCAGGCGGCACTGCTCACCACAAGAGTTTCTTTCTGAGCGGACTGACATCATCATCCTCATCCTCCTCCTATTTTACCTCCACTGCGAGACGAATGCCTCTCCCTGCGATCTCCAATTATCCCTGGCATGCGCCAACCGATTGCAAGTAGCGCCCGCGAATTTCCCGATTTCATCGCTCCACCTAGTCTTCTGTCATCCTTGACTGCGCGTCCCTTCTCTAGCTGCCCATTCTGTAACCCTAATGGTCCAACGGTCATCTAACCTGCGCATACCTGCCCAACTCCATTTTCGCTCCAAATGTCAATTAGAATATCGGCTTTACCCATTTGCTCTCTGATCCAAACTGCTATCTTTCTGTCTCTTAACGTTATGCATAGCATTCTTCGTTCCATCGACATAATCATCGTCTATCGAATGTTCTGCAAATTACTGCGGCACACCTGCTTTTTAGGGTATACCGAAGTAATCTAGCCACGCAGCCACATCTAGAAGATGGTAATTCACACAGGTGCCACGGTCTCATTCTCGTTCAGCGTAAGTGGAGCGGTGGACACCTTGATTAGAAACTAGTACACATTCGCCGAACTCCATTGAAAGGCTTACGGTGAGCGTTTTCTAATGTTGTTAGCACTCCCTGCCTACTTAAGCCACTTTGAGCCCGCCCGCCCATCCGCCCATCCATCCATCCATCCGCCCATCCATCCATCCATCCGTCCGTCCGCCCATCCGTCCGTCCGCCCATCCGTCCATCCGCCCATCCATCCATCCATCCATCCATCCATCCATCCATCCATCCATCCATCCATCCATCCATCCATCCATCCATCCATCCATCCATCCATCCATCCATCCATCCGTCCATCCGTCCGTCCGTCCGTCCGTCCGTCCGTCCGTCCGTCCGTCCGTCCGTCCGTCCATCCATCCATCCATCCATCCGTCCGTCCGTCCGTCCGTCCGTCCGTCCGTCCGTCCGTCCGTCCGTCCGTCCATCCATCCATCCATCCATCCATCCATCCATCCATCCATCCGTCCGTCCGTCCATCCATCCATCCATCCATCCATCCATCCATCCTCTTCCATGACCCAAAGGCTCAAGTTGGCTACCAGATTGGGTCAGTAGGTCGTGATGCCATCATGGTCATTGCGTCGTCATTCCAGCTTTTTTGTCCAACGGTCGTCATGCCGTCCTCATCAAACAATCATCTGGCATTCGTTGTCACACCGCTGTTGCGATGCCGTCGTCATGCCATCGTGGTCACTGCATTTTGATTCCTCCAGCTATCTCATCGAGCTCTAGTCATAATATTGTCGTCCCGCCATCGTCATCGAACAGTCGTTATGCAATTGTCACATTGCCGTCGAGATGGCGTCATGGTCATTGCATCATCGTCACTCCAGCTTTGTCATCCTACTCTCATCATGCCGTTTTCCTCACGTCATCTTCGTCGAACACCCGTCATGCGTTATTTATGACACCTCCATCTAAATTCCATCGTGGTCATTCTATCATAGTCATTTCAACTTCGTCATCAGGTTCACGACATGCCATCATCGCCACGCCATTGTAGCTATACAGTCGTCGTCACTAGAGTGTACTAGAATGGTGGAGTGGGTTCAACAGAGGCCACGGCAAGCTGCGGGAGTGAAGCAATTAAGAACGTTGAAATTTGCAGCGACGCTGGCGTCGCCTTCTTCTGAAGTTCCGGCTGATTCGGTGCTTGGCGGCCCGACGTAGAAATTTGCGGCGGCGCTGCTGTTGCCTTCTTCGGAAGTTCCGGCCAATCCGGTGTCTCGGCAGCCCGGTGGAACCGCGCGTACCAGCGATTACGGCGGCACCGAGCTGTCGTATGCTCGACGCGCCGCCATCTGCTCCACACACCACCGTGCTTGTGTTTTGTTTCTGCACTTTTTTGCCTAGTATGTGCGAAAAAAAGAATACGATAAAATTACTGCTTTGCCATGAATTGAGGTTTCTCGCTTCCGTCAAACGATGCCGTCTGCACGATGGATACGTGCGCAGACGGCGCTCGAATATGTCTATAGTTTTTCTAGTAACTTGGCGACTTGGCAAAGTGTTCGAAGGACGAGAGGATGAGCGCACCTCGGTGAAAGAACTATTGTTGTGCAGTGGGTTGCAACACCGTATACAGCAGATTGAAAGGTCAGGCCAAGCTCTCGCTGTTCGGGGTTCCTAAAGATGAAGAAAGGCACCAGGTGTGGGAGCTCAACCTTCACGGAACTGATCGCCCCTTCAGAAGCCAACGACTCAATTTGTGAGCTGCGTTATGATGCAAAGTACATACTGAGACTTTATGTGCATATCCTTGCAGGTCAGGAAGTATCTACACAGCGTGGAAAGCCTGCGCTTCGGTCTGATGCGGTACCCACAATCTTTTGTCGTATCTTCCGGAGTATCGCTACGGGTAGCCCACACTCGAGCAGCCCACGCAAAAGAGAACGGCCTCACATGCAAGAGATGAAGTCAGGTCATCAAAGAGAACTTTGTAAGCTGAACCGTCATTGACACTGAAAGCATGTGATAATGGAAACTTGTGCGAGCTCGATGACATAGACAGCCCATAATATGCTTCCTAATTCAGGCAAATATAAACAATGTCTTTTGCTGTATTCGCCCAGGGGACCTGGAAACCAACTGCGTCTCACGCATATGACACAAAAATAGGAGAAAAAACGGCCATTCCGTAAATATTTTCAAAACACACACCTAACGTACAAAAAAAAATCTGCAGGTAATCAATAATGTCATACAAGCAATAATGTCATTCTCCCTAAATGTAAAATTGCTGCCGTCATAAGGGCATTGTAGAAACATTGTTAGCATTCAATATGTCGCCTTGAGAAAGGCGGAAAACGACGGTTCACCAATTTTTATTTAACACCTGATTAAGTACCACAGTTTATTTATTCCTGTACCTCGTCCTGACCATTCCTGTACATGAGCCCCATGCCTTAGCAATATGAGCTCTGAATTTCGTTCCCCCACGACACAGTGAAAACACGCACATAAGGTTTAAGAAGGAAAACAACAAACGCGTTCCATCTGATTGCAGTCATGCTCGAACGCAACCGCGACGCTGTTTTCGAGGGCGGCCGTGCTTCTGTTCGGCATGCTCCGTCGCTGCCGGCGTGCGCGGCCATGGCGTTCAGGAAAAATTGACGGTGGCGCCACTTGGATTTTCAGTAAAAAATACTCTAACGCTGAGCCCACTCTCCCAATCTACTACACTCTATCATCACGCTATTGTCATACACTCGTCATCATATCGCCCTCATACCATTTTTATATAATTGTCCACATGGATTCGTTGTCATACCGCTGTCTAGACGCTGTCGCAGTCGTTGCATCGTTGTCATTCTAACGTCATCATGCGACTCTCGCCACGCCGCCTTCGTCCCACCATCGTTGTCATGCAGTCGTCCTCATACCACTGTCGTCATGCAATCGTCTTCACGCTATCGTTTCATCATCGTCATCACATCCGGGAGTCATCATCCCTTCGCCGTATTGCCATTATCGTCATGCCACCTTGGTCGTTCCATCGACGCCAATGCTTGTTCATCATTCTGTTGTGAATATTCTCCCGCTATTAAATCATGATTGTGCCGCCGTTGTCGTGCCATCATCGGCATTGCGTCGTCGCGAGATAGTCGTCATCATACATTCCTTATTACAGCGGCGGCGTGAATGTTCCATAGTCGTCCCTCCAGCTTCGTTATTCCACTGACGCTTTCTTCGTCACACAAGCTTGCTGATGTAGGTCGTCGCACCATTGTCATCAAGCCACTGTCGTCATCACTCGTAGTAATCCCATCGTCCTCAAACTGTCGCCATGTCAGCGTCGTCACTGCATCGTCGTCATGCAGCCGTCGTAATGCATTTGTCGTCACACCGCCGTTTTTTGATGCCGTCGCGGCCGCTTCATGGCCGTCATTGCAGCTTCGTCTTCCGGTTATAGTCGTACCGTCGTCGTCATCTCAATGTCGTCGTCGTCATACCGCCGTTGTCATTCCACCGACCTCATTCCACCTTCCATATCCAGCTTTTCTGGACACGAACCAACTAGCGCCCCATGCGGCCCCGGTACGAAGCCAGCGCATTTTGAATGGAGCGAGCGGGTTTTTCGCGAATAACACAAACGGCAGGTAGATTATTGAAAAAAGGCAGGTGACAGACATGTTCTGGAAGACAATTCACACGAACCAAATGCAGTGATCACGCTCTGGCAAGCAAGAATTTTGTTCCCACAGCGGTTAATGATTCAGCAATGGAAGCCTATGGAAACGTCAAAAAATTTGTGCGCCATTTTCGAGACAAAAACGGTAGCTATGATAAAGCTACGGCGTCTATCGTATTAGTCGGCACAGCGTATGTAGCCCAGAGACTCAGCTTTTGATTGATGTCTATCTAGACTCTCTACAGTGGCCTAACACTGTTCCCAAAAGCGATTTTTGAAACACAGTCGTGCAAGTTTACTTGTTATCTACACTATTAAGCAAAAGTACACCCTTTTGCCACACAACGATAATCGTCATCTGTCTTGTCCGCATTTCCTTTCTTTAGCGCTGCGAGCCCGGTACTTCCCAGTAACGAACTGCATGCGCGTTATCAGCATGACATAGCATTCCCGACCGGAGAGTAGCGCGCGCGGCGTTTTCAAGAGAGGAGGCGCAAGCAAGGCAGATAACAATTATCGTTGTGTGGCAGATATACACCCCAAAGGGTGTACTTATGTCTAATAGTGTATCACATGCTGAAGCGTTGGAAGCCGTGGCCGAGTCATTTGATCACTAGCACCTATCGTTCCACATCATGCTGTCAACGGTTCGACGTCGTTCTGTGTGATCCTTTTTTTTAATGGCCCTTTGGGCTGAGTTCGACAGTTCCTGAGTAGATGGCCGAAACGCAAAGCTCAAGATTTGGTTTCCGTTTTGTTTTTCCAAGGAAGGCTCTTCAAACATTATATTTTCTATTTTTACTGCCTAAAACGTAGCAATGGGTTGCTTATTTGTTTAGTCATCGTTTTCATTATCAGATTTTATGCCTTGGACTACATAACAAGCATGCGCATGTCTGTGTTACGTTAAAGAAATACTATTGTGCCTTGTAGCACGGACATACTGAGGAATTCTGGACAGTGACCTTCACCATCCTGGTGGAACTTCACGGCAATGCCCTGGACAAAATTTTAAACAATTTTATTTCTATATAATAGCTGAGTATCCAAAGATGTAGCTGTCTGTGCCTAGAGGGTAGTGCTTTGGAACAACATATGCTTTTATGGCAGTTAGTCGGAACATTGGTGGTGCGTTAAAGTAGTGTTTTGGTCCGGGATGGGCGGTTATGTCACATGACAGGAGAAAGCGGTTTTCCTACTTCTCAGCAGAGAGCACATTGACTTGAAGAAATGCCAAATTTAAACCGTTAGGCGATTTATTTCACCAGGAGTTTTGAATGGTAATTGAAGAGCGAGTGTCGTTAAGTCTGTTTGCACTCGCATGTTTTTGTGAGGAAACAGGGAAGGAGAGGGAGTGTAAATGGGTGCGTAGACCATGAGCGCGCATGCGTGTGTACTTGTATTTGCGTGGGCGTACGTGTTTGTGTCTCAATATTTGAATATGCGTGCGCACGAGTGCGTGTATGCCTGTGCAATCATACGCGTGTTTGTGTGTCCGTGCACTTCCCTGTGCGTACTTATCTACATTTTGGTGCGTGTGTGCATGCGTGGGCGAGTGTAACATGAATACAGGCGAGCATTTGTCGTCTCTCTCTCTCTCTCTCTGTGTGTGTGTTTAAATCTACGAGACAAGAATGAATGACATTGCATTTATAGCATTATCTCTTTATAAAAGCGAAATCAATGCAAAAAACAAAAACGCCGCTCCCTTCAACTCTGAAGAGGTATGACCAGCGAAACTATGTATGTGGGGCCCTTAATGGCGAACTGCACCTGCGCCTCGGGTCGGCCCGGCATTGCACCATCTTCGGTATCGGCGCACGTATGGGGAGTGCTTAACGCGTGGTTCACCTCCGCCGCAGGTGGATCCTGCATTGCACAATCTTCGGGATTTTGTTCTACACACCGACATGATAGTGGGGAAAGTAGCACTTTAGCTCGGGTGCTCCTATCTAAATACATGTAAAAGGAGAATTCGTTTTTCTCGGCAACCACTTCACCAAACCTGGCGACATTTGTTGCATTTAAAAGAAGAATGTAAAACCTAATGACCGCCAGTTTCGAATTTCTCATTTAGCTCATCAATTTTTTAGTAAACATGGGCAAAATCGCAATTTTTCAGAAAACGAAACTATCAAGTTTTCAACTCTGTAACTCAGCAATCATAAATGATATCACAATTCGGTGAATTGAATCTATCAGTAAATCTAAAGCGGACACAACTGATACATCACACAGGAATCTCAAAAAAGATTGCAATATGTAAATATAGCTTTTGCGGAACCCCTGTGCACAACCTAACGAACTGACGTAAGATATAAATTGACATATCGAATTTGTTCGCTTTGAATGATCTAACCGATGCCGTTTACAGAACCAGGATATCTGTTCTTGATGCAGAGCTATTAATTTGTAAACTTCATGCTTCTACTTTATTAGCATTGCCGAATGTTTGGAACTTCCTTTAACAAAATTTAGGCCCTAAATATAAATTTCGCTTCCAACAGTCACTAGAAGTTACCTTTGACTCTCAAATGCAACAAATTGCATTAAAACCGATCCAGGGGTTATCTGATAAAAGCGATTCAGTGTTTTAAAGTATCTGAATAGGCCTCGTTGGAGTTGGGCCCGAGCTAATGCTAGCACTCAGTGGCTTCGCTGAAAAAAAAAAGAAAGAAAACAGGAAAAGAAGAAAAAAAAAAGCCTCAGCCGTCAATATCCCAGCCCCAGATTTCGTCACGATGGCACCATCACCATCGGCACGGCTCCATAGGCCGCTACAAAGCCGTTCACTATCATTACCTTCCTTCCCTCGGCGCAAGTGCATTGTCTTGATGCCTGTGAGGCACTAAATCCCCACCATCATTGCGTCATGCATCGTTTCTAAGACCAAGCAAGCTTTTGGCGGCACATGTTCGCTGCTATATTTCACTAAAACTTTAAACTCCTTGCCTTTCAAAAACAGCGTGTATAAACGAAAGAGGAGTGGCGACAAGGGACATGCTCAAGGGGCCATACTATTGATGACAGCATCACAAAAGGCTTGGTGCGGTCAGGTTGACTTTACAGGTTTGTGAGGATTGGCAAATGAGGTAGTTGGTTCATTATCACAGAAAGAACAGCGCTTCATATAGTTAGCACAGTCTGTGTGTGGTTGCTCCTTTGTGTCCCGTCTTGAAGGGCAGTTCTTTCTGTGACTTCACAGATGGTCTTTTTCTGCGTCAGTTACGCCTTTCAAGAGCGATTACTTGGAAAATTTTCGTTCGCATGGCTCTTACAGAAGCATGTTTAACCGAAATTTCTTCGCTCCGCTGCATAATCTCGAGGGCAAGCCCCAAACTGCTGATTTGCTTTAGTCACCTAAGATTAATTACTAAACATTAATTTAGCGTAGCTTTATTAATTACGCACCCCACTTCCGAACTTACTCAGCATCCAGAGTTACCCATCTGTACACTCGAATTACAAAATGATGTCACCAATACTTTTATTGGTTTAATGGTTTTATTTGATGCAGTTAAAAAACAGCCGGCATATTGATAGTGCTTTTTATAAAGCAAGTGTGAAAGCTTGGGCAGGTTCATGAGCTTAAGCACATGTGCCCAAACTTGCACTTCTTTGTTTACAAACTATTTTCCTACGCTATACAAGAAGCACCTCAGCGCTACGGTATATCAAACAAGGTGTGGGAGAATATTCTGCGCACTCCCGATTAAATTTCTGAGCGTTGGTGGCATCAGGCTCGGTTTCCTGGCATCATCAGGAATAAGAACAGCTGCCTGGGGGAAAGCACTGGATACATTTTCAGTATTTTGTGACATACGGATCTGCGCAGACATGTACGTTAGAACTAAAACTACTGAAATATTAAGGTGAGGGTTTTGCTGCACATATTTTCGCTGCCTAATGTTAAAATAAAAAAAAATACTGTGATTTTGTGACGATGCTGACATGAAATATGAGCTGCGACACAGTACCCGTGGTGGAGCTGGCCCTGGACTAAAGGGCCACATTGAACCATGAAATGCTATTTTGATAAATACCAGTAACTGGGAAGTCTTTAGCTCTAGAAATTTTGGTATGTCGGCGCGGCTGTGATGTCTTGAGGGCCCTTTTTACCCCTAGCGCAATATTTCAGCTAATATTGCCACGTGCGTTTACTTTGGCTTGTAGCGACGCGACCGGCGTCGATGCGCTTGCAGCAAAAAGCGCTTGCTGTACCTCGTCCTTTACGACGTCGGCGAGCGAGAATATTTGTGGTTGCGCACCCGGTAGCAATTTGTGCAGCTCATCGTGCACGATGGCACGGGTGATATCTCGAAGGGCCACTGCGAAGGCACTTCGGGAGTCGTCGCAGTCTGACGGAGGAGCGCGTAAGTTGCGGTCGTTCTGCTTTGCGTGAAGCTCGAGCGTCTTCTCAATAGTGGCCGCTTCGCTAATTCATTCGGCGACGGTCCTCAGCGGGTTGTGAATGAGAGCGACGAAAAGTTGCTCCTTGACGGCCCTCATAAGGTACTGAAGCTTCTTGTCTTCAGTCATGTTGGCGTCCGCGTGGCGGAAGAGCTTTTGCATTTCTTCCGCAAAGACGGTTACGGACTCGTTTGGATGCTGCTGCCGAGTTTGAAGCAAGCCCTCAGCTCTTTCTTTGCGCGAAATACTTGCGAAAGTTGCAGATAAATGCCTCTTGAAAGCGGCCCACGTCGTCAAGGACAGCTCCTGGTTCTCGTACCAGGTTCCAGCAATCTTCGACAGAGAAGAAGACGTTCCGAAGTTTGTCTTCGTCAGACCACTTGTTGAAGGTTGCAACTCGTTCGTAATGTTCCAGCCAATCTTGTACATCTTTGCAAGTGGAGCCGCTAAACAGCGGAGGTACTCGCGGCTACTGGACGACGAGCGGCGCAGGTGTGATGGCGGCTTGCATTGGTGACGTCGAGCGGTGGTTCACACGGCGACCAGGGGCATGTAGCGGTCCCAATTCAGCGGGAAGTCCTTTTAGTCGGCGGATGCTCCGAGTTTCCTCCTCCTTGTCTTCTCCGGAGCTGTCTTCCGCGTTGCCAGCTCCAGATGCACTTGGGCTGGTGTCACGGCTCTGAGGGGGTGTCCGAAGCATAATCACTTCCACCAAAATGTCACATAGGTGACGGTGAACTGCCCGGCACATAGGCACACAGAAAGAGACACTGCATCGGTGGTAGACTTAAAGAGAGTTTAATGGGCGAACTTGTGCCCGAAATCAAGCGAACAACTCTGTGACGGCGAAAGCAGCAAGCGCGCCTGGGGCGTTAGTTGGACTGAGCCAACGCACGCGGTGGTCCCGTATTTATACGTTTAACGTCCGCGATCGAAAATCGTCAAGCGAGGCTGCTTGCGTCGCAGTGACGCCGGTCGCGTCGCAGTGACGCGAGCTACGTAGCTCGCGTCGCTACATCATCATCATCATCATCATCATCATCATCATCATCATCATCATCCTGGTTACGCCAACTGCAGGGCAAAGGCCTCTCCCATACTTCTCCAACAACCCCGGTCATGTACTAATTGTGGCCATGTGGTCCCTGCAAACTTCTTAATCTCATCCGCCCACCTAACTTTCTGCCGCCCCCTGCTACGCTTCCCTTCCCTTGGAATCCAGTCCGTAACCCTTAATGACCATCGGTTATCTTTCCTCCTCGTTACATGTCCTGACCATGCCCATTCCTTTTTCTTGATTTTAACTAAGATGTCATTAACTCACTACACGCCGAAATAAACGCACGTGGCATCCGTCGTTTTGCCTACGAAGAGCTCCTGTTCCTCGGCCACGTAGTTAATCACGAAGGCGTGCGTTAGGACACCCAAAAATACGGCTGCCATCGAAAGTTTCCCGATACCCAGTGAAAAGACAGCTGTCCGTAGATTCTTGGGGCTCTGTGCGTATTACAGGCGTTTTGTCCGAGATTTCTGTCGAATCGCAGAGCCTCTCACTCGCCTTACGAAAGCCGACGTGCAGTTCACATGGAAGAAGCTTCAAGAAGGCGCTTTTCGCGAACTACAAAGACGCTTGCAGTCACCGCTAGTGCTCGGCCATTTCGACGAGAGCGCCGACACCGAGATCCACACGGATACAAGCAGCATAGGACTCGGTGCTGTGTTGATTCAAAAGAAGAACGGCCTCAAGTGAGCCATCGCCTACTCGAGCAGATCCCTGTCGAAAACCGAATTAAACTATTCGACGACCGAAAAGGAATGCCTCGCTGTCGTTTGGGCAGTCACAAAATTTTGGCCGTATCTTAACGGGAAGCACTTCAAGGTCGTCAGTGAGCACCACGCTCTGTGCTGGTTCGCTAACTTGAAAGACCCGTCAGGTCGCCTCGCTCGTTGGAGCTTGCGACTACAGGAGTTCGACGGCACCGTCGTGTATAAGTCAGGGCGAAAGCACACAGACGCCGACTGCCTTTCGAGAGCCCCTGTTGAATCCGCCCCGCCCTGCGATGATGACGACGATGCCTTCCTTTGGCCAATAAGCTCTAACACCTTCGCAAAAGATCGATGCGCCGATCCTGATCTACGCTGTGTCGTTCGATTGGCCTTCGGGATATTGGTTCGAGATACCGGTCGCGTCACTCGATGCGTTTCGATCACGGACGCGAAACGTATAAATACGGGACCACCGCGTGCACTGGCTCAGTCGGACGAACGCCCTAGGCGCGCTCGCTGTTTTCGCCGTCACCGAGTTGTTCGCATGATTTAGAGCACAAGTTCGCCCACTAAACTCTAAGTCTACCGCCGACGCAGTGTCCCTTTCGGTCTGCCTGCGTGCCGGGCAGCTCACCGTCACCTACGTGACAATATTCAAAACAACTATAAACATACCCGCCGTGGTTGTTCAGTGGCTATGATGTTGGGCTGCTGAGTACGAGGTCGCGGGATCGAATCCCGGTCATGGCGGCCGCATTTCGATGGGGGCAAAATGGAAAACAACCGTGTAGTTAGATTTAGGTGCACGTTAAAGATCCCCCGGTGGTCGAAATTTCCGAAGTCCTCCACTACGGCGTGCCTCATGATCAGACAGTGGTTTTGGCACGTAAAACCCCATAATTTTTATGTAAACATCTTTGTTTGGGGGGGGGGGGAGCTTTTTTAGCGTCTAACCACTATTCCAATGTTATCGGTTAGGAACAAGACGCGACTCCATATGTCGTCACAGGTCCAATAGCGAAAGAGCGTTATCTTATCAGACTGCGCGCGTGAAGCGAATACTGGTGTACATTATCCATCATATTTCAGGACCCTAGATTACGCTACAATGTATGAGCATTCCAATCTGACAAACCGATGCCTTGATTCGTAGAGCAGATTAAGAGGAAGCACTACTTTGCGCGCAGCCATCGTTGTGCTTAGAATGTTATTTTCTTTTCCAGCGCAAGCTCACCCCCTTTATTATGAGTTATATTTGTGACTCACTCTTTTGGAACTGCCTTGTTTTTCACATCACTACAACTTGGCAGTGCAGACGTTCTACATATTCATTGAGTGAATACTGGGAAATGGACTAGGACATTTGCAGCGTGTGCGTTTGCACATCTACTGCAACAATTTATTTTTCATAACACACTTTTTTAATTTAGGAGGCTGTAAATGACAGGAACCTTATCATAACAGGAGGCCTTGATAATACAAAAAAATTCTTAATGCTTATTAGTAGGCTTTTACCTCATGGTAAGGAATTTCAATAAAGATACCCTTATGATAAATGAAAGCCTATCCGCTTGACAACGTTTCATCCGAGTTGCACATTTGCAAGCTGATACCTATGTGAAGGTGGTACTTATCGCGAGCCCTAGACTTATGTCCAACCATCAAACAAAGGGTTATTCCGAATGTTTCACTTCAGGAAGGCGTGTTACCCTCCTGCCCTTCAATCCGGTTGGCAAACACGCACAAGACGAAAGTGCTGCGCCAAGAGAGTCGTTAGTCCAAACCCACGACGTACCGTAGCACATCTAGCTTATCTTGCTGCCATTGAGGCTTGGATAAGACAGAGAGAGAGAAGAGAACAACTTTAGTAAATATGCCTGCAGAGTCGGTTAGGCTCCCTCCACGCAGGGAGGACAAGCTTTTACCGCGACGCGGCCACTACGTCAGTCTCGTGCATTGTGCTCCTCGAGATCTTGGTTCCTCGCTACTTCCGTGGATCCGAGAGGGCCACCACCCCCTTCCTGGGGGTGCTGCCCCCCTTCTCCTCGGTTTCGCGAGGTCGCTGCCTCTCTAGAGCTGCCGAGATCTGCTGGACGGCCTTTAGTTGTGTATCTTGGTCATAGGTCCTCGTTGCAGCCTCTAGCTGCGGCGGGATCGTCGTCTTCTCACTGGCTTCTCGTGGATTTATACTACAGTCCCAAAGGATGTGAGCCGCGGTGGCTCTCTCCTTAGAGCACAGTCTACACACGTCACTCGCGTACACGCTCGGACACACGTGCTTAGCTAGCACCGGGGTGAGCAGGGACCCCGTCTGTAATTGCCTGTATAACACTGCCTCCTCCCGGGTAAGCCCCGGGTGAGGTCGCGGCATAGTCTGTCTGTTAAGTCTGTACCACTTCACTATTTCGTTGAAGGTGGTCATCTTGTCCTTGGCACTGCACCGCGACCAACACTCCGAGTCGGCCGTGCTTGCAGCTGCGCGGTTGGTTAGTCCTCGCGCGGCCGAGTTGTTCGTCTCGTTGTGGGTCACGTTCCCGCGTTCCGACACGTCACTGCCCGTGTGGGCCGGAAACCACTTGATCACCACAGCGCTTTTGCGTCCGATGTCTTCGGCCTTGCGCAGTATGCGCGCAGCCTCGCTACATACCCTACCCTTGGCGTAGTTCTTCACTGTCGTTCTAGAGTCACACAACACTGTAGTGCATCCGGGGTCGGAGAGGGCCAAGGCGATGGCCACCTCTTCCGCCTGGTGCACCTGTCGAGTCCGGACGCTCGCCGCGGTCTTCGTTGCACCCGTCGATGCCCCGACAGCCACCACCGCGTATGCGTCGCTGCTCCCTCGATACTCCGCCGCGTCCACGTAGATGGCGCCTTCTCTGGCGTGGAGGTCCACGAGCGCCCTGGCCCTCGCCAACCTCCGCTCCTTGTTGTGCTCGGGGTTCACGTTCCTCGGGATAGGGCAGACCCTGAGGTTTCTGCTGATGCTATCCGGTATAGGTACGTCTTTCCGCTGCTCGCGTTCCCTCGGCTCGAGGCCATTTAAAAAAATTAATGGGGTTTTACGTGCCAAAACCACTTTCTGATTATGAGGCACGCCGTAGTGGAGGACTCCGGAAATTTCAACCACCTGGGGTTCTTTAACGTGCACCTAAATCTAAGCACACGGGTGTTTCCGCATTTCGCCCCCATCGAAATGTGGCCGCCGTGGCCGGGATTCGATCCCGCGATCTCGTGTTCAGCAGCCCAACACCATAGCCACTGAGCAACTACGGCGGGTTGGCTCGAGGCCAAGGTGCCGCAGTATCTTTCTTCCGGTTCTCGTTTCAGAGAGACGCTCCAGTTGCGCCATTCTCTGTGCTTCTGCTATTTCATCCAGCGTGTTGTGGACTCCCAGCGCCATGAATTTATCGGTGCTCGTGCTCCCGAGGAGGCCGAGTGCCGCCTTATACGCCTTGCGTATTGTGGCGTCTATCTTGTTACGTTCGCTCGACCTCCAGTTGTGGAAGGCGGCCACGTACATTAGGTGGCTAACTGCGAAGGATTGAACGAGCCTAGTCAGGCTCTCCTCCTTGATCCCCGCTCTTCTGTAGGACACCCTCTTGATGAGTCTCATTGCCGCGGCCGCTTTGCCCGCGAGCTTGTTGACCGTTTCACCGTTGACTCGATTTCGCTGGATGAGCAGCCCGAGCACTCGAATGTTCTCGACCTCCGGTATTACTTGTCCTCCCGCTGTCTTGACCGTGATCTTGGGCCGCTCGTACTTGACTTCCATGTTCTTTCTTTTCCTGCCCGCTCCGCTCCTGTCGGTGGAATCACCAGCAGTTCTGACTTGGCCGGAGAGCAAACGAGTCCAGACCCGCCCAGCTGCTCCTCAATGGCGTTGACCGCTTCTTGCAGCGTTGTCTCGATGTGTGCGTCGCTTCCTCCCGGTACCCATCGCGTAACTTCGTCGGCGTAGATGGTGTGCCGGACTCCCGCTACTCTTTCTAGCCGGTTGGCCACCCCGATCATCACGAGGTTGAAGAGAAGCGGGGAGATCACCGAGCCCCGCGGAGTTCCGACGCTGCCCAGCTTCTTCTCTTCGAGCTGCAGGTCTCCCACGCAGATTTCGGTGGTCCGTTACGTCAGGAAGTCTTTGATGTACAGGTATGTCCTCCTGCCCATGTTTAGTCTGGATACTTGGGTCAGGATAGCCGAGTGCTTCACTTTATCGAAGGCGCTCTGCAAGTCCAGCCTGAGTATGGCTCTGTTGTCCTTGGTGCCCGTCATACCGTCGATGATCTCGTTCTTCAGTAAGATCATGGCGTCTTGCGTCCCGAGCTTCTTCCGAAACCCGATGATGGAATTTGGGTAAAACTCCGATTCTTCCAGATAACGCTGCCACCTGTTCATGAGAACGTGCTCGAGGACCTTTCCCACGCATGAAGTGAGCGAGATCGGCCTTTGGGCGGCTTGCCAGGCTTGGGGATGAGGATCGTCTTAGCTGCTTTCCATTGCTTGGGCAGCCTTCCTTCTTGCCAGCACTTGTTGTAGAAGTTCGAGAGCGTTTCGATGGCCGCTTCGTTGAGGTTCTTGAGCGCTCTGTTGGTCACTCGATCGGGACCCGTGGCGGACCTGCCATTGAGATCCCTTTTGCTCGGCGGGCTGTCGTGTGACCGGTAGCCAGGTAATCTCGGCGTCTCTTCGCTGTGTGTTTCTTGAATCATTATGACGTCTGGTTTCCTCGTTAGTTGCTGGAAGTGTAGCTGCAGCACCGCTCTCTTGCCGGTGAAGCCGTTGCAGTTCCAGTGCCAGACCAAGAGGTCTCTCACTGGTGCTGTGGATGCTGCTGTGCGTGCTGTCCCGTCCATGATTGCTGCAGTTTGGCGATGATCTGTGCTTCCATACCTTGTATTTGTGCCTGTATCTGCGTCTGCAGCTGTGCTTGCATTTGCGCCATCATGTTCTGGATCGTGCTCTGTATGTTCGTTGTCATCTGCTGAACTGTTTGCGCGAGCGTAGTGAGGCGTTCGTTGGTTACCTTGCTGGTCGCCTCAAGACGGTCGAGTCTGTCGTCCTGTTTTTCGATTCTCTCCATTATCTTTCGTTCCTTGGCGCCCTCTATGGCTCTCCTCTTGGGAGCCGGTCCCGCCTCCTTCATGGCTCTCGGGTCCACCTCGACCTCTGGTTCGTGCTCGGTTATCTCTTGTTGTTTCCTCTCTTGTGCGGGCTTCGGCAGCAGCTGCTGCTGTTGCTGCAACCCAATTAATGTCGTTAGCTTCTCGTTGATTTCGTTGATGGTTGCGTCCTGTTCGGCGATTCTCCGCTTTAGCATCTCGTTCTCGTCTCTCAGGGCTTTTACCACCCCGTTCTCTTCTTGGATCTTCTTCGCGGTGTTTTGCGCTGGTGGTTGTCTCTTATCTGCCATGTTTGCCTTGACTGCGTCGGCCCAGGCGACTCTTTCCCTCGACTGCGACGGTCTGTGGCGGCTGGCGCTCCTACTTCCCTTGCTGTTGTCCCTCTTGCGGCTGCTGTTGCGCTGCCTCGATTCCCCATGGGGTCTCTCGGCAGATGGCGCTCGCAGCGGCGGAAAGCTTTCCGGATCCGGTTGTTGCTGCACGGTTTCCATCTTGCGTTCCCATTGCCGTTTTTTGACCACGTACGGCATTTTGTACTTGTTTTTGCATTCCCTCTCACCCGTTGGGTGCTGTCCCCCGCAGAGCTTCCACTTGGGCTTGCATTCGTGTTTGTGATCCTCGCTGGGGTTCACAATTCCGCAGCCGAAGCACACTCTGGTGTTGGGATTCGGGCATACGTCTCTTCTATGGCCGACCTTGCCGCATTGCCTGCACACGTCAAAGTGCTTGCGGTAAAGCCCACACCTGACTAATATCGAGCCATACTTGACGTAGTTTGGTACTTTCTGTCCTGCGAAGAGTACTATCACCGGATAAGACATGCATATTTTAACTCGACGGATCACGAGTCCAAAAAAAATCTAGCCATACTTGACGTAGTTCGGTACTTTCTGTCCTGCGAAGAGTACTATCACTGGATAAGACATGCATATTTTAAATCGACGGATCACGAATCCAAAAAAAAGCTGCCCGTGAGAATCCCAGAAGGTTTCTTTCATTTCGTACTTCGTCCTAGCGGCTAATAGTTTCTCACGAAGCATGGCGTTGACTTTGGAAGAGGTAGAGGAGGTGCTCTTTACTATCTCGTCAACCACCGAAAATTGGTCGCCGTGCTGCTAGCCATTCCTAGGAAATTGTCTATGCGACGCCCAGCCACATGCAACACCACACTGTTTTGCAATGGGAGATTCCAGGTGAGGGACAGGGTGGTCATGAAGATGAAGCCACGCTATTTTCTGTAGCAAGTTACGAATGAATGAGTGAATTCCTTCATTTATTGATGATGATGATGATGTGTAGTGTTTTGTGGCGCAAGGGCCAGGTTTGGCCAAAGAGCGCCATGACAAATGGTGGTGTTAACGGTGTATTATGGAAGGTGTGACTTGGCTGTAAAGTGGCCTAAAAATAGTCGCTGTAGAGTGCGTAAAATCTACGTGCTATAAAATTATGGCGATGACTAATGACGAAGACTATGAAGATTAAAATCCATCGTAAAAGAATGAAGCATTGTTTAAAATATGCGAGACGTTAAATTGCTTACAGCACTACTGCCTCGCCAGAGCCCTTGAACCACAAGGGCCTAGAGGCATGTGCTATTCAAAATAATTATCGCAGCGGCATCCTCTGAAGAGAGGAAGCGCTACGAACGTGTGGGGCTAATAACATGCAACACAACATCTTTCAAAAAACCTAAGATGGCGCTGGTGTCAAAGAGTGGTTCTGGACCAAGTAACAACAGGATGAAGGGGGATGTGGTGCCTGTATGCCAAGAGAAAATGTTTTTTTCTTTCGGGTTCGGCTTCCCGACACTCCAGTAGGACGTGGAGGACGGTCAGCCTCTCCCCGCATCTACCACAGGTTGGAGGCTCGTTTCCCGTGAGTAAGAAGTTATGTGTGCCAAAAGTGTGTCCTATTCTTAGACGGCAGAATAGGACATCTGTCCGGCGGGATTTTGTTACAGGAGGCCAGAAACCTAATTGTGGCTTTATTACATGCAGTTTATTATTTGTTTCCATGTCCCACGAGCGTTGCCAGTAGTTCCGCAGTTTTCTGCGCAAGTATGGCCTCAGATCTGTGACAGGGACTGCTGCGGTAGGATTTACAGAATACGATGCAATTGATGTGGCCATCCGGTCCGCCAGAACATTGCCTTCGATGCCCCTATGACCGGGCACCCAGCATATGATGACATGCTGGTTACATATATGCATTTTACATAGGACGGAATAGAGTTCGTTAATGACTGGTTTTTTGTGCTTAGAAAATGACATTAAAGGGGTGGAGACATCAAAATTTTCGTTCATGCGTTTGTTGATTCAAACGTTGCGTCATGCTTCAGGGAGCACGATACACACAGCGGGATTCATATATATCCGATAAATAATTTAATAATACCATTATTATACCGAGCGATTTCGGTTTCGCTTTCTGGGCTCCGGGGGATGCTATGACGTCACAGAGGAGGAAACGCAACATGGCTTGGTCACGTGGGCCACAAAAAATAGTGACATAAAACTATGCTGCGTCGTCTGCTCGCGCATACGCCTGCTCTGCCAGCAGAGGTCAACTGGCGAATCGAAGTGCATGTCGCGATTATTATAATTATTGCGAAGAGCGACAACAACGGTAAGAAAATATTGCGGCTTGTGAGAGTCGGTGATTCATTCCGAAGCGCCGTAAGCCTTAGCTTCGAAGTGAACCGGAAAAGGTCTAGCCACGATATCGGCGGCGCCGAACGATCAGAGGCGGTGAAGCTGCCGTCGGTGCACAGAGTGACCGCTCCTCGTACGCTGATTGGCCGCTTCGCCGTACGGCTGCCGCACAAATGGGTCCCGGGCCCGTGCTCTCTACGGCTAGGAAATCTCGCCGTTCGCGAGCAAAACCGCCGTCGCACGGGGGCCCGCGAACGGCAAACGGCGTGCGGCGAGTTTCCGTGCCGGTAACGTGGACGGGCCTTCACATTGAGAAAGGCCAAGCGAAGGAGAGACCGCTCCGAGCTGCCGAAGTATGCGACTATGCGAGGAGAGAAGCGGACAACACGAACGCCGCATATCCTGGTCCCTTTCGGAATCGGCCGGCTACTGAAACGTGCAAAGTCCCGTCGGCACGGCAACTCGCCGCACGCAGTTTGCCATTCGCGGGCCGCCGTGCGGCGTTCGTGTTGTCCACTTCTCTCCTCCTGTGTCCGTGCCTGCACGCCTTACCCCTTCTTTGCATTAAGAAATGATTTCTATATGCCTGTAGCTCGGTCATAGTGGAGGCTATGCTCGGTCGCTCGGCTCAGCAGGCTCCGTAATCGGCATTTCATCGCTACTCATCATACGTCACGTTTTTGTGCTGGTGTGCTATGACGTCAATATTTTCGTTCCTCCTCTGTGACGTAGTAGCTGCCGCGCTAGCGATGGGTCTCGACTACGAGAAGGAGTTTTTAATGACTTTTTGGAGCTGAATTAAAATTATTCTGAAATGTTTGCAGCGTCCGATACTTCGTTCTGGGTGTCCTTGCATACGGAAGCAGCCTACAACATGCTTTTCATAGCCTCAAAATTTAGTGTCCCAACCCCTTTAAGGCCTTCACAGCACTTAGGGCGTCCGCATATATAACTGATTTCTCGAGTTTCGATTTCTTTATATACTTTACAGCCGACAGCAGTGCGTAGGCCTCAGCCGTAAAGATGCTTGTTTCCGGATGCAGTACATCGGATTCCGAGAAGGATGGGCCGAATGCTGCATAGGACACCCCCTCGCGTGACTTCGATGCGTCTGTGTAGAACTCCGCGCAGGAGTGTTTGTATTGGAGTTCCCGGAAATGCATTTGTATTTCAATCTCTGGAGCGTGTTTTGTGACTTGCATGAAAGATATATCGCATTGTATCATCTGCCACTCCCAAGGAGGTAGCAGCTTAGCTGGAGGCATTAGGCGAAGCTCGAGGAGTGGAACATGCATTTCATGACTAAGCTCCTTAACACGCAGCGAGAAAGGCTGTCTTATGGAGGGACGATTATGAAAGAGTGTAGCATATGTCATGTCATTAACAGTATTATAACACGGATGTTGAGGATTAGAGTGCACTTTCAGAAATTATGTGCGGCTGATGTATGTTCTCTGGAGATGAAGTGACCACTCGTTCGATTCTGCGTATAAACTTTCAACGGGACTTGTCCTGAAAGCGCCCGTGGCTAAGCGGATACCTAGATGGTGGACAGGGTCTAGCATCTTTAACGCACTCGGGGCGGCAGAATGATAGATAACGGTGCCATAGTCTAATCGTGATCGAATGAGGCTTTTATAGAGTTTCATTAAACGTACAATTCCTGTCACTACCCCATCTAGTCTGGGATAGGAGTTTCATTATGTTCATCGTTTTTAGACATCTTTCTTTAAGATGTTTTATGTGGCAAACGAAAGTGAGTCTGTAGTCAAGTGTAACACCTAGAAATTTGTGCTCTTTGTTTACGGGTATTTGTTGTTCACCCAGTTCTAAGCTAGGATCTGGGATCATTCCTCTCTTTCTTGTAAAAAGAACGCAAGAGCTTTTGTTAGCATTGATCTTAAATCCATTCTTGTCTGCCCACATCGACACTTTGTTCAGGTCATGCTGTACCTGTCTCTCGCACACTGCGAGGTTACAGGATTTGAAAGCTATTTGTATGTCGTCCACGTAGACAGAATAAAAGATTGCCGGTGGTAATGAAGCGCGAAGCGTGTTCATCTTCACGATGAAGAGTGTGCAGCTGAGCACGCCTCCTTGCGGTACACCCGTTTCTTGCGTAAAAGGACGCGAAAGTGCGTTACCGACTTCTACGTGGAAGGTACGACTGGACAGATAGCTTTCTATTAGGTTTAGCATATTACCATGGATGCCCATTTCTAACAAGTCTCTTAGGATTCCATAAAGCCACGTTGTATCATACGCCTTTTTCATATCGAGAGATATCGATAGGAAGAACTGTTTATGTATAAATGCGTCCCGGATATTTCCTTCAACACGTACGAGATGATTGGTTGTGGACCGCCCTTCTTAGAAGCCGCACTGATACGGATCAAGCATTTTGCTCATTTCAAGGAAATGGATGAGTCGCCGATTAATCATTTTTTCAAATACCTTACAAAGGCAACTCGTGAGGGCGATCGGGCGGTAACTTGCCACTAAGGAAGGATCTTTGCCTTGTTTCAAAACAGGAACCACAATGGCTTCTTTCCATGCAGTTGGGAGATATCCTGCAGCCCAAATGGTGTTGAAAAGTGTGAGTAATGTAACTTGGGTGTTATTGTGTAGGTTTTTCATCATTTCATACATGATTCTGTCAGCCCCCGGTGCAGATCTCTTGCATGAGCTCAAGGCAGCTCTCAACTCGGCAATACTGAAAGGGCAGTTGTACGATTCATTCTGTAGACATTTTCTTTTGAGTGGCTTACATTCTTCTATTTGCTTATATTTCAGAAAGGATTTCGAATAATGTTTTGAACTTGACACACTCTCAAAGTGCTCCCCAAGTGAGTCTGCCTGATGTTGCAGCGTATCACCCTGTGTGTTTACCAGAGGGAGTGAATATGTTTGTCTCCCTCTAATTCTATTTACGCGGTTCCAGACTTTCGCCTCATCTGTAAACGAGTTGATGTTCGATAAAAACTTTTGCCAACTATCTCTTCTCGCCTGTCGGTGGGTTCTCCTGCCTTCAGACGTAACTTTCTTAATGTTAACAAGGTTCTCTGCAGTGGGCGAAGCGCGTAGCAACCCCCACGTTTTGTTTTGATTCCTACGTGCGACTCTACATTCATCGTTCCACCACGGGACATGCCGTTTGCATGCCGAGCCACTTACTTCGCGTATGCATTTAGATGCGGCATCTATAATGAAAGCTGTAAAGTAATCCACAGCAGCATCTATTTCTAACGAGGACATGTCATCCCACGATATTGACACGTGTACTTATCTTTATCGGGTGACCACGTTTCGCCGCTTAAGAAAAGTAATCGCACAGCGCGGCACGCGCCCGCATGTATCCGAAGTTTCTGGAAAGTTATCGATGCTTCTACCCGGCTGTCTGTTGTCGCCGAACCTTGTGTGATATAATTTCATCGCGTGACGTGAATGGTGTAGAACTTTCTGGAAGGCACGCGGGCCCGAACGATTAGTCTGGAACATTCGACGACTGCTGTATAAAAGCCGACGCGCTTTACCCGCTGATCAGATTTTTGACGATCGCCGACTGTGTTCGCCGCTATCGTTGTGCTTTAAGTGTAGCCTGTTTTGTGGGCACAGGTTCGCCCAATAAAGCTAGTTTTGTCTTTCACAGTACTGCTACTGTGTTCTTTAACGTCACTACCACGTGACATCTGGTGGAGGTGCTTGCGCGTTAATGTACCGAACGCCCCCGCAAAGCGCGATCCAAGCCCAAAGCCCGAGGACAAAACCAACGTCGCCCAAGACCAGCGTGCTAGCCGCCGACTGCAAGGACTGCCCCCAGAGCACGGACTTCTACCTCAGACGAGCAGGAAGATTGCCATCAAGTCCACCCCAATGGCAGCCCCAGCATCCCCCGTCGTGCTGCAGCAGCCCAGGGAGCCCCCCACGTTCCGCGGTTCAACACTCGAGGACCCGGAAACCTGGCTCGAGACGTACGAGAGGGTCGCTGCATTTAACAGCTGGAACAGCGACGACGAACTGCGACATGTCTTCTTCGCATTGGAAGACACTGCCAGAACGTGGTTTGAGAACAGAGAAGCCACCTTAACGACCTGAGACCTTTTCCGAAGAGGCTTCCTGCACACGTTCACAAGCATCGTACGCCGAGAACGAGCCCAAGCACTACTAGAAACCCGAGTGCAGCTGCCTAACGAGACCACCGCGATTTTTACAGAAGAAATGAGCCGCCTATTCCGCCACGCCGACCCGGAAATGTCGGAGGAAAAGAAAGTCCGGCTACTAATGCGGGGTGTAAAGGAAGAACTTTTCGCCGGTATGGTACGAAACCCACCGAAGACCGTCGACGAGTTTTTTCGCGAGGCCACTAGCATCAAGAAGACACTCGAGATGCGAAACCGGCAATTTGACCGCCGCACAAACTCTACAAACTATGCCGGACTTCAATCACTGGCCTCCAACGACCTGCGCGAGGCTATCAGGGCAGTCGTACGAGAGGAGCTTCAGAAGGTGTTCCCGTCGTCGCAGCCTCAAGTGGCCTCGATCGCTGACATCGTCAAAGATGAGGTTCTGTGGTCGCTTGGAGTTCCGGAGCTGCAACCCCAATTACCGCAACCCCAGCCCGAAGCGATGACCTACGCCGCCGTCGTACGCCGTCAAGGTCCCCCTCCGCGACCACGCCAGGGCCCTGCGACGACGCAATTCCGTCGTCCACCACCGCCGCCGCCAACACGCCCACTCGTCGCCCAGCGCACCTACGCGAGAAAGACGGACATTTGGCGAGCCCCCGACCATCGCCCTCTCTGCTATCACTGCGGAGAAGCCGGCCATGAGTACCGCCGATGCCCATACCGGGAGATGGGACTGCGAGGATTCGCCGTCAACGCTCCGCGCCCGCAGCAAGGTGAACGCCCTCGCAATATCGCCGACTACCTCGCCGCTACTCAGTGGAGCACTCGACGACCGTCGCGTTCGCCATCACCAGTACGCTACCTGTCGCCGCAGCGCCGACCATACACTGGCCCAGCCCGGGGCCGGTCAGCGAGCCCATATCCGGAAAACTAAAAGCGGCAACCGATGGAGGTGCGGTTGCTGTTCGTCGAACTGACGAAGACCTCCGCCGCCGATGAAGACGACGAAGAAACCATCTCGACGACCTAATGAACACACGCCGCCATCCCGACGAAGTCGCGAAGCCAAGACTACACCGACGAAAGATGGCTTGATGACGCGACGTTCCAGCTTCAGTTTAACGCGGCGCAGCCGTGATCCGACGCCAAGACACAACTGCAACGCCAGACAAAGAACCACCGACCTCGACGTACTTCTCGACGGCCACGCAGTCACTACCTTAGTCGACACAGGGGCCGGTTACTCCGTAATGAGTGGACACATCGCCGCCCAGTTGAAGAAGGTTAAGACTGCATGGGAGGGCCCTCAAATTCGGACCGCTGGAGGACACCTCATTACGCCGACTGGAATCTGCACGGCAAGAATAACCGTTCATGACCGGACTTACCCTGCCACCTTCGTTATCCTCGAACAGTGTTCACGAGACGTCATTCTCGGCATGGACTTCCTGAACAAACACGGCGCAATCATAAACCTGAAGTCGAAATCGATAACGCTGTCGGAAGATCAAGCGATACCGCCGGAGAGCTTTCGTAGTCACCACGCCTTGAATGTTCTCGAAGATCAAGTGAGCATCCCGCCTCGCTCGAGCATTGTTATTTCGGTCGGCACCGAAACATCCGCTGACGTAGAAGGCGTCATCGAAGGTGAACAACGTCTACTGCTAGACCGTGAATTTGCGTCGCAAGAGGGATCGCTCGACTGCATGGAGGGAAAACTGAAGTGTTGCTGACAAACTTCAGCCGAGAGTTCAAGCACATCAACAAGGGCACGACGATCGCGTACATCGAGGAAATTCTGGAAACCAGTAATGCGTTTGTCCTCTCGGATTCCGCCGCATCTACCCCGCCGACCATGGTTCCCGAACCAGACTACGACATTAATCCAAGTCTCCCCGTGATTAAGCAAAAGCAGCTCAGAAGTCTGCTCCAACGATACAAAGGCTGCTTTTCGACGTCATCGAGGATTCGACAAACACCAGTCGCCAAGCATCGCATAATAACGGAAGACTGCGCTCGACCACTCCGCCAGAGCCCTTACCGAGTTTCACCGCGAGAACGCGAAGCTATAAGAGAGCAAGTCGACGAAATGCTGCGCGACGACATCATACAGCCGTCTAAAAGCCCGTGGGCATCCCCTGTTGTCCTGGTGAAGAAAAAGGACGGAACCCTACGTTTCTGCGTCGATTATCGTCGTCTGAACAAGATCACGAAGAAGGACGTATACCCCCTCCCACGGATAGACGACGCATTGGATCGGCTCTGCAACGCTAAATACTTCTCGTCAATGGACCTCAAGTCTGGCTATTGGCAAATAGAAGTCGATGAAAGAGATCGCGAAAAGACGCCTTCATCACCCCAGACGGCCCCTACGAGTTCAAGGTTATGCCATTCGGACTGTGCTCGGCGCCTGCAACGTTCCAGCGCGTGATGGACGCGGTTTTAGCAGGATTGAAGTGGCAGACCTGTCTCGTTTACTTGGATGACGTCGTCGTCTTCGCCGGAAATTTTGACGATCACCTGAGGCGGCTTGCGACAGTACTAGACGCCATCAAGTCATCAGGGCTCACTCTGAAGCCGGAAAAGTGCCGCTTTGCTTACGATGAGCTTCTGTTCCTAGGCCTTGAATCAGCAAACCTGGTGCCCGCCCAGACCCGCAAAAGACAGCTGCCATCGCACAGTTCCCGCAACCCATCGACAAGAAGGCAGTGCTTAGATTCCTTGGCATGTGTGCCTACTACAGGCGCTTTGTCAAGGACTTTTCACGCATTGCCGAGCCGTTGACACGTCTAACTAAATGTGATGTTGAGTTCAAGTGGGAAACGCCGCAGGCCGACGCATTTGAAGAACTCAAACGACGCATGCAGTCGCCGCCGGTGCTTGCGCACTTCGATGAGTCCGCCGATACAGAAATCCATACTGACGCCAATAGCCTAGGCCTCGGTGCCGTTCTAGTCCAGAGGAGAAACGGAGTCGAACAAGTGATAGCTTACGCTAGCCGGTCGCTGTCAATGCGGAAGGCAACTATTCTACGACCGAAAAGGAATGCCTCGCCATCGTTTGGGCTACAGCTAAATTTCGCCCTTATCTTTGTGGCAGGCCATTCAAAGTCGTCAGTGACCATCACGCGTTCACCCGCCGTGGTTGCTCAGTGGCTATGGTGTTAGGCTACTGAGCACGAGGTCGCGGGATCGAATCCCGGCCATTGCGGCCGCATTCCGATGGGGGCGAAATTCGAAAGCACCCGTGTACTTAAATTTAGGTGCACGTTAAAGAGCCCCAGGTGGTCGAATTTTCCGGAGTCCTCCACTACGGCGTGCCTCATAATCAGAAAGTGGTTTTGGCACGTAAAAACCCCATAATTTTTTTTAACCATCACGCGTTGTGTTGGCTAGCGAATATAAAGGATCCTTCAGGACGACTGGCATGGTGGAGCCTCAGACTACAGGAATACGACATCACTGTAACCTACAAGTCCGGGTGAAAACACTCCGATGCCGATTGTCTATCACGTGCACCCGTTGACCCGCCGCCGCAAGATGACGAGAATGACGACGCCTTCCTTGAAATGATAAGCGCGGAAGATTTCGCCGAACAGCAACGGGCAGACCCGGAGCTAAAAGGCCTCGTCGAATATTTGGAAGGCCACACCGACGTTGTCCCCAGGGCATTTAAGCGCGGATTATCTTCCTTCACGCTTCAAAACAATCTCCTCGTGAAGAAGAACTTTTCACCAGTCCGCGCCAACTACCTTCTTGTTGTCCCGTCAGGACTTCGTCCAGAAGTATTGCACGCCCTACATGACGATCCGACCGCTGGACACCTCGGATTTTCCCGGACACTATCGAGGATACAAGAAAAGTATTATTGGCCGCGCCTGACCGCCGACGTCGCCCGTTATGTCAGAACATGCCGAGACTGTCAGCGACGCAAGGCACCGCCGACGAGGCCAGCCGGATTACTACAGCCAATCGAGCCTCCTTGCCGACCATTCCAGCAGATCGGGATGGACTTGCTGGGACCCTTTCCGACGTCAATAACCGGAAATAAGTGGATCGTCATGGCGACGGACTACCTCACCCGCTTCCCTGAAACAAAAGCACTGCCGAAAGGTAGCGCAGCCGAAGTGGCGAAATTCTTTGTCGAAAACAACCTCATGCGACATGGCGCCCCAGAAGTCCTCATCACCGACAGAGGAACGGCCTTTACAGCGGAGCTCACCCAAGCCATTCTGAAATACAGTCAGACAAGGCACAGGAGGACAATGGCCTATCACCCTCAGACGAATGGTCTTAGGGAGCGGCTGAATAAGACCCTCGCCGACATGCTAGCGATGTACGTCGACGTCGAACACAAGACCTGGGATGCCGTGCTGCCGTACGTAACATTCGCTTACAACACGGCGGTGCAAGAAACAACACAGATCACGCCGTTCAAGCTGGTCTACGGCAGGAACCCGACGACGAAGCTCGACGCCATGCTGCCGCACATCACTGACGAGGAGAACCTTGACGTCACTACCTACCTCCAGCGCGCCGAAGAAGCCCGACAGCTCGCCCGCCTGCGGATCAAGAACCAGCAGAGGACCGACAGCCGACACTACAACCTTTTCGACGACGCTTCGTCGAGTACTAGCCCGGCGACCGTGTTTGGGTATGGACCCCAATACGCTGACGAGGACTGAGTGAGAAACTATTGCGACGCTATTTCGGACCCTACAAGGTCACCCGACGTATTGGTGCACTGGACTATGAGGTCATGCCAGACGGCATTTCGCATTCACAGCGGCGCCGCGCACGACCTGAAGTGGTCCACGTGGTGCGCCTTTCGCCCGAAAGGCGAAGCATCGATTGCGATAGCTAATTAGTAGACAGATATATGCAGTAAGGATAGCAGTTTATTTGTCCGCGTAACTTTGTGAACATTTGCTTGCTAAAATGTGAAACAAAATTAATTAAATGATGGTGTTTTACGTGCCAAGACCACTTTTTGATTATGAGGCAGGTCCTAGGGGAGGACTCGGGAAATTTCGACCACCTGGGGTTATTTAACGTGCACTTAAATTTAGGTACACTGGGGTTTTCGCATTTTGCATTAGCTCACTAAGTTAAAAGCATGGTGTCATGCGCGCGTAAGCAAACATGAACACATCTCACTCGATGACCGCGGAAGCTCGCTGTCACAGCGCTGGAGTGAGAAAGCGCGGCAGTAGTAGCGAGCGAATTTACCTTCGCGCTGCCCCTGACATCGATGCAAACTAAGCGGAGCAAACACAGCGGACACGAAGCTATTAGCACTAGGCGCGCTATGTCCCTATTGCAGATCGCTTTCAGGATAGGGCCCGCGCGGCCGCACCCTACCAAGCACTCGCCGGAGTAGAACGCCGCCACCTCCCTCCCCGCTCATGACGCCAGCTTGACCACTCGGATCGAAGTGCACCGATCCAGTGCTGTCTAGGCGGTGTTGACCAAGCTCTCATCGCGCTCGTTTGCCCGTGTGGAGTTGACAACTTGAAGCACCGCTCAGCGGCATTGATTTGGGCAATAATTATTTCGCATTCACAACTCTGTAAAAATGCTTAAGCGTCCTCAGATTTTTTTAACACTTCCAACCGGGAACAATTTCGTCTTTTCATTTCTCAGCGCGACCGCGAACAGCGACGATGTTGGATAAGCCGTGTGCGCCACGCACGCCCATTAAAACGTGTTTCATCATCATCATCAGCCTGGTTACGCCCACTGCAGGGCAAAGGCCTCTCCAATACTTCTCCAACTACCCCGGTCATGTAATGATTGTGGCCATGTTGTCCCTACAAAATTCCTAATCTCATCTGCCCACCTAACTTGCTGTCGCCCCCCACTACGCTTCCCTTCCCTTGGAATCCAGTCCGCAACCCTCAATGACCATCGGTTATCTTTCCTCCTCATTGCATGTCCTGCCCATGCCCATTTCTTTTTCTCGATTTCAATTAAGATGTCATTAACTCACGTTTGTTCCCTCCCCCAATCTGCTCTTTTCGTATCCCTTAACGTTACACCCATCACTCTTCGTTCCATAGCTCGTTGCATCATCCTCAATTTCAGCAGAACCCTTTTCGTAAAGCTCCAGGTTTCTGCCCCATACGTGAGTACTGGTAACACACAGCTGTTATACGCTTTCCTCTTGAGGGATAGTGGCAACCTTATTCTTATTCTTCTGGTTATTTCAGACTCATGATCCGGATCAGCGGTCATTACCTGTCCTAAGTAGATGAATTCCCTTACCACTTCCCGTGCCTCGCTACCTATTGCAAGCTGCTGTTCTCTTCCGAGACTGTTAAACATTACTTCAGTTTTCTGCAGATTAATTTTTAGACCCACCCTTCTGCTTTGCCTCTCCAGGTCAGTGAGCATGCATTGCAATTGGTGCCCTGAGTTACTAAGCAAGACATTATCATCAGCGAATCGCAAGTTACTAAGTTATTCGCCATTAACTCTTATCCCCATTTCTTCTCAATGTACGTCTCTGAATACCTCCTGTAAACACGCTGTGAATCGCATCTCCCTGCCTCGTATCTCACTGCCTGACGGCTTTCTTTATTGGGATTTTGTTGCTTTCTTCATGGAGGACTACTGTGGCCGTGACGCCGCTATATATGTCTTTCAGTATTTTTAGATACTGCTCGTCTACACCCTGATTCCGTAATGCCTTCATGACTGATTAGGTTTCGGCTGAATTGAACGCTTTCTCGTAATCAATGAAAGCTATATATAAGGGTTGGTTGTATTCCGCACATTTCTCTATCACCTTATTGATAGTGTGAATATGGTCCATTGTTGAGTAGCCTTTACGGAATCCTGCCTGGTCCATTGGTTGGCTGAAGTATCAGGTGTTCCTGATTATATTTGCGATCACCTTAGTAAATACTTCGTAGGCAACAGACAGTAAGCTGATCGGTCTATAATTTTTCAAGTCTTTCGCGTGCCCTTTCTTATGGGTTAGGATTATGTTAGCGTTCTTCCAAGTTTCCGGTACGCTCGAAGTCATGAGGCATTGCGTATACAGGGTGGCCAGTTTTTCTAGAACAATCTGCCCACCACCCTACAACAAATCAGCTCTTACCTGATCCCCTCCGGCTGCCTTCCCCCTTTGCATGGCTCCCAAGGCTTTCTTTACTTCTTCCGGCGTTACTTGTGGGATTTCAAATTCCTCTAGACTATTCTCTCTTCCATTATCGTCGTGGGTGCCACTGGTACGGTATAAATGTCTACAGAACTCCTCAGCCGCTTGGACTATCACATCCATATTAGTAATGATATTGCTGGCTTTGTCTCTTAAAGCATACATCTGATTCTTGGCAATTCCTAGTTTCTTCTTCACTGCTTTTAGGCTTCCTCCGTTCCTGAGAGCATGTTCAATTCTATCTATATTATACTTCCTTATGTCAGCTGTCTTACGCTTGTTGATTAACATGGAAAGTTCTGCGAGTTCTATTCTAGCTGTAGGGTTAGACTCATTCATACATTGGCGTTTTTTGATCAGATCTTTCATCTCCTGCGATAGCTTACTGGCATCCTGTCTAACGAAGTTGCCGCCCACATCTATTGCACGCTCCTAAACAGTGCTCATAAGATTATCGTTCATATCTTCGACACTAAGGTCCTCTTCCTGAGTTGAAGCCGAATACCTGTTTTGTAGCTTTATCCGGAATTCTATTTTCCCTCTTACCGCTAACTCGTTGATCAGCCATGTGTTTCGCACTTGTTTAAGTGCATGAAGCCCTAATGGAACGGAAACCAGCAGCATGCCTGAAAATTTGTAGCGTGCACTTCGTTCGCGAAGAGACACCGACGAATACACCGTCTTCGTACGTGCACACAATGTTCCCACAGGCTTACCGCAAAGTGAATGCTACAGCGGAGGAAAGTCGTACAATCAATGCGCGCGCCTTGTAAGTCTATGGTGCACCGGAAAAGAAATTTTTATGCCGCTTTTAACATCTTTGGGTACAACCTTGACATGGCTTGGGTACAACCTTGACATGGCGGGTAAACGTTCGGACCATGTGCAACGCAAACGATTTAGTGAGTGTGTATAATTTCTTTTCATGCACCTAATTTAATGCAAATATTATTAATGTTCATATCTTGACAAGTAATACCATATGGAGGCATGTGACTGTCATGACATGCCATACGTGCGTATCATTCATGGCATGATAAAATGACATGTAATGTATGCTATGTCGTTCATGTATGTAATAAACGTAATCTCTGCGTTTCATGTCGTATGCATGCACGCTATTCCTCATCTCATGACATGCATCTCATTATTGTCATTACATCTCATTCATGACACGTATCTCATTCATGACGTTGCACGTAATGTCACGCGTAATGCGGAAGCGGCGGAGGGCGATGTTGAGGATTTGAAGGTATCGAAAAGACGGCGTCGCGTCCATTAAGTTGGCTTCTTTACAGCGCGGCGGAATATTTGACATCATTTTAGACCATGTGATAGCGCTCAACAAGTAGTGGCGTCAGCGGCGAAGGAAAAAGCTCGGTGCAACTTTGCTCCCTTTGGAAGCATAAAGAAAGACAGTATTGATGAGTTTTTTTTTTCATCAGCTCTGAAACGGAGCAGCGCCAAATAGTTACCCAGCCTACTGGAGTGTATCTGGCATTTTATACATTTCATACATTTTCATTCTACTATTTTTGCAAACATCTCCATCTGTTTGCCTTTCTTAAAACTTCTCTATTTGCATTCTACCGCCATTTATGACTGTATAAATCTATGCCTGGTTTTTTCCACGAATACTCTAAAGGTATGTTCCTTACCTCGACTGCTGACTTGTTCATGCTTCCTTCTACTTTAAGTCCAAGTGCTTCTTGAAGGTTTCCATTACCTACGGATCTCACTGGGGTAATACATTCGCATTCCATTACGATGCGATGAGTAGTCTTCGGGTTTTCGCTGCAGAAGACACACGCGCCATCTTGTTGCCAATATTTGCTCTAGTATGTTTTTGTTTTTAGGCAACCAGCTCAAGCCTCAAGTAGCAAGGCATTGCCCTTTGTGTTATCGTAAAAAATAGCTTCAATTTTTTTTTCTTCCCAGTTTAAATCTCCGTCTTTTTTGTTCGCAAACCATTCGACCAATTCGCTGTCTCTATTTCTCTCTATCATTTTCTTTCTGATGACCGCTGATTGTTTATGTTTTCAATTAAGCTTTACTTGTTTGCCAACTTTCTGGACCTCTTCCTCAATTTTGCGTCGAAGCTTCTCAGGAACAGACACCTGTGCAATTTAACCACCCATTTATTGACACCCATGTTCTGGAGTCTAACTTCAAATCTAATCTTGCTCCGCACTTCAACTTCAAAAGAGGTCCAAACCATGTCACCATGCACAGCCTCATTTCTGATTTTACCGCGCGCTCCCGAAGCCAATCGGCCTACCGATCTTTCACTAACTTCCAAATCCCGACAAGATATTCGCTTTTAAGCACAGAATAGCATTTGCGAACGTTAGCGCTGGAAACATTCCTTTTCCAGATAACGTGCACCATCTCCTATTTTGTGTATCACCAAAGCGCTCAATGTTTTATTGCTGCTGCATTCCGCTTCCCCTTTGTTTTCAGATTATTTTAGGGGTGTCTGGGTATTTCCTTCATTTATGCATAGGTCTTGCTAAATACATTGCTTGACTATGAGCATGACGCTGTTGAAGTGGCACCACGTTATGACTTCTCACGTTTTTAAAGATCATAATTGCCAATTTGTCTGTGCCAAACTTAAGGCCTAGATCTGTTGCTGCGTTGCCACACATATTTGCAAGTGTCTGTAAATCTCCTGTATTGCCTGCTATCACTATGTCGTCCGAATACATCAGTCTAAAGACCTTCTCTTGCACCCATTGCCAAAGGCGAATGTAAAATAAACCGAACCCTCATTCACTGTTTTCCAGCCGTCTTTCTATTACGTTAATATAAAGAGGGAAAATAAGAGACAGAGGAGACGCTGCCTTACGCCATTGGAAAATTTCCACCACTTCATTGCATTTCTGGAGTTCGCATAAAAATTGCAATCTGTTGCCCCTATATAACTCTCTCAGCAGCTCCACAAAATCGCCATCCATGCATCAGTGCTTGAGAATATCCCATAACAATGCCGTAGGCTACCTTAATATCTAGAAATTCTCTCGATAATGGTCTATTCTGATCTATTGTAAACTCTATGCACTGAGTTCGTACAAAAATATGCACTAAGCGTCTGCCTGGTATGAGCCCATTATGTAGTTCCCGGACAATATCATTCTTCTCCATCTACTTTGACAGTTCAAATTCTATGGTTTGCATTACCATTCGATATATCGCCGACCTTACAGTCACTCGGGAACTCGACGGTATCTGTCGGAAGGCGCAGCAGTTAATTTAGATGGCACTTGGCGGCGGCATGGCATAAGGCGTCCGCGACAGAGAGACGCCCGTCCCACCTCTTCTACGTCTACTTGTACTCTAGCAATTGCTCTAGCAATTAAGCGGACACTCCAGGCGCACAACTGCCGTCGTTGTCGCCGTTAAGTTCCGTATAAAGTCCTAGGGCGATAAAGTCGTCCCCGCGCGCCGTATGCTGTACGTGCAAGCGAAAGCGTGCGAGGGGCTGCTGGCAGGCGCTCCCTCTTCTGCTGCGCGGGAGGCACGAGGGTGAAGCAAGGGAGATGGGGCGTTCTTCTCCGACGGCTGCGTTTTGCCATGCTGGCGCCCTATCTTGGAAGCGATCTGCGACGTGCCAAATTGCGCGCCCGCGCGGGCCTGATCTTCAAAGCGGTCTTCGATCGTTGCGGAGTGCAGGTAGAGCCAGTAGCATCGTGTGCGCTGTGGTTTCGACGTTTCATTCGCGTTGAAACGAGAGGTTCGCAAAGGCCAATTTGCTCGCTGCTGCTGCCGCGAGTCCTCACTTCGGCGTTTCGACAGCGAGTTTCCGCAGCCACGGAGAGAGATGTGTTCATGTTTACCTGTGCACGCGTGACACCGTGCTTGTTCATATAGTTAGTGAGCGAATGTTTACAAGTTTATACGACCGGTAAGACTACTATCCTTAATTTTGATAGCTATTTACTAACTTGCTATCACAATCGATGTTTCGGTTTTCAGGTAAAACTGCGACTTTTTTGTTATTACCGACACTCCAGGCGAAATTCTGTCCTCACTGCTGCCATGTCGTTTGCATAAAGTCGACGTGCGACAAGATCGCGGCTGCTTGCCGCATGCTGTAGGTGCGAGGGAAAGCATGCGAGGGTGGCTTGGGCGGCGGCATCGTCACGCAAGGGGGGAATGCTGAAAGGGTGCAAGCAGAGAGTTACTCTATGCACTTGCCAATCAGGGGCTAGATGGCGCTACGGATGCTGCTGAGCAGCACGGCTCACGGGAACAAATGAACCAGTCGTCAGGTAGCGCGGTTGCGAAGGCGTGTTGTGCACACTGACACAGGCTGGGAAACTGCCTCTCCCGCACATCTGTCCACACAAGCCCGCGTTAAGTTCAAAAGAGCCTCGAAAACAAGAAGGGCCGAAGTGCAGTGGAGCTGAAGTGCGGTTTAGGAGTAAGGATCGACAGCGAATACCTCAGCACCCTTCCGTTTGCCGATGACGTTGTTCTATTAAGCAACACTGCAGACGAGTTACAAAAAATGATTGAGGACTTTAACAGAGAGAGTGTAAGAGTGGGGCTGAAGATTAATATGCAGAAGACAAAGATAATGATGAATAACCGGGCAAAGGAACAATAATTCGAGATCGCCAGTCAGCCTCTTGAATCTGTTAAGGAGTACGTTTGCCTAGGTCAACTAATTAAAGGGACTCTGACCACCAGAAGGACATTCACCGAATAAAAATTGGTTGGATCGCATACGGCAGACATCGTGAGCTCGTTACGGGAAGCTTGCCGTTATCATTGAAAAGGAAGGTATACAATTAGTGCACTTTATCGCTGCCAACATATGGGGCAGAGGCTTGGAGACTAACAAACAAACTTGAGAGCAAGTTAAGGACTGCGCAAAGAGCTGTGGAATGAAGAATACTAGGCATAACTTTAAGAGGCCAAAAGAGAGCGGTTTGGATCAGAGCAAACGGGTATAGACTGCATTCCAATTGACATAAAGAGAAAAATAGCGCTGGGCAGATCATGTAACGCGTAGAGTAGATAACCGTTGTACCATTACGGTGGCAGAATTTGTACCAAGAGAAGAGAAGTGCAGTAGAGGACGACAGAAGACTAGGTGGTGCGACGAAATTAGGAAATTTGTGGGCGCTGGTTGGAGTCAGTTGGCTCAGGACAGGGATAATTGGAGATCGCGAGGAGAGGCCTTCGTCCTGCAGTGGACATAAAATGGCTGCTGCTGCTGATGATGATGATGATGGAGTGAGAAGAAAAGACAAGCGTCACGACTGCTGTTAGCACAGTGGCGCTTGTTTGCTTTTGCATGCCAATGTAACGCTCTCGCATGCGAAATTACCATCCGTGACACGCAATTAGTCATGTGGGCTCTCGCATAAAAGTTGGTTCGAATGTCGAACAGGACACCGGGGCTCGTAGCCTCCGCTGGGGGCTCCCGCTGGGTGTCGGCAGGAGCGGCAGCTTCGCGCTGGTGCAGCGAGTGGCTTTATGTGATACGATATCATTGCACGTTAAAAAGGAAAGCGAAGAAATAGGCGAAGGAATCGTTAAAGACTAAAAAGAACAGGCGTGAAGAAACTCGCGCGCGAAGCCGCCTCCCAACTATAAAAAGAGACGGCTTTACCCTCGCTTCGCGCGACTCAACCGACTGTGACGTCCCTGAGGTGTTTAAACCCACGGTTAATTTGTACCCCTGAGACTCGGGCATCTTGCTGCGACGCTGAGACTAATCTGCATTGGGTTCTTTTACATGGGCACTTATCTACTGTCTACTGGATCCGGGATCCAGTACACAGCGATCGTAGGCTGGTTGCCAGCACCGTAATGCTGAGTGAGCTCAAACAACTCGATACAAATTGTTGGACCGTGCAGCAGCTACTATTCTTGATCGCGACCTCAAAAAATGGATCCGCATCAGGCTTGATTGCGATTTGAAGGGTCCGTGTTTCACTCCTAACAAAAGCGCCCGAGAGACAAGGTGGTTCAAACCACCGCTGCCCTATTCTCGCAACACAACACGCGGAGTCCAGGTGCCACACAGTACGGTCCGCATTCTTTTTAGAAATGGGTTACCTAAGCATACGCCTGTGCTAAAGCACTCGACTGCTTGCAACTCGCTACTGCAGAAATGGCACTGGTCAAACACGATATAGAGAGAAAGAGAGGCAAGACTCGGATTACGCTGAGTTAAAATCGAAGGTGTAAATTTTTCGGTTTGATCAGGCTGGCGAGGACGAACTATTTAAAGTCAAGCGTCGAAAAATCACTTACGAAGCAGATAACACAATACTTTTGACGAGCAAATGTATTACAGGGTACTCATACTAAATTTATTGGCACATAAAACAACTTATACCACTGTCACACCGCCATTTTCAAAGCCATTTGAGTCAAAGACGCTCTACTTCAGGGGTTTATTCGCGCTTTCACACGAGTGCATCAAAGGAGGCATAGTCGGAAGGAGCTTTGAGTCAGGGGTGTACGCGTTCGTTCTCTCAATTCTTAAGGACATGTCGTACACCCTCTTTAGTCAAAAGGGCGTATAAGTGAAAAATTATTTACAGCATAATTATACAAGTTCAACTCTTACCTGTTGAAATCAAGTTTCCCAGTACGATACAAGCTTCTAGCCACTAAAAACTGTCATGACAGCTGGAATCTCAATCTTGCACACGCCGGCGCATGCAGCAGCACCGGCATCAGCCTCTTGCCCGCATTATCATCGGCGTCAAATGGGTGTCGTGTGCGATTTGGCGACCGGCTGCTACGCGTCAAAGTGTCGTAGGTTTCTGCGAGTTAGCTTTTTAATGCGAAGCGTCCTTTGCGAACTTCGGGCGCTTTGCATCTGTCTATTCATGTCTATTTGTCCTCAACTGTATTAATGGTATAAAAAACATGATGCTGTCATGGTTGTTAAACACAATATATATCAGGATACGAATGAAATGCATGCATGACCTGACATGGATTTCATCACATATATATCACGATATGAACGATACATATCGTGACATGTAATGTGCGTCATTACATGCATGGCAAGGCATACTAGCGCATGTCATGAAAGCCATGACATGACATGGCTTGTGATGGCATGTATGTCACTACAAATGGTATGATAACCTAATGCTGTCGTTACTCGATATATATGGAATAATTTGGTATATATCTGGATATGAATGACACGACAGGCGTGCATGACCTAACATGAATGGCATCACTTGCATGACATGACATTACTGACCATGCATGCATCAGCACGTCATTCCGGGTCATTCTTATGTAATGCACGCATGTCTCACCACACATGTCCTAATACATACATTAACCCTTTGAGGGTCGATTTTTTTCGCCACATGCGACCACTCAGGGTCGATTTTTTTTATTGCACATTTAAATTCTTCAGAGGGAGCTATTTCGAAAAAAATTACTGTAATTTTTCTAGGGTGACCGTTAAGTGAGAAAAAAAATGTTTGGCGTTGGCATATATGGACTGTTTATTCAAGAAAAACAATAAACATAGCAAATAAAGTTATAAGATTTTCAAAAAATTGGCGCATTGTTATACACAATGTGCACACGAGAAAAATACACAAGAAGAATGCGAGCACGAAAATTTTTTGCAAGTCTCAAATGTTCCTTTTGCACTAATACTTCTTCAGCGTGTGGTATTTCTTGAAGCATGGCTCCACGCAGAGCGGTTTGTTGCACTCAGCGCGCATGTACCTTGTATGGTATGAAGGACTTTATTTAGGTCCTGAGGGATCAGTCTGTCCTCGCGATGTTTTTGCTGCCGAGTGGTGTTGGCGCAGACATGGCACCTCCTCTGGGTACTGCTGCCCTGAGCAGACGTGGGAGGCAACTTCGGAATAAAGGGCCAAAAAAGGAACCGCATGCACGGCGGCATCCTTCGTATGCGGACCCCTGTGAGCAACAACCGAGCGGGTAACAGGCGGTCACCCTTTGAGTGACAAGAACGAAATAGCCATCAGTTTTGCGAGCAAAAGAAGCCGAAACCGCGTGCGGAACAAAACCGAAACTAACCGCCGCGCGCCCGCGAGCGCGCCAATGCGCGAGCGGTAGCAGACGCGCCCGAGCAAGAAAAAAAGTATAGAACGAAAACTGAAAGAGAGAGACGCGAGAAAAAAATTTCATGTATTCCCACATAGTAGCACCACATGCCAGGCAAGAAAAAGTTAGGAAATTAGCGCGCGTTTTAAACGTACAGACGGCGCCGTAAATATACGGCATCGACCATTTTCGGACCTGTTCGCGGCGCCGTATATTTACGGCATCGACCCTCAATGGGTTAAAGAAATAACCTCGACTTCATCCCTTCCTGTCATTTTGTCAATTTCATGACAATGATGTCATGACATGCATGCATATCATGTTACTTCATTTATATTAGATATCGTGATATATAACTTGCAAGAAAATGAAACCGACATGAATGACAATCATGTCATGACATGAATGTTATAATTGAGATCATATATTGGATAGAATCATATGCGTTACATTACTGACATTTCATGCCATGTATGCCACAAAATGATTGGCAGGAACGCCAAAGTCTATGTCAAGCCACTGCATGATTCCAATGAATGCCATAGCGTGACAAGACTTAGAGAAACTCGTGACGTGCATCCATGCATGCACCGCGTCTCATTTCCATGACAAGAACTTATTATGACCAGTGGACCAAGTTGTGTACTAACTTGGACCGATGATTGTGTAGATATGATCATGTTCGGGATACCGCTATTTTCGTTGCATCTTTTTTCCAGTTTCGTAATCGTATTCTTGCGTCTGATTCCCTCATGCCATGTGCGCTCGAGCTTGGCGGCACACGTAAAAAAAATTACTTAGCACATATGGACGTGTCCTAGAAAAATAAACCAAATAGGCACAGACAATCCTGGGAGACAATAATGACCAGCTCGAAGGAAGAGGATCAAAAAGAAGTCATCCGCATGGCCATAGACGCCGCTGAGCTCGAAGAAGCATCAGCCAGATGAAAAGTGAGAAGCAAGCTGGAAAAACAGGAAGACTCTTGACTCCTCGGTACTCTATTTGCGGGTGCAAATAAACGTTATTTCCCTCTCTCTGTCCCTCTCTCTTTAGTACATACTGCAGACCACACTGTGGTCCTTTCATGACGGGCAGACATAATTACCTACAAGCTAGATATATATAAATAGAAAGATGCATCTAGATACATTCATATTCTAAGGATAGTAATTAAATGAACAAACTATATTTTCTTTGATGCATTGCCCACAAAACGCTTTGTGAAAAGATCAAAACACAAAGTTTAATCAATCATTGTTACCGGTCGATTGTAGAAAGCGGAAGAGGGTGCAAACAGAGTGACGTAACCTATATGAAACCACAAGATTAGTGAGAATAGGCAACTAATTGTTGCACACAAAGGCAAGGGTGTTTGAGAGTCGAGCTTGCCGTGATCATTCAATAGCAAAGAGAACACATTTATGCAGACACACTCCCCAGCGCAACGAAAAAAAACGTACATATTCAAAAATACAGTCACATGTTGCACATGACACCTCAGCAGAACACGTGTCGGGAGATGGATGCATCGGTAAAACAGCGATTGAAAATCAAGTTTCTCGTGAGCGTTGATTTCTGAGCGCCGCACAACAACGCGCCTCCTCCTCTTTCGTACCAAAGCCCGTACCGGACTTTGACGGCGCTTCTCGTCGTTAGCAAGCCTCTTAATCAAACACAGAGGCGCGGTCTTTCCTGGTGTACACAGTGTCCGAGTACGACAACGCTACAGGAACTTCCACCGTGGCAGCGTGATCACGGCTCGGCCAAGGCTGCACGGGGCAGCCTTACACCGTGCCAGTCATTCGGATGGCTAAAAAGGACAGAGACTTCAGATTAAACTGCAGTATGGCCGTCAAGGCACCCATTTGTGTCCTCCAAGTGATACCACGGGCAGCCGTTAGCAAACATTTTATTTCTGCATTTTCTTACCCATCTCGCTCTCCATGCCCCTCTTTCACAATAATTGGATCGTTCGTAGAAACCATGCAATCGTTGTTACCGTCGTCCTCGACTTGCTACCGTCGTGAAACGCGCGCATTTGGGGGAATTCTATTTCACTGTACGCGCGTCACACACATAACACAACGGTTTTACAAAAAACACACTAGTGAACCTGCTAATGCTTTTATGAGCCCCAAACAATGCTGCATAGCTAGCTGCCTGTATCCTCCGTGTGCTTCGCACAAGGTTGTTTCCTACGGTGAGTGCGATCTGCAGAATTTCTTTCCTCCGTCACTGTTGCGTCTTACTTCGCTTTTACAACATTTACACTTGGCTACTGCTACCTACAGACGCTGTGGAAGCGCTCTGTTTGGTCGTAACTAAAAAACCAATTACAACACATTTTTCAGAATAAAATAAGGCGTAAATTCATTCTAAGGCGCATTTAGCTTCATTTTTACATCGAAGCTGTATATCGCTAGGCGATTCGTCTGTCCGTTCGCTGCCTGTACGCCGAAAACTCCTCCCGCGCAACCCCATGCATATGTATGAAAAGAGGCGCGAGATTGGCTACGCCAGTAGTGATGTCGTTGCTCTCCGTCGCAGTGGATTACGCTCGCAGATGTCTCTCTCCGGATCCGAAACGCGTAGGGCACGCGTAATACGCACTCCTGAGGAGCAGGCAGATTTCGATCAGTAACGCCACGAGCAGATCCGCGAAGGAGCTCTTTTTTCGATAAGATCTTTCATCACCCAGAATTAGACAAACCGCTGTCACTGCACTGCACATCCCGATGATTACACCATGCTAATAAGGTCGGCATAGCTTCTTTCAGAAGGCATTCCTTTTCGCTTTGCTTGCTCCTACGCACACCTTACGAGCGGAATCACCTTCCCGAAAATCTCACTAAAATTCTAAATCATCAAATTTAAAAACCCCATAGCTAATATTTTGTAGAGCCCGTTTTCGTACCTGCTATGGTTATGTTAATGTGCAATCTTGTTTTATTTAGTTTCATTGTTTATTTGGTAATAGCGAACTTGCTTGTTACATCCAATTTTCGTACCTACGTTTAGAATAGCCATGTTAATCATGCATTGATTTATGTTTCGCATGCTGCTTTCATTCAGCAATCTTATTCTTTGTATTTATTGTTTCACACTCCCCTCTACTGCTTCGGCCCTGAGGGCATATCAAGCAAACATGGCTGTCCGATTCGTCCGTCGGTGTGTCACCTGTACGCCGAAAACTCCAGCGCATAAGCAAAAAGGGGCGCGCGACTGGCTCCGCCATAGTGGCGTCGTTGCTCTCCGTCGTAGCCCATTGCGCTCGCAGCAGTTTCCCTCCGGCTCCGAAATGGGTAGGCCACGCGTCATACCCACTCCTGAGGAACAGGCAGCTTTCGATTAGGAACGCCGCCAGCAGAACCGGGAACGAGCTCGTCTACGTCGTGATGATGCAGCAGTCCGGGCAGAAGAACAGGCTCGTGCAGCCGAGTGGAATCGGCAACTGCGCATTGAGAATCCGGTAGCCTACCAAGCCATCGCTAAATGAACCGTTGGGATTAATGCAGTTAATCACCGGGGCCACAGCCACAGTTAATCAGTTAACATCGGGGCCACACGTTTCAGTTTCGCTGGTTAACCATCTGTACGGAGTGCTCGGACGGCGACGTTTAAAGCTTTCTTTCGATGCGACGTAAGCGCCTAGGATATGTGGCGCTTTCTGCTAAGAGCTGAAGCGGCGACCATGTGGCATTCACCCATCTCCCTTGAAATAATTCCTCTGTGAAGGTTCAATGGTCTATGTGCGGAACATTGGTATGCCCGTGTTATACCGGTATTAATCGACGCTGAGCCAGCTTATATCCTTGACTCTTAAAACTAACCTAAAGATATTACACATTGCGATGATAACGAAAACCAGTGCTTAGGATTCACGCGTCGAAAGCACCATCTAATTATCAGGTACACCGTAGTATGGAACTCTGGTAGAATTTTGACCACGTACACGAAGTACACGAGCGAAGTACACGAGCGGTCTTGCATTTCGCCTGCATCAAAAGGCCGCTGCCGCGTGAAACAGAAAAACCCGCGACCTCCGCAAAGCAACACCCAAGCCATTAGGCCACCGCAGATTGTTTGTTTGTTTATCTGTTTATTGACAAAACAACGCTCAAGAGCGGTTTGTCTTGGTGCCAAGGGAAAAGGCGGCATTAAAAAGCCACCTGACTAGGCCTTTGACACCAGACAGCACGCGCAGCACACAACATGAGCGCGACATGCTTCAAAACACACCGCAAAATATCAAACACATACAAATAAAAATGCATGTACAGAGTATCCAACACGATAAAGCAAGATAAGGAAGAATGACAGAATTAGTCGTCAACACATTCATCATCAATAAGACACAGAACTATTAAGGCCAATGGACTACAATTGGATTTGAAGAGAACAAAACAAGTGTACAACAAAATTACAACTGTTGGAGGAAATACATTTTGGTTAGTTTTCTGAAAGCAAGCAAGGAGGGAGCACTCTGCATTGTATCTAAAAACGATGGATAACAATTCAGTAGGTTCGGAATTTGCCATTTTAATTATTGCACAGCGTATCTAGTTCTCGTTTTAATCTTTACAAAGTTTTTATTTCTGAAATAATATGGTGTCTCCGTATTTGTATATGTATGAAATAACAGCTCATGATTTGCTTTTAATTCGAAAAATATCAATTCCAACAAACGCTGTTTATATAACATTTCTATGTGAAGTATCCGGTTCTCGGCAAAGTATGGGGATGTGTGATCACGACTGGACAGGTTTTGAATGAATCGTATACTTTTCTTCTGCATTATGTATAGTCGTTCCAAATTGCGAGGGAAAATTTGCTTCAAATAAATCAAGACCAATAATTGCCAAGTTTACGTCATTTAAGGATATGCAGGAAATTCTCACTAGCGCACATAAGCTGAAAAATACTGGGATCTCTATCAGAGAAGATTTTTCGCTAGCTACTCGACAGGCACGTAAGAAATTGCTTCAATTTGCCAGAGAACGTAATTGTCCCTACAAAATGAATGTTGACAAACTTCGTATCGATTATACCACGTATATTTACGATAGTTGTTCTGATTCCGTAGTACCTGCTCGATAGCTAGTTGCCGATGAGCGCGGTGCTAAAGTCCAGCGGCTATCAACTACACGCGCACCTTCACTTTCAGTATTATATACCAACATCCGCAGTCTGTTGCCAAAACGTGTCATGCTTGAATCATATCTTGAAGATAGCATGTCTGATGTTGTATTGTTAACCGAGACCTGCCTTAATGCAGATGTAGGTGACTCCGAGTTATTTCATACTTCTAATCAGTATGCCATTTATCGCCATGATCGTTCACATAAGAAGGGGGGCGGCGTGTTGGTGGCCATCAATAAAACTTCCTTCTTTTCTCGTTGACACTGACACTGCTCTTGAGGTAGTTTGGGTGGCTTGTCCTACATTATACGGGAAGTTACTGATGGGCGTTTGTTATCGCCCACCTGCCACTGACCGCTTGTTCGTGTCTAATCTTCATAAAAGTATTACCAGGGCCCTTGAACAGTTTCCCACTAATAAAATATACCTCTTTGGGGATTTTAATTTCCCTGATAATTATTGGTCTCGCTTGTCTTCATCGAGCACTGATTCAGGTGATTTTATTGAGCTGTGTTTAGAGTTCAATCTTACGCAAATTGTTTCTGAGCCTACCCGCGGTACTAACATATTAGATCTTATTCTCGCAACAGAGCCACATAGCATAAGCCCTGTCATGCAACTTGATGGCTTCAGTTACCATAACCTACTGCAGTTCTCAATTTATATTCCATTGAAATTCGCTGGGGCTGAACGTAAGAATATAAGGGATTATAGCAAAGCAAATTACGAACAAATAAACAATGAACTTGAGGTTTTTCTTCAGAAAATGTTTCTTCCATCATTTACAAATTATTCTGTTGAAGTGAATTGAAATTCATTTAGAAATATTATGTCACTCCTAGTAGACGAATATGTTCCACTACTCACTATATCTAATGACAAACGTAACCCATGGTTTAATAAATCACTTAGATCACTCCGAAATAAAAAGAAAAGGTTATACGCTTCTGCTAAACGGCTATCATGTCCCTCGACATGGTCTAAATATAAGGATTGTTTAAAATCTTACTGCCTAGCAATATGTGAAGCCAAAAAGAAGTATTTTTCCAAAGATCTGTCCTCACTTCTACACACTAACCCTAGAAAGTTTCGGCAAGCTATCTCTACTGATCGTGGCAGTAATACAGTAACATTACATGACGCTGACAATGTTCCTGTCCCTGCATCTGAGTGTGCTTCAACTTTCAATTCGTTCTTTAGCTCTGTGTTCACCAATGAAGACTGCTCTTCCATTCCCTGTGTCTCCGACCTTCATTATCGCTACATGTCCCCTATATCTCTATATATATACCCAACTCTAATACCCAACTATTGGAATTTACATCAGATTTACATTATGGCATGAATAACAGCAAAATGATTGATTGCATCTTTCTCGACTATGCAAAAGCATTTGACAGAGTGGCTCACTGTCGTCTAATAGCTAAATTAACTGCTCTTAAGATTGACTCATTAACATTATCTTGGCTTCGCAATTTCTTATCTAATCGGCCCCAGTTTGTATTTGTGAATAACTTTAGCTCCTCCACGTCTGTTGTAACAACAGGTGTACCCCAGGGTAGTGTGCTAGGCCCTCTTCTTTTCCTACTCTTTATAAATGATTTACCGAGCAACATTTCCTCCTGCATACGACTTTTTGCGGATGATTGCGTCATTTGCAGAATGATTAACTGTCATAATGATCACCTAACTTTGCAAAATGACCTTCACCTAGTTAATCAGTGGTGCGACCGTTGGCAAATGACACTTAACACATCTAAGTGTTGCGTTCTTTCTTTCACTCGTACGAAATCATATCCTAAGTTTCCTAACAAAATCTGCTCGTCCGAAGTTCCTCGTGACTCTACTTACAAATATCTTTGCGTTCATTTTTCTACTAACCTAGCCTGGAGCTTTCACATCGAGAAAATATGCGCTAAAGCTAACAGAACTTTAGGGCTTTTACGTCGTCATCTGCACCTCTCGCCATCTACCATCCGTCAACAGGCCTGCCAAACATTTGTACGCCCTCAACTTGAATACGCTTCTTCGATCTGGTCTCCTCATCAACAATACCTAATAAATTGGAATCCATCCAAAATCGTGCTGCCCGCTTTATAACCTCTAACTACAGTCGTAAATCTAGCATTACCCAAATTAAACGCGATGTTCTCCTGCCGGACTTGGATTCCCGCCGCTCGGTTGCACTCCTATGCCTCTTTCATAAATACTACTATAACTCATGGTCTAGCCGCTTGTCGCTTGAAACTCCTTCTCGCACATCTACTCGACTTCCTAATCATCTCAGTTTCAGGCGCATTTTTGGCCGCACACAGTCATTCAATAACTCTGCATTACCGCGCGCCATCGCACTATGGAACAGCCTTCCAAATAATATTGTCTCAATAAAACATCCTGCGAAATTTCGTGAACATTTGGAACTTCTCATGTTCGCTTGACTTTGTTGTACGACTTTGTATTGTATTACCCTTTGTATTGTTTTTGGACTTCGTTTTCCATTGTATTTCCTTGAATTTGTATGTATTTTTTCCAATGTTTAACAGTGTTCCTTTTTTTCCAATGTACAAACTTATCTGTTTCTCTTACTATGCAGTTCCTTTCTTTGCGTTAATTATTTGTCATTTTTCTGTAACCCCCCCTACTCAATGCTCCTCCGAGCCTGTAGGGTAAACTGAATAAATAAATAAATTATACTTTGATGTAACCCCCCAAACTAGTAGACAATATTGTATACGGGAATGTACAGTACTAAAATAAAGTTGCCGTTTTAATCTTATTGGCAACAACGTCTGAAATCTATTTAGCATTCCAATTGATTTAGCAATGATACCTTTTATAAAATTCACGTGCCTTGTCCATCAAAGATTTTCATGAAATATTACTCCTAAAAACTTGTATTCTGAGGCTTGCTCTAATGGACATGATTTAAACGTTATCGAACCATCAAGGTGAACTGGTTCATTAACGGATGAGAAGACAATGTATTTGGTTTTCCTAACATTCAATAAGAGTTTATTTGCATCTAACCAGCAGGACAAATTTTGAAGCCATAAGTTAACAGTACGAGTGAGACGAAAGGTTATTAGATGAAAAAAAAACATTTGTATCGTCTGCGTAAAGGACAATGTCTGCGGTCAGGGGGATGTTGACAATATCATTTATATACAGCAAGAATATTGTTGGTCCTAATATAGATCCTTGCGGAACTCCATAACATATGAATTTCGTATCCGACTGTACATTCTTAATTACAACAAACTGAGTACGGTTAGTCAGGTAACTACCCAGTAACTTAAGTGGCAGTCCTCTTATTCCATAACGAGGTAACTTTGCAAACAGTATTGGATGTTTAATAGAATCGAAGGCGTTGTTAAAATCTAGGAAAATGCCTATTGTATACAGTTCATTTTCTATATTAGTTACAATTTTTTCTCTGTTTAATAATGCTGACTCAGTCGATTTGCCTTGTTGAAATCCGTACCGATATTCGGATATTAGGTTGTGCTTACATAAATGCTGAGAAATTCTAGAATTTGTAACTTTCTCTGCTATTTTGGAAAATAGCGGAAGTACAGATATTGGTCTGTAGTTAGAAATACAGTGATAATGAACAACTTATTTGCTTAGCACATTGGTAGCAACATTTACGATACTTTTTTGCAAAGGTAATTAATGAATAAATGAGAACTTCCAGCTGATCAAGTGGAAGTTAAGCTACACCACTTGTTGAAGCTGAAATCCGTTTTTAATGACCCATTGTCTTTGGGAAGCGACTTTTCTCAAGGAAAAGAAAAAGAACAAACAGACACGTTCGCAATAACTTGCGTTTATGCCAAAGCAATTGCATAGGCGGTTACATATATATGACACATGGTAAGCACAAATCTCAAAGGATCCAAGTCGATCACGAATGCCACGCTTACTTCCCGAGTTACACATTGGGAATGTCAGTCAAACATGAGATGTCAAACTTCAGTTATAATGTTAGAAGCACGTTCATATTGTCACAAGAGTGGAGCACATGGGCGGTAAGGCAATTGACAAGCAGAAAATGCTGACCACTGCAGTATTCAACAGATGTTTTTCTGATCAGTGGTACGGTTTCTGTTTGCGTTTACACGAGGTAGCGTATGAGCCACACTAAGAGCCCAGTATGGAAAAATTAGCACGGCTGACTTCTGGAAGGAAACCGATCGCAGCCTACCTAGAGCAATTCTTAAAATATGCCATAAGAATGTTGTACGTAGCATTCTTCAGCTCTACTTAAAAGGCTAGCAGAACAGCGTTTGTCGGAGGCTTAGACATCGGCAAAGAGTTCGCATCACACCACAAAGGCCCGAAAGGAAGACACATACTGAAGCCTCATCAAGTCATTGTATTCTATGCAAGGTTTCTTGCTATATTAGCTCTAAACAACGCCAGGAGACGATGACATGCATCTTTGCCGCGCTGCACCCACGAGTAGAGCAACATGCACATCAAGAGATTATCTACTGGCATTAATATGGTCAAAAGTTCCTGTCCGCCACATACCCAGGACTGGAATCATTGCGTGCGGCACGCTCGCAAACAGGAGTGCTGCACGCTAGGTAACATTTACCGCCACCTCACGACTCTTATTACAATAAAACCCGAAGAAATTAAATAGGCGTCGTCAACATGTGTAAAATCAGGTATAGGCATCGGGCAAGTAAAAACATAGGTAAAATCAGGTAAGTATCGGGTATAAAATCACATTTCTCTTAAAATGACTATTAAAAACACGTAAGCATGCGGATGTCAATTAAAAGGATTGCGCCACGAGGTGGCTGCTACAACACGCGAGGATTTTTTTTTTTAGCCCAACACTGAAAATTACTGGGGTCAGAACAGTCAGGAGAGAAGCATCCTTTCTTGAAGAGGAAAGAAGTCCGGGAGCTCGAGGGGGGCCGACCCGCAGGGCGCACGTGATTTGGTCGCTATTGGAGAAAGGAACAGAAGAGCATGTATTGTAGCAGTGCTTGTACATGCAACTTATTGTAGAACCCAGTTATTCGATCAGGGTGACAGCACATTCATTCCGTCCGCAAAACTGCTAGGTTAGCGTTCCCACAAAGAGCTGGCGATCCAACACACAGTACACGACTGCGAACTACAGCCGATTTATTAAACGGAGACTAAAGACAAATACTAAGTCAAGCTAAAGTGATAGATCAGTGCTCGAGAATATGTAAGGTGCGAATATTATCGCGACGAGAGCCTTAATAATCAAGACGTTGAGGTAAATGAAATAAGACTCCCACGGGACATTCGAGTTCTTGCCCGATGACGAAAGCACTCATTTAAATTTTGTGACTAGCACTCAACCACTCACTGCAGAAATATTCCTTGTATGGTGTATGACTAAATTGCGAGCTGCCTAGTTGTATTTCATTTTTAGAGCAAGAACTCATCGAAATGCCCCTTGAAAACGACGCGGGTGGGCGAAAGGTTTCGTATTTGCTCGATTCCGCAACGTCGACACTTTCGTGTTTCAGTAGTTTCGTTATGGCGTAGTGCTGCACTGGTTTTTCTGGCTCGCGAAACTCGCACAAAGTGAGTGGCAGAGAATTCAATTTCCATGTGATGTAGCGGGATGCCCGAACGGTCTACGCCACATGACCGACATGCAGCTGGCGCGGGGAATCCACCGCACTGTCTTGGCTCGGTACCGCCGTCTGTCGGGCGCCGATTTACTCACCGAAGGCAGCAAAGGGTGGTGATGGCTCGTGCAACGTCATGACTCCCCTGTTGGGTTCCCGGAGATTTGAATTTATAAAAAGGTATTCGCACCCTTCAGATGTAATTTCTTCGTAAACTTTTCTTGGCACGAAAAAAGCGTTGCGATGTTTCTGGGACTGTATTTGAACAATCCACGCCGGCTTAATATTTGCCTTCAGTGTCCCTTTAAGCTTTGGCTTGGAGATAAAAGCGCAGAAATTCCCTGGTTGCACGATCGTTTGATTGAATTGAAGTTTGCGGTATTTGAGAGAGAGTTAAATTCCACCAACTGCCTTTCACAGCCTTGTGTTCAGCAGGCTGTTTCTTAGATGTCATGCTATAGCCATTACAAAGAAATCGCAAGCGATTTCTCCCTAATGAAGTTTATTTGGAGCGTAGAATTGATAAGCATACATGTATACGTATGGGCATAGAAAGGCAACAAGGACGCGACGTGGACAGGTCCCCAACCACTAGAGGGATTCGGCCGTTATTTCGATAAGAATTTTAACAAGGAGTATCCCATTTTTTATATGTGCATAATGTTTTAATATTTAAGAAGCGCAATCTCACAGAAATATTTATGGTTGGGGAGATTTCAACTATTTTAGACATCGCCGAGACATGCCCTTTACACACGAACTCCCGCCGTCCGGCTCTATTCAGTTTTATTAAGTTTATTGTGTATATTTATTAAGTATATCAAGCTGCAGTTTTGAGCAAACAAGTCAGTTGGGCCTATTACCTGCCGACAGAGAAGGACCTGTTCTATTGATTTTCATGTTGGAAGACTCAAAAGGCGATTGTTGGCAACTGCCTTTATCCTGCCATCAAGACCTCCTGGCGACATTTGATTTCGTTTAGATTTCGAATTCTTGCTTCGCTCATTTTCCATGAGTAGGACTTACTGAAACGCTCCTACAGAAGTTTGTAAAACGTAAAACTAGCTGGACTAGCACGGAGACCCAACAAGAAAAATATGAGGTCTGAAGCTGGGCCCTCTCTGTACAAGATTACGCACAACATCAAGAAAGTCGTTCGGAGACGCGGTGTCCCTGTTGTGTTCTCCGTCCCTACCAAGCTCAAGAGTACATTTTCCAATTTGCTATGATGACGTAAAAAGGAGGAAGCCACAAGAGACATTCTACGACATTCACGCAATGTTGCACAGCAGTGGTGTATGAGGTTCTATTCACCAGTGGCAAGTGCTATGTTGGGCAGACTGGGAACGGCGCGAGTCAAAATGAGGGAGCATGCGGAAAATTTGGATGACTGACTGCGCACAATTGGTGATGCACGTTAACACTCGTGGATGCGAGCTGCAATTCGGTAGTGTACGAATTCTGGGCAGGAGCAGGAACTCTGCCGCAAAAAAAAAACACTTGAGCATTTGATATTAAGAAACATGGTGATAAGTGTTGGCAGCGGTACGTCTCTTTCTTTGTATGCCACTGAGTTTCCTCTGTCGGAGTCAAATCTGTGATTCGACACCGCGTCAAGTGCATCTTGTACGATAATATACGCAAGCGTGCACTTGTAACAGTGTCAAGTTTTTTTTTGCGAAAATAAACTGCTGCTGATAATGACGCTCGTTCGTGTACTTTTCGAAGTTCTTCGTGCCAACCATACATCTAGGTATCCAGCAACAGGGGATACAGAGTATTGATTTAGAACCTAGCACGCTTTCCACAAATGTTGCCGAAAATTGATCTCGTAGATTATGCAGAATGTTTACAAATTTACAACTCTGCACCAAACCAGATCTCAGTTTTGTACACTGTACCTGTCAAAGAAACTAAAGCGTATGAAGTTAATACAATTTCACGACTTACTCAGTACTGTAGCAGTGCTTACGAGTGTTTAGCAAAATCCGAACTCCCAAGCTAGTAGTTCCGTTCGGAACAGTCTATAATACATTATCTTGCCCGCTTTTGTGTCTCTGCAGGTGTTCTTCAGAGAATTGAGAGCAATATTTACAACCAAAGTGAATAGTCGAAAACAGTGCTTACTTCCCATAATCAGTAGGCTTGACCTTTTCGTTTTAAATGAAAAAAATCAAATTCGTTGACTGAATGTGTGGTCTTTAGTGGTGGAAGTGCCAGGTATGGCCAAAGAGCACCATGGCAGTGTTAATGAGGTCGAAGTGGTGTGATAAGTTCTATGAAGTTGATGTGACGTAGCTGTAAAGGGGCCTAAACGTGGTAGCTAAATTGCGCAAAATCTGCGTGTAATAACATTACTGCAATGACTAATGTGTGCTATGAGCATTAAATTGCGTTGCGAAAGAATGCGATATACGAAACACGTAAGATGCTAACATTGGCTTGAGCACTACTACCCCACCAGTGCCCTTGAAAAATAAGGGCCTGGAGGCTCTGTGGCTTGCGCACACCTGCGATTTGTATTTATGCACAATAAGGATTGAACAGTATTGTATGCGCTATAAAAATTAACTATCAAAGCGGCATCATCTGGAAAGAGGAAGCGCTACGAAACTACTGGGTTTATAACATGCAAGACAACATCAAGAGAGCGAGGACTGACTGCTTTTGAAAAGCAGTTCTTGTCCAAGGAACATAGCCGGATGAAGAGGGACACAACAGCGGTGAGCAAAAGGAAAATGCTTCTTCCTCTTTCGGCTTCCCCCCACTCCAGGAAGACGAGGAGGACGGTCAGCCTGTCACATCTAGCACGCTTTGGGGGCTCGTTACCAGTCAAGAGAAAGTTACGAGTGCCATCTGTTCGTGTTTTCGTAGTTGGGGGCCAGTAACCTAACTTCGGCTTAATCACATGAAGCTTACTGCGCGTTTCAGCATCTCACGGGCGTTGCCAGTGGCGTCGCAGTTTGTTTCGTAGGAAAGGGTTCAGATCTGTGGCAAGGGGAGCAGCAGAACAGTTAATACCTTGCGATTTCGTCGGCAAGCACATTACCTTCGACTCCTCAATGTCCAGGAACCCAGCATACTACATGACGAGATAAATAATGTTGAACAAGAGTGAGTAGAGTTCAATAAAAACAGGATTTGTAAAGACAATAACGCTTTTACAAGGCTTTACGAGTGAGAATAGTATTGCTCTCTAAAATTAATTTCTTGATGTGTTTTACCACATACAGTACCGCATATTTCCATGGTGGTCAGGTTTGGAAAAAGAGTGGCCAACAACAGCGTAAGAGACACCAGCCCGTGACGTTAACGCGTGCGTGTAGAATTCTGAGCAAGAGTACTTAGATTGCAGTTCATGAAAATGCATTGCAATTTCGGGCTCCGGAGCGTGCTTTGTGAACTGTACAAAGGATGAATCGCGTTCTATCACTTGCCACTCCTGGGGCGGTAACAGCTTCCCGAGAGGCATTCGGCAATGTTCGAAAAGTGTGACTCATTTCTTCGCCAAGTTCTTTCACACGCAGAGAGAAAGGTAGTCTCAGAAGGTTCATTAGGAAAAAGTGTTGCACACGGGAAATCGTTAACGGTTATTGAACACTGACATTCTGATTACAGTGCACATTGAGAAAGTAGGTGAAGCTCATATATGCTCTCCGCAAGTGCAGTGACGACTCCTTTGATTTTACGTGTAAGATTTCGGCAGGGCTTGTTCCCAATGCGCTAGTGGTCATGCGGGTACCTAGAAGGTTTACGGGATCTAGCATATTCAGAGCGCTTGGGGCGGCACTGATATACGACTTCACCATAGTCCAATTGTGATCGAATTAGGCTTTTGTGAAGATTCATTAAACATTTCCTGTCGCTGCCCGAGAATGTGTGACGTAAAATGTTCAGTGAATTCATTTTTTATGCATTTCACTTTGAGATATCTTATGTGTGGAATGAAAGAAAGTATAGAGTCAAGTATGATGCCTAAAAAGTTGTGCTCGTTGTTCACAGGTATTTGTTGCCAATACATTACGACAGCGCGATCTGCAGCAAGCCCTTTCTTCTTGGCGAAAACGCAACTTTGTTTGGGCTCACTTTGAACCCTTTTTCCATCTGCCCCCTTAGGAAGTTTGTTCAAGCACTGTTTTACTTGTCTGACAAAGTAAGGTTGCAGGATTTGAAACCTATTTGTATGTTGGCTATGTAGACGGAATATAAAATGGCTGGTTGTAATATTGCACCAAGCGTCTTCATCTTAACGACAAAGAGCGCAAAACTGAGTACGGATCCCTGGGGGCACACCAGTATACACGCGGCAGTGCATTACCTATTTTCGACCGGAATGTACGGTTGTGTAGGTAGCTTTTTATAAATAACATGTTGCCACCGATTCTATAACGTCAAGTTGTATCGTACGCCTTTTCCACATTGAGAAACGCGGATAAGGATTGTTTATGCACGAAGGCGTCGCGAATGTTTGCTTGGATGCGCACGAGATGATTTGCTGTAGGCCGTCCTTCTCTAAAACTGCACCGATATGGATGAAGTATTCTGTTTGATTCAAGGAAGTGCAAAAAAGGGCGCCCGCTAAACGTTTTTCATTTTTTTTTCAAAAAGTTTGCAAATAAGCTTGCGAGGGAGATTTCGCGGCCACTTGTAACTAATGGGGGGTATTTGCCTTTCAGAATCTGAACGACAAGGGCTTCTTTTCATGCAGTAGGAAGGTACCCGGCAACTCCTATAGCGTTGAAAAGTGCGAGTAGCTTTATTTGAGTATCACTGGAGAGGTGTTTAATTATGTCGTACATAATCCTGTCAGGTCCAGGCTGTTAACTCGCCAATGTTAAAAGCCAGGTTATAGGATTCGTTCTCTCTGCATGCGCGGTCGATAGCCATGCGTTCTGCTACTTGCTTGTGCTTCAAGAATGCCTCGGAATACTGGTTAGAACTGGAAACGCGCTCAGTGTTTGCCACGAGCGTCAGCTTGGTCTTCCACGCTGTTCGCTTCATCGTTCACTAGGGGCCACGGATAAATTTCTTGACCCTTTAGCATTCTTAGCCCGTCCAATACTTTAGCCTCTTGAATTGAATGATGGGGTTTTACGTGCCAAAACCACTTTCTCATTATGACGCACGCCGTTGTGAAGGACTCCGGAAATTTCGCTCATCTTGAGTTCTTCAACGTGCACCTAAATCTAAGCACACGGGTGTTTTCGCATTTCGCCCCACATCAAAATGCGGCCGCCGTGGCCGGGATTCGTTCCCGCGACCTCGTGCTCAGCAGCCCAACACCATAGCCACTGTTTACCCTCTTGTCTTCGACTTACCCATTCGACTTCATGCTTGACAGAAATTTCTACCAGCCTGTCGTCGCGTCTTTCTCCCTTATTTAACATGTTGAAATTCTGTTAGAATGTCGGCCGTAGGATGTTCACGTAGTTTGCCCCATGCTTTATTTTGTCTCCTTCATGCCTGTCTGCAATCCTCCTTCCACCAAGGGACCCGTCTTGTGAATGAAGTGCCACTTGTTTGAGGAATGAACTTTTCAGCGCCATCAATGATAAAAGCGGTAAAGTATGAAACTGCATGATCTATACTAAAATCTAGAAAATATGAATGTTTTAAGGAATCCACTACTTGTCAGTCATCTTTGGCTAGCTTCCAGCGTGGGGCATCCGGAGGGAAGTCAGGTTGGTTTACTAAGTTCAGCGCTAGTTGTAACTAATAATTTCCGAGCAGATTTTTCATTACACATCAGTCTAAATCAGAAAAGATAGAAGCGAAGGGGATCGCAGGTCTATTGAGGAATATGAATTATATTGTGGATTACAATAAGCATGTTGGTACTTTTGCTGAGGCACGCTCCGGAGGTTAAAAGCGAAGTTACAATGAGTCGATCTATCCCGTCGCACCGTAAGTCTCCACACATCGTGTTATGAGCGTTAAAACTTCCAAGAGTATGCAAGGCTTGGGGAGCTGATCAATGAGGTTGTACTTTTTCGAGATGATGGCCCGGTGGTATATAAATGGAATATGCAGTGACTAAAAGGACTTCTTGGGCAAGTTGGTGCTTAGATTTCTTAGGTTTCCTAGGTTGATGCTTAGATTTCCTAGAGAGCCGCCCCCAAGGCCGGAACTGGTCGACAGGTGCGAATGCTGCAACGTGTGGTGTCTTTTTTCAAAGACAATGAACTCTGTCTAATGCAGTCCGATAAGGAAGGTGCTTTTGTAGCTCTTCCTAGGCAAACCTTTAACGAGAAAGCATTAGAGGCAATCAAAAAGAATTTTAAGCCTGTAAAAGTCAGCTTATCAAAAGTGAAGAAAACTATGACTTCGTTCTGTGAAGAAATTGGCTGCGAAAGATTAGTTAAGCAGATCAGAAAGAGTAAGAAAGATTCTCTTCGAGCTTTCTTCAGTGCCAAGACCCATAAGGTTGATGTCCCGTTTCGAACGATTATTAGTGAACGGGACACGTGGCAATATCAAGTCAGCAGTTTTTTGTTAAAATCCTTGCGGCTTCTTCAACTCGATGACCCTTTCTTGACTAGAAACTCGGATGAAGTTTTTGAATATTTCCGTGACAGCCAAGAAATAGGCTATCTGTTCTCTGTTGATGTAAATGACCTTTTTTACTCGGTTCCGCATACTGAACTTCTAAAAGCCGTTAAACAGTGCATTGACGAAAGTGGCGAAGCTAATTTTGTATCTAAAATGGAGATGTCGGCTTCGAATTTTGTTTCCCTCTTGGAAGCTTATCTCAACCGCACCTTTGTAACCTTTGAACATGGCATATTTTTTCAGAAAGAGGGCATCTGCATTGGTTCACGTGTAGCACCCATTTTATGTGACATCTTTTTATCCTACTTTGACCACGCACTACAATGTGTTTTTACTTCACCTCATCCTAATGTTCTTAATGTTTTTAGATACGTTGACGATTTTTTAGTTGTTATCGACAATAGATGCCCCTTGCCATGCCATGAGATGGTTGAGCAGCTTTTAGATCTTTTTAGAGCAAACGCAAAAGGACTTACTTTTACTAACGAGCTTCCGAAGGACAGTTCGTTGCAGTTTTTAGACCTTAACCTAACACTTAAGAGTGATCACGTTTGCTGTGCGTACCTCCCTCGAGGTAAAAAAGAATTGCTACAATATGACTCAGCGCGCTCTAAGACTGAAGCGTGGAATCGCCTTACTTTGCCTCGAATCGGCTCTGCGCAAGTCATGCGTACATGTAATGCAGGCGAGTTTTTTTCCATCAACTTGAAAGACTTCAAAAAGCAGGCTACCCTCAGTCTGTCTTAAATGCCGTGGTCGAGTCCCTCCTACAGAAGCTGAAAACTACCGCTGCGAATGGGAAAACGCACTCGAAGGAAAGGGAGCGAGTAAAGCCGGAAGTAGTACCTTATGTGCACCGTGTGAGTCATAACCTCAAGAAGGTTGCTACCAGATATGGCATTCCGGTTGTCTTTTCAGCTCCCAACAAGTTAGCTCAATTGTGCCCCCGGATCACACGCGAGGGGCCGCGGGGCTGCCAGAAGCAGCACGCCAAACATTTCAGGGACTGCGTTGAAGGGGTGGTCTACGAAATACCCCTAGATTGCGGCAAGTCATACGTCGGGCAAACGGGACGTTGTATTAATGACAGACTGAGGGAGCACGCTAATAGCATCGGCAAGAATGAGAACGCGCATCTTCCTGCGCACTGTAAAGCCTGTCGTTGTAGGCCATGCTTTGAAAGAGTATTGATTCTTGGCAGAAGTAGGGACCAAACTGCAAGGGAGTTGTTGGAAGCCTTTTATATTAAAAAGAAAGGGTCTGATTGTGTCAGCGATACATCTATCGTATTATATTCAGCAGAAATGTGCTTCATCCAAAGCATGTTATCATGACCACGTTGTTCTGCCACACCTTGGCTCCCTGCGCATGAGCGGAAGTTGTATTTTCTTCTTTACGTTTGTTCAGCCTGTCATTAAACAGTTGGTAGTTTGGCGCTTCACTGTCTCCCTTTCTTCTGTCCCTTTTCCAGAAATGTATTTTGCGCCACAAAGTATACCTACGAAATGCAGTGACTAATTTATTGAAAAGAATGTCCCGAACTAACAGTGCCTCAAGGAGCGTCTGAAGCGTCGACTTGTCGGCGACTATGCCTACACCATCGGAGGCGTTCCTCGTCTCGCTCTTTTCAGAAGATGCTGTAATTACGAAGAAAATTGGTGTGCGTAAGTTTCAGATGTATCTCTTGAACATACACCAACATTGGATTGCGTTTGGGTAGTAGTTCATAGCCTTGATGGCATTATAGAAGTCCTCCGACATTCCACGGTAGTATTTGTGTTCCCATTCTGATTAAGGTATCTTGTGCTGTTTGTTTTGGAGACGCAGATTAGCTCACGGACCCTTTCCAGGTACCGTGACGCGAGGGTTTTCTTTTCTGGAGCGATCACGATAATCTAGCCGCTCCTTGTGAAGGCCTCGACAAGCTGGACGAGACCTTTGAGACCACCAGCCCGGAGGTCGATGGCCTCTTCTGCTGAGATGGCGGAGCAGCACCAGCTGCAGCCGCCGAGGTGAGGGGGGGGGGGCACAGGCGCTCATGGCGTCACCGCCGGCTCGCTGCGTGTGGGCCGGACATTCTGGTCACTCAAGCTGTCCAAGAGGTCAGCCGCAGTCAGGTAAAGGAAATCAACGCCCGAGACAACGCCGCGGGTGGTGTCCATAGTACGGTGCGGGGTAACTGTTACTTCGGTGTCCCCCCAAATGATACTAGTTTCGGCAGTTTCTCATATTGCTTCTGATCACGGAGCTATAAGAGGAGACCACCGCTTGCCATCCTTAACGCCTTATAACCTGGACCAAAAACTTCACACAACGACTGAAACAAGGAACGGTGAACTGGATCGTACTGGTTTGCATGACTTTTCAGAGCGAATAATGTTCAATCGAGGGAAGTTCAGGATTTGGCGTGCGAAAAACGGTAAGACATCTGTGCGCCCTCATTGAGGGCGATCAGGGAGTTTAAGGAAAGCATTTGCCATAAGTGTGAATGGTGTTTTCAGCAGCGATGCCAACCGCCCACCATGGAGTCCAAAAGCGGGATGCGACAGAAGTTCCTGCGAGGGAAGCCCTGCCAACGCCAGCCGCAAATGGCTGCTATAACCAAATACAGCATAACCAAGAAAGGCTAGCCACACAAGGTTAACCCTTGCCACTGGGACACTCGGAAGTGAAGAAAGGACAGGAAAGATTCTAAGAGAAAGACGAAGATTGAAGAGGACAGGAAACGGCCACTGACGATTTCTGCCAGGCGGATCAATCTGGAGGTACCGTCCATGTGGAACAGAGGCCGAAGAGGAAGTGAACAACGGATTACAGCAACTTTCAAGTGTGTGGCGAATCGGTCACAATTGGAGTACTTGAAAATACCGGACCTGATGACGTATCTGCTCGGCGATATCGGGGCGAAATTGAAAAGGAAAGTATTGCGCTCATTTCCGGCGGTATTATTCTATCAAATTAAAGGTGGTTATTTACTTTAGGAAAATTACTTGAGAATTGCTGATCCGTTTCGCTTAAGTAGTAGCACACACAAGGCGTTTTTTAGATGCACAAAATTATGGAAATTCCCTGTGGCCTCTAACACTATCCTAATCATTGATGAAAATTACTCGATGAGGTGGTATTACGTCGAGAAATTGAAATGCTACAAAAAGATGACCATAATTACGCATAATAACGTCTGAATTAGTCACGTTGCCGCACATTTCAATGTACGTATTGCAGCTAGCGGTGTGCAAGACTTAGAACGAATTCTGAGGATGGCACCGATTTCCAGATATGCGCTGTAAAACTTACTTTAGACAGAATACTGTTTTGTGCGTTGAAGTTCAAAAATAAGTCTAACGTCAATGCATTTGATCAGACAGTCTGAAAATTAGTGTTTCCAAATTTGCTTATCCTCAGAATTTGTCCCGAGTCGGCAAGCTGTGAAGACTCACTAGCCGCAACTCGCAGATTTAAATATGTGAAGTAAAGGAATAACTCAAAATGGTAATTAGCGTAATAGTGTTAATAATTCTGTGAGACATTCTTTCGTAAAGTAATAGCCGCCACAGAGCGTTTTTGTATCAGTGGTTCGAATTGTGCTATCTCCCACAGGCAACTTATAAAGATTCTGCGCAGCTAAAGAATAACCTTAATGTTTTCTAGTTCAAGTTGAACGCATGTTTTCAGCATGAGTCATTGCAAAAAAATTTCTGGCTTTAAAAAATGCATCTTTGTATGTGTTTCTCATTCTTGCAACTTAGGAGGGATCATCGTAACCGAAAAGTAGTGATAGCCACCTTCTCCCTTTGGGTCCATCTTCACCAGAGCATCCGCACCCCGTCCTGTCCTGAAAAAAAAACGACACGGACGTGAAAGAAGACGACACACCAAGCGCAAACTTTCAACTAAGTTTATTGTGCCACTGCGTCATTTTATACATGGCAGGCAACGTAGATCGCGCATGCGCTTACAAGGAAATGAAGTGCGAAATCATGTAACATGGTTACGTGTCGTGTGATGCCGCGTCCAAGTAACGTAATTCTTTTTCTGTGAGAGCCAGAGACGGGAAGCTGACACACGCATCACCCAATTTTGCGATCATCTGCGCTTCAGATATCTCACGGATGAGCTGCGTACTGCCACGGGAAACAATCGTACATTGATCCTGAAGAGGTTTGCACCCATGATCGCGACAGTGGATCGCCAAGAAACCGCCAGAGCCGTTAACATTGTTGCTGTGCTCACGGAGCCGATCATTGAGGCAACGCCCAGTTTGTCCTATATATTTCTTCCCACATGAAAGCGGAAGGTTGTACACCACCCGGTGTACACACTCGACAAACTTTTTTCGGTGATGCTTTCTGCACTTATCGGAAGGGACGGCATTTGGATCCGTCAGCCTGCAAAGCCTGCCGAGCTTGTCGGGAGTAGAAAAAAATTACCGACGATTACGTTACTTCCTAATGCGAAATTTGAGCGCAGCAAATAAGCTGTTTCACCTTTTCGATAGATTGAGGCAAAGAAATCGAGCAACACATGTATGCGCTATCACAGAATTTTTTTTTATTTTTCACACGTATTCCTTTAACAAAGACTCCATTAACAGTTCTTGACAGTCATGAAGGAAGCTTTGTGGTCGGAGAAATAGACTGATATATGTTCGACTTGGTACACCAATGCTTGATTCTCAAAGACGAGATCTATACAAGTGCCTCGCGAGGTTGTCACAGCCGTGGGACGCGTTACGAGCGAGAGGAACGGGATGTTCTCCCGCATAAGTGTTAGGAAATTGCTGTTTGTCTTTATGTCAACATTAAGGTCCCCCACTACTAACATCGGTGTGGATCGATGGACGGTTAATGCAAGTTGCAGGAAGTGCACGACGTCTTTCGTGAGTGCGGTAGCGGACTCACGAAAGCGGTATCAGTCGGTCGCTGCTAGCGCTGGGGGGATGAAAGGGGGGCGGAGCTGGTTATGAGGCCGACGACAACGCGAAACCCAGGAACGGACGCCAAAGAGCCATTTGTGTAGCCAGCCCTCCTCCACAGTCTCTCCTCCTCCCTTCCATCATCCTCCCTCGCCCGGAGAGCCGACAGCGCGCATGCGCGGCGGCGGAGCAGCGGCGCATGCGCGGCGGCGGAGCGCGGCGGCGGAGGCGAGCTGGTTACGAGGCCAACGCCGTCGACGACGACGCCGACGACGACGCGAAACCCAGGAACGGACGCCAAAGAGCTGCGCTCTAAAAAGCACACGTCATATGTAAATATAACTACACGATGATAAATGTTATTCACAGTAACAGCACATCACGCCTGCACGCAGAGGGTTCGTCGCGATATCAAACCCGTCCAGTACCGCCAGTGCTTGCGCAAACCGATCCGGGACGAAAGCCTGCTACGTGTTATAGAGAACGCAGAAGGGCTCGCCTATCGTGATCTGCTAACCTATGGCGCTTTCATTCAACCAGAGTAGCGCCAGCAAAGGCGGACAAGGGTGGATCTTTTCTGCTGGTCCTCATTTATGGCTGCCTGACGCGAACGACATTATTGGGTGCACTGCACGTAATTGGTGACATGAAGTAATAAGTGGCTTCACTGGTCAAGACATTCCTACATTAAGACTCTTTTGGAACAACGGCACGCAGGTTTACTAGCTGCACCTTGAAGACGCTTATTGTACTAAAGTATTAGCGTGTTTTCGCATTTCGTCCCCCATCGAAATGCGGCCGCGGGAGCCGGGATTCGAACCCGTGACCTCGTCCGTAGCAGCCGAACACCATAGCCATTAAGCAACAACAGCGGGTAAGGGATTGATTGCATTAGAAGCGATGGGAAATATGAACGCACACAGTTGATTTTGACGGACATACTGATTGCAATGGTTCTCCAATGTTAATTCTGTGGGATGAAGGGAAAATGAGTCATGGACAGGTAACATGGCAATGCGGAAACAGGCAGTCATGTATACACTACGCCTTAGCCTCAGAAATGGCCTAAAAACTAGACCAAGGGTGCTATGCAGGATGCGTCGAGTTTCTCGTTCACCCGAGTTTTACCCGAGTTTGCTCGACGGCAGTCAGTGAACGGAGATAGTGTGAAACGCGCAAAGGCTGCAGGCAAAAAAATATGTAGACAAAAAAAATTACCGACGATTACGTTACTTCCTAATGCGAAATTTGAGCGCAGCAAATAAGCTGTTTCACCTTTTCGATAGATTGAGGCAAAGAAATCGAGCAACACATGTATGCGCTATCACAGAATTTTTTTTTTATTTTTCACACGTATTCCTTTAACAAAGACTCCATTAACAGTTCTTGACAGTCATGAAGGAAGCTTTGTGGTCGGAGAAATAGACTGATATATGTTCGACTTGGTACACCAATGCTTGATTCTCAAAGACGAGATCTATACAAGTGCCTCGCGAGGTTGTCACAGCCGTGGGACGCGTTACGAGCGAGAGGAACGGGATGTTCTCCCGCATAAGTGTTAGGAAATTGCTGTTTGTCTTTATGTCAACATTAAAGTCCCCCACTACTAACATCGGTGTGGATCGATGGACGGTTAATGCGAGTTGCAGGAAGTGCACGACGTCTTTCGTGAGTGCGGTAGCGGACTCACGAAAGCGGTATCAGTCGGTCGCTGCTAGCCCTGGGGGGATGAAAGGGGGGCGGAGCTGGTTATGAGGCCGACGACAACGCGAAACCCAGGAACGGACGCCAAAGAGCCATTTGTGTAGCCAGCCCTCCTCCACAGTCTCTCCTCCTCCCTTCCATCATCCTCCCTCGCCCGGAGAGCCGACAGCGCGCATGCGCGGCGGCGGAGCGCGGCGGCGGAGGCGAGCTGGTTACGAGGCCGACGCCGTCGACGACGACGCCGACGACGACGCGAAACCCAGGAACGGACGCCAAAGAGCTGCGCTCTAAAAGCCGCGTATGACAACATGAGCGCACCCTGCGCGGCACGCTGCTTCTACGTTTCAAGCGCAGACGGCTGCACAACGAAACGCGCCAGCGCCGCGTATTGTTATCAACGGATTATCGCAACTTAGCAATACTATGACTGTCCCGCTGTCTGTCTGCACACTTGCCGTGAGCCGCTTGCCACGCCTTTCCCGGGCGCGTCAAGGGCGTGCTTCTTTCGATAACTATCTTTCTATCCTAAATCGAATGCGAACAGGGTACATGCGGCGCATTCTTGCACCTGCGCTTTCGCTCAAACGAATACGTTAAAATACAACATTTAAAATAACAAACATTTTTATTTCTTTAAGTGTTTGTTTTTCGTTTTGAATGCTAGGAATTTCTGATGACAAACGGTGATCGAGCAAATTATTAAATTTTGCACTTCTTGCCGCGAGTGGCGACAGTGAGGCGAAAGCTTAGAAGCGGATGCATTGAAGCGGGTCGCACGCACGAGGCAATTCATACGGTGAGAAGTCGCCTAGGGGCGCTACAGTGCTATTCTCAATAATGTCAGTGATCACCAGTCTTTCTCTATTAGGGGAATAGAAAGGCAGCGCCGTGATGCGGCTGTTCATCGCAGGCGCCTTAAGGCCCCCGCTTTACCAACTAAAAACGACGCACTAGTCAAATACGAGAGCAGCGGCTGTCGCTGTAAAATGGCGGTCCGTAGTGACGCAGTTTAGTGAAAATGTACCAGTTTATCTTTGTGCGCGAAGCCTCGGCGATGCATTGCGAAGAAGTGCGTGCTTCCCATCGACACAATTCATCGCTTGTCACCGCTTGCCCAAGGAAAGTGCCACTGAGCGCATGTACGCAGTATTTGAGTGTTTTGTGCGCACCAAGGTGCTTGCGGATTACTTTTGCTGGAGCCAGCAGCGATCGCAGAAGGATATCGTAACGACACCGCAGCAATCGCATTTTGGCAGGTGAGGGCTCTTGTGTGCGGTTATGAAATGAGACTTCGAACTGAGGAAGGTGTTGGAACTGTTGAGGGCGCACTGTTTGTGATGAAGAAATACCATTGCACTGGGTCTAGAAGAGCGAGCGATTCTCGGACGCTGATCGTGTTTACGACGTTGTGGCTCCGATACATCACCGATGACAGAGCAGTCATCTGAAACGACTGCTGCGATACGCATCGTCGTCACCCTCGGCACATCGACGCCTTGTAAGCAGCTACAGTGACGTGCCGATAATTATTTACTGTGCGCTACGCGCCACAATGCAGGCCATGAAACCGTGTTGTGTGGCCATCTCAGCCCGAGATGTATGCATAAGCCAGCGACAGTCAACGCTTTGTTTTTGATAGTGGTGCTCAGTACATCACCGATGACAGTGCGTTGTGCGCGTTTTATGTTGGCGGTCAAGATTGTTGATGCCTCTCAGCTCGACACCGCGTCGCTGTTGCCGGAAGATAAGTTGGGCGTGGCCCAACTGTAGTGGGTGCGCGCACAAGAGTGACATGCCTCGCGCGGGGCGTGACCTCTGGCTTTGATTGACAGGCGAACTCGTGCTAAACTCGTACATCGCGAAACCCCTTCCGAGTTCAACTCGGGAACATGGCGGCGGCAGCAGCAGCCTGTGTTATTGCAGCCAGCGGCAGCAAGCGTCAGTATGACCGTCTGGACCCGTTCACGTACATGACCGCCGTGGAGTTTCAGCGTCATTTTGGCCTGTCGAAGACATCAGTGCGCTGGCTGTGTGACGAGCTAGGCGAAGACTCTCGTCTGCGGAGACAGCGTGGCGGGCTTCATTCGCTCACCGTCGAAGAGCAAGTCCTCTGCGCCCTCCATTTCTACGGGACTGGGAGTTTTCAGGGAAGCGTCGGCGCCGAGCGCTATATTGGACGTCATAAAACTACTGTGAGCCTCTGTGTCATAGATGTCTGATGCGCTTATTGACGCGGCAGTGCGGAAGCGGTGGCTGGCTTTCCCGAAGACTGCGGCTGAGCGGGCATTTATAAAAGAACGCTTCTTACTTCGCGGAAACATTACGAACGTAGTCGGGTGTGTCGACGGAACGTTCGTAGGAATTATGGTGCCTTCAATGTCAGCGTTACTGTGATTAGCATTGAAGCAATGTCTAGACGAACCATAGTGCCAAATTTGTCACTTCTGTGTAGCCGACTTAAATTTTGTGTTACCGACATCACACATGCGGCAGCCTATGATACTGACTTTTTCGCTGGTTGCTGACGTTTTACCGCTTGTTCTACTTGTCAATCAGGGTGCCTTCCAAATGGCTCACTTTTTGGGGAATTATACATTAACAGGTTAATGAAGTATAACTAGATAAATGGATATCACAAATTGTGTGAAATACCCTGTGAATGCTAATCTCATAAAGAACTTGGGATTTTTTATGAGATTACTTAGTACAAGTTACTCAGTATGCATAATGCTGAACTTTGGTCATGCGTCATCTATCGACCACACTATGAAACAGCAAGGCATTGCACAATTGCAGTGCGAGATGCGGATGTCGCGTCAAGCCGGTTGTGCCTATGCATGTATGGCAAAATGAAAATGCATTAAGAATCTTAGTGTGCTGGCTTGCATGAAGAAAATACTTCTCAGTGTTTGCTGTGTTCACTGTTGGTGTATGTGCCAGTGGTTCAGTGTAATTTCTTTTGGGGGGGGGGCAGCGTTATTCTCTATGAACAAATCATATATTTTCCTCTCATAATGGGGCTCTAATTCGTCAGCAGTAGAACAATGGAGATCCAATGCTCTGCAGAACTCGGTGTGCGTGAAGATGTGAACCACCAAGGCAAAATTACATATCGGGAGAAATGTGGTGCAGATGCCAATGAAAAGTTGGTCTTTAACCTGTCATGATACAAATAAAGATTGCAGAGCGAATAGACCTTTTTTACAGCTTTAGACCAATGATTACACAAACTGTGACATGCTCAAACGTGTAAAAGCTTGCCGCAATGCCAAAGTAGGATGAGCGATATGCAGCATATTTTGGCATTGAACATGTCTTGTAAATGCTATTTTTATTGCAAGCCTCGCTGTCACGCCTTTCCCTCCGGCACTCCCTTTACTGAAACGCAGCACTGTCTTTCTATTGGTGTCATGATTATGATGGTAACGGCAGCAGTAAGGCTGGTTAATGCTTGCCCCTTTGATTCCTGCGAGTTTAGTGGTACAGAATATGGCACGTGCATACACCTGTGCAGCAAAATTTTATGCTTGTGGTGATTTGTTGGAGAGCTAATTCGTGTTGGGACATTTCAAAGACGTGTGCCATTTTGGCTTAATAACTAGATCATTGTTGAGGTTGAAGACTCATTGTATTGGTATAAAAGCTTCAAGCTGAATTGCACAACAATTCGACGGGACACAAAGAAGAGAAATACACACAGCAGAACACTCTGCTGTGTGTCTTACTCTTCTTTGTGTGCCGTCGAATTGTGGCGCGATCCAACTTCAAATAGAGCATTGGGCCACTTTGGTGCAGGACCGAGAAAGTGTGAGCTATTTGACACCATGCCGGTGCCTTGCCGCACAATTATGGAAGTCTGAGGGTTTGCAAACAAAGCTTTGCAATCAAATCCACCTGCTCATGTAATACAAGCACTGATTGAAAGAACCGTCATACAAAAATAATGGTGAAATGAATGGGCTTTGAAAATTTGTATGTTGACACTAATGACATAATAGGTGCCACAGCGAACTCGACAATTGTACTGGACAGAGCACTTTGTTTCCTATGTGAAGCACAAGCTTCCATTACATGCTGTGCAGATAACCAAGCTTAGTTTGTTTGAACGTGGTACACAACATTCACTGTAATGTGTTTTTGATTCTAAAGTGCCAAACACCACCCCTTTTTCAAGGATGTCATGGGAATATTTGATGAGAACTGTTTACAGCCCCTCATAATGGAAGTGTGGCCAGCCAGCTTTGCTGGAGTGCCTTTATAGATTTCTGTTCCTGATCACTGTGTGCTATCAAGTTGCTAAAGGCTATGCAACCAGTGGAAGGCTTTACGTGATTCTATAGTCGGATACGGCTTTAGGAGGCCGCAGAACCTGCACTTTAATGGCAGGTGAACACAAGCCTGCACCAATGGGCACACACTCTACACTGACATTGTGCCACTGGACGCACTAATACCCGCTCACTGGAGAGGGACTATTTCTTTAGACATGGAGGCAATCCGCTGCTACGCTTTGGTCATCTGGGCGGGGCCTCTCCTGTCTTGTGAAGTTGTATCCGACGAGAGGATGCCACTTTTCATAAAACACAAAAGGACAAAGTGTACAATTATTTGGACTATGAAATGGATACATCACAAGTGAGCTACGCATGGGCTTAAACTGTGTGAAAATTAGTACATGCAAATATACGACATTGTTAAAGAATATGTGGTATCGAACATGCATGTAATGGCACGTTTAAATCGGGGAGTGTTGCATTCATGTGCACAGTCTATAGGTGATAGCATTATTAAGGTCATGCCGTTTCCCGTCTTTTCATTGTGAAATACACACCTCGTTCATATTGTGGCTAATCAACACCCACTGCATTCTTGCACATAGAACAAACAGCACAATGACGTATATGCTGCATTAGTGTCTTTCATTTACACGGTCCAATAGTGGCACAGGTTGTCTTGCGTGTTTGCCCATTTTGAAGAGACATCAAGTGCATGTTACAAGTGTCCCAATATGCACAGCACAATCTTTACTGCAATAATTTTATTCATGCTCTTGAATAATAAACAAAATAATAAACTGAAAGCTCCTTTGTAAGGTGTGTTCTGGGGGTTCGACTGGAAAGCAGTGAGGGCACTGATCCTACTGTTGCAGAGCTACTGTTGCCACACTCAAGAGCATGTGCCTGGCGCTCGCCTACTGCCACCAGGCGGTTGAATGCCTCCAGCAGCAGAATGTTTTGCTGCAAGAAAAGTGGATTGTTGGAATGAATCAATCGCATATAAACCATTATTTACAAATAAAAATGCTCATTGCACTATTGGTACTAACTTCCCTTAACTGTGGAAGCCTTTAGTGTATGCATAATAAAACAATTTGTCGGGATAACATTGCTTTATTTTTCATAACAGGTTTTTTTCAGAGCCAATTCTAATGTTTATTAGTGTGCCAACAGCTGAGGTGTCCTCGCACCTTCACGAGTCTCTACTGTCAGCACCACAAACCTATTTTTGTTCACTGCAAAATCAATGGCGCTCCCTACAATCCCGTCTTATGCGAGCTGATTGCATCCTATGCCTACAAACATCATATTTTTGTCCCATTACGCAATTTTCTACCATCCTCAGCTGCAGTTCTCTCTCCTTGACATCCATTCTCTCACGCGTATGTAATCACCTGCTATAAATTGGCAACAAGTGATTGAAGACGTGCATTGCCTGCCCACCGATTCCATTTTTTTTTCTTAATCTCAACTAGCATATCAGTTGCCACGGTTTACTACGCCACTGTCTTCCTGCCTTAATGCTATCTCCAACAATTTTTGTTGCTTCGCTTTCTGCACAGTCCTCGACTTTTCAAGTTTCTTTGTTAACCTCCAGGTTTATGTCCCATATTGGATAACCGGTAGAATCCAACGATTCTAAACATTTTGAAGGATATCGGTAACGTGGCGATCACGATTCGGAAATGCCTCCCATGTGCTGTTCAACCCATTAAATTTTGTGTAAGTTTCCTGCTTTATATCAGTACCTGCTATTGATATTTCACTTGGACAAAGATACTCTTTCATAGATTCTGCGGACAGAATGTCGCTGATGAATTTCTGTTATACCACTAAGTTAGTGAAGGTTACCTGTATCTTTTCCATATATTCGCGGGCCCACGTACATGCAACAGCACGAGCACTCATTGGCTCTCAATGCCTTTTTTAAACTGCTGGACATTCAGTTCGTTACTACGAAAGTGACTTAATCCGTGCACTATTATTATGCTAAATATGAAACAGTAGAAATATACTTATCTGCAGTTTGTCGATGCCTCCTTCACTGTGTTGGTTGCGAGATCCATGGTCGGCACCACCTCTTTGTCGCATCGTAGCTATATCGACTGTCTTCCTTTTGCTCACACTGTGCAATATTCGTGACGCTCGCAGTCACGCAGAGTGGAGGAACTCAGCGCACTCACATAAGCAGCACCGGATAAGTTGTTTGTTCAGGATTGTGCCGTGAACAGTAGGTGCGCGTTGCGATCTGTAAAATCGCCTAAGCTATTGGCAGTCTTTCGGGGTGCACGGAAAGATTGCTCACGGAGCAACAGAACTATCCAAGAAATAGTGGTCATCGTCGAGCCTGATCACTACGTCGCGCACTGCAAGCTCGTAGTACGAGTTTGTTTACACTGGGCATCGCCGATTCTTTGCCGCCATGCTCGCCCGATGAATGTATGTGATGACGCCACCACAGCGTTCCCTCGTGGTATAATGCGAAGCGTACTAAATTACAAATTAGTCGAATATACATTCAGTGTACATCTTGTAAGCTTTAAAATGCTGTTAAACCACGTTAAACTAACTAATAATATTGTACTAAATGCATTTGTTTTATAACTCGCTTGTGCGTGTAATGCACTCGGTGGAACGACAAACAAGTGAAAGAAGGCGCGACCATGCACCGACGGTACGATCACGTGAGCCCCAGTTTGTCGACCGCCCAGAAGGCAACGCCCAAGGAATGATAGCCAGCCAGAGTGAATCTAGATCAACCAATGAAACTGGAGGCTTGTCGAAAGATAAACTGTGTCTCGGTACCATTCGTGCTTTCATCTTTGGGTGTCGCCAGAGCTCGTGAAGATCCCGAGTTTCGCCAAACTCGACGCATCCTGCATAGCACCCCAAATGATAATAGTCTAACATGGAAAAAATCGCCCATGTAGCGATCATAGACGTTTAACTTCAAACCTTGCGAGAGGTACTAACGCAAAGCACTAACTAATAGCAAAATAATTCCTAAAAATAAATGAAAAGCAAATAACAAGCACAGAAAGTTCGGGCTGATCCATTCATATAGTGGCGCATTAGCCATCGAAGCTGTCGATCACAGACCGAGCAACCATGGCAGAACTCCGCGGCCCGAAACATCTTGAATTAGGAGTTTGCACCGGTGAAACTCGAAGGAGGTTGCAACTCGGGCCTCTCGTACTCTGCTTGTTCTTCGGCTAGTTCCCATTTATTTTGGCGTTGCAACTGTTGCAGTCGTCTACCTCTGCAATGAATAATCCAGTTATTACACAGAACGGCGGCTACCGAGGCGCCCACCTCCATGTTTTCTTCGCACAACTGCCGCAGCGTTCCCTTGAGGGCAGATGACAGGACACAGGCAGCAGCAATGGCGGCCAGCCCGGGTGCAATCCCCTACTGCGCAGGCGCGGCGTGCCGTGAAATCACGTGTCCGTTGTTACGAACTTGCACCGCTGCACCACTATTACGACTTTGTGGTCCCGTAGCGCTCGTCACCCGTTTCGTGACAGAGCGTTGGTAGCGAAGACTCCGAGCCAGGCGTCGATGAGAATAACGAAAGGGATTTTATACATTATATACAGGTCATTGTACAGGACAAGATCGGATCGGCACTGGGGCCGAGAGCTCACACAAACGCGACTGTTCCCGCACGACGGCGTCCGGCGAAAACGCGTGACACATCTCACCCCAGTCGGGAGCGACACTCTCTCCCGGTGGGTCGGCGGATCCTGTTTTTCAGGCGGCGTGTCGCTGCTTTTATAATCCCCGAGGAACCATTGTCACTCAAACGGCCCAATACAAAGTCAGCACACGACGGTCGTCCGAGGGGTCCAACCAGCGACCGCGCTGGCCACCCGGTTCAAAGTTCGCGCGCGCGGAGACCTCCAGGCAAAGGGAGGTGCGGCGCCGGGCTGTCTGGCACACGCCGACACGTCCAAACATGCGGCTAGCCGAAACTTCTCCCGCAGGACCCCGCTGCCTGACGGCTCAGCATCTTGACTTGTGAAGGGAGAATTAGGGCGCTCGCAGGATAGATTCTGCATCTTGCAGATTCGGAATCCGGGCTTGTGGTAATGGCACAACACCGTTCTTCTGCGCCGTACTAGAGTTCGTTGTCTTTTTTGGCTCCTTTACTGGCGTTACCCAGCCCAGATAGTCACCCCCTCCCTGCGAAACCGCACATACGGCTCATCCCTACAGGCTCGTCAGGTAAGCAGCTTCGCTGTATGAACAGAAGAAAATGGAGGCATTTCCTACAGCAGTCAGAATATAAGTTGTAGACGTTACGCAGAAGGAAACCACGTAAGTGATGGAACACGGAAATAAAGCTAGTTTGAAAGGAGCCTAAGCAGGCGTCTATGCATCAAGGAGAAGCGAAAAGTTGGGATTACACGCAGAAGCGTTGCTGCTTAGCTGGAACAAATCCTTGTGCCACAAGACATTGTGCAGCAGAAAGTTAAATACACAAGCGAACGTTCGCTGAATTGCATTTACATCAGGGACAAAGGCGCCCCAAAAAAGATTCTTGAACAACGTAACAGCGCTCGTAGCTCGAACTAAAACTCGCAAACGGCTATAAGAGTTGAAGACGGTAACAACTACGAAGAGGACGATGCGCTGGGGTACATTACAGACGTTGTGAGGGATGACTTTGGCACGAAGGAAAGGGTAGTTCAGACACACAGATCCAGCAACAACAGTGAAGCCTGCGTAAGTACCAAATAATACGGCAGCGGGACCCAGTTAAATTCCAATAAGGCTAATAAAAAAACTGGGTCCTAAGAGCAAGGTACTGATGACTAATGCCATAGAGCAAGTGATTTGAACCAAGAAATTTCCGGTAGATGGCGCGAAAACGAAATGAACATCTACAAAGGTAAAGTTTATAAGGATAAGACGAGCTTGTACAGGCCAGTTACAGTAACGTCCGTGATAATGTCACGGGGTTAACAGTAGTCAGAAGTATATTTGCAGGATATTTACAATTGTAGCAGCCTAAAAGATGGTAGACAGCGCGCAAAGTCCAGAGCGTCGTCTTCTTTCGACCAAGATGAAAAGTGTTCTTAAGGTGTCACATGATCCCTGGCGGCTGAAGCATCGGCTCACTGCTGGTTAGGAGGCAGGCGAGTGGTACGACTTTCTACGACAATGTTCCCATCATCCTTCAACAAATCTGTTGCCTGATCCTTTCCCACTGTTTTCCCCCTTTGCATAGCTCCCAAGGCGTTCTTTACTCCTTCCGATGTTACTTGTGGGATTTCAAATTCCTCTAGACTATTCTCTCTCACATTGTCGTCGTGGGTGCTACTGGTACTGTACAAATATCTATAGAACTCGTCAGCCACGTGAACTATCTCATCCATATTAGTAACAATATTGCCGGATTTGTCTCTTAACGCATACATCTGATTCTTGCTTATTCCACAATCTACGTAAAATCGCAAACTGTAGTCCTTTTTTCCTAGTACAACAGGGGTGCCCATGGGCTTCAAGAAGGTTCAATGATGTTACGAGAAAGTATCTTGTCAACTTCATGGCGGATGTGTCGCTCGGTATGCGAGACGTAGTAGGGTCGCCGATGGATCTGACTCGCATCACCCGTGTTCGATGTTTGACGACAGATGTTTGTCCTAGAGGACGCTTTTCAAGGTCCAATATGTCGCATTACAAGGCAAGGAGGCAAAGTGGTTCTTGAGCACACTGGGGCGGAAGGTTGGGAGCAATCATTTTCTTTAGGGTATTCAAGTCTCAAGGGACAGGAGGCGAAGCAAGAGTTGCACACGAGGAGCGGTCACAAGTTCAACCCAAAATGTGGTAGTATCGGGCCAGCGTGACTTGCGCCAGGGATATTCCACGCGGGGGTGCTTGTGTACAAAGTCCAAAGTTCACAAGCGGTAGGCACGACATGTTGTCCGAAATGGTAATGACGGTGTGAGGAAAAGCGACGTTATACGAGAGCAGGACATCTGCATTAGAGGATAGGATGTAGTCACCGTTTATTACAGGTGCAATGGGTGAAATACCTATGAAGGTAATGGCATGGTGAGGGAGGCGATATGCTCTGTGAAACAGCCGTGTAGGAGCACTACCGGGAGGGTCAACACCAGCAGGTAGAACGAGTTGCACAACACCAGCAGAAGAGCCTCTCAAAGCGGAATGTGTAGACAAATTCAATACCGAGGATTAGGTCGTGAGGTAAGTGCTCTAGAACAAATAAACCTGGCAACGTTTAACGTTACAACGTTATCTGGTGAGGCAAGTCTAGCAGTGTTATTGGAGGAATTAGAGGGTAGTAAATGGGATATAATAGGGCTCAGTGAGGTTAGGAGGTCAAAAGAAGCATATACAGTGCTAAAAAGCGGGCACGTACTGTGCTACTAGGGCTTAGCTAAGAGACGAGAACTAGGAGTCGGATTCCTGATTAATAAGGAAATAGCTGGTAACATACAGGAATTCTATAGCATTAACGAGAGGGTGGCAGGTCTTGTGAAACTTAATAAGAGGTACAAATTGAAGGTGGTGCAAGTCTATGCCCCCACATGCAGTCATGATAACCAGGAAGTCGAAAGCTTTTATGAAGACGTGGAATCGGCGATGGGTAAAGTCAAAACAAAATACACTATACTGATGGGCGACTTCAATGCCAGGGTAGGCAAGAAGCAGGCTGGAGACAAGTCAGTGGGGGAATATGGCATAGGCTCTAGGAATAGCAGAGGAGAATTATTAGTAGAGTTTGTAGAATAGAATAATATGCGGATAATGAATACCGTTTTCCGCAAGCGGGTTAGTCGAAAGTGGACGTGGAGGAGCCCGAATGGTGAGACTATAAAGGAAATAGACTTCATACCATGCGCGAACCCTGGCATCATACAAGATGTAGACGTGCTCGGCAACGTACGCTGCAGTGACCATAGAATGGTAAGAACTCGAATTAGCCTAGACTTGAGGAGGGAACGGAAGAAACTGGTACACAAGAAGCCAATCAATGAGTTAGCGGTAAGAGGGAAACTAGAGGAATTCCGGATCAAGCTACAGAACAGGTATTCGGCTTTAACTCAGGAAGAGGACCTTAGTGTTGAAGCAATGAACGACAATCTTATGGACATCATGAAGGAGTGTGCAATAGAAGTCGGTGGTAACTCCGTTAGACAGGATGCCAGTAAGCTATCTCAGGAGACGAAAGATCTGATCAAGAAGCGCCAATCTATGAAAGCCTGTCACCCTACAGCTAGAATAGAACTGGCAGAACTTTCTAAGTTAATCAACAAGCGTAAGACAGCGGACATCAGGAACTCTAATATGGATAGAATTGAACAGGCGCTCAGGAACGGAGGAAGCCTAAAAACAGTGAAGAAACTAGGAATAGGCAAGAATCAGATGTGTGCGTTGAGAGACAAAGCCGGCAATATCGCTACTAATATGGATGAGATAGTTCAAGTGGCCGAGGAATTCTACAGAAATATATATAGCACCAGTGGCACCCACGACGATCGTGGAAGAGAGAATAGCCTAGAGGAATTTGAAATCCCGCAGGTAAGGCCAGAAGATTTAAAGAAAGCCTTAGGAGCTATGCAAAGGGGGAAGGCAGCTGGGGAGGATCAGGTAACAGCAGATTTGTTGAAGGATGGTGGTCAGATTGTTCTAGAGAAACTGGCCACCCTGTTTACGCAATGCCTCATAACCTCGAGCGTACCGGAATCTTGGAGGAACGCTAACATAATCCTAATCCAAAAGAAAGGGGACGCCGAAGAGTTGAAAAATTATAGACCAATCAGCTTACTGTCCGTTGCCTACAAAGTATTTACTAAGGTTCTCGCAAATAGAATCAGGAACACCTTAGACTTCTGTCAACCAAAGGACCAGGCAGGATTCCGTAAAGGCTACTCAACAATAGACCATATTCACACTATCAATCAGGTGATAGAAAAATGTGCAGAATATAACCAACCCTTATATATAGCTTTCATTGATTACGAGAAAGCGTTTGATCCAGTCGAAACCTCAGCAGTCATGGAGGCATTACGGAATCGGGGTGTAGAGGAGCCATATGTAAAAATACTGCAAGATATCTATAGCGGCTCGACAGCCACCGTAGTCCTCCACAAAGAAAGCAACAAAATCCCAATAAAAAAAGGCGTCAGACAGGGAGAGACGATCTCTCCAATGCTATTCACCGCATGTTTACAGGAGATATTCAGAGACCTGGAGTGGGAAGAATTGTGGATAAAAGTTCATGGAGAATACCTTAGCAACTTGCGATTCGCTGATGATATTGCCTTGCTTAGTAACTCAGGAGACCAATTGCAATGCATGCTCACTGACCTGGAGAGGCAAAGCAGAAGGGTGGGTCTGAAAATTAATCTGCAGAAGACTAAAGTAATGTTTAACAGTCTCGGAAGAGAACAGCAGTTTACGATAGGTAGCGAGGCACTGGAAGTGGTAAGGGAATACATCTACTTATGGCAGGTAGTGACCACGGACCCGGATCATGAGATTGAAATAATCAGAAGAATAAGAATGGGCTGGGGTGCGTTTGGCAGGCATTCTCAAATCATGAACAGCAGGTTGCCACTATCCCTTAAAAGGAATGTGTATAACAGCTGTGTATTACCAGTACTCACATATGGGGCAGAAAGCTGGAGGCTTACGAAAAGGGTTCTGCTGAAATTGAGGACGACGCAACGAGCTATGGAAAGAAGAATGATCGGTGTAACGTTAAGGGATAAGAAAAGAGCAGATTGGGTGAGGCAACAAACGCGGGTAAATGACAGCTTAGTTGAAATCAAGAAAAAGAAATGGGCATGGGCCGGACATGTAATGAGGAGGGGAGATAACCGATGGTCATTAAGGGTTAGGGACTGGATTCCAAGGGAAGGGAAGCGTAGCAGGGGGCGGCAGAAAGTTAGGTGGCCGGATGACATTAAGACGTTTGCAGGGACAACATGGCCACAATTAGTACATGACCGGGGTAGTTGGAGTAGTATGGGAGAGGCCTTTGCCCTGCAGTGGGCGTAACTAGGCTTATGATGATGATGATGATGATGATGATGTCCGGCGACACTCACGAGAGCCAGGCACATGCCAATAACGGCTGGTGTGCCACTGTCGACGACTCGGATTACAGGCGACGGGGCAGCAGAGGACTTTCGCGAGACGATTCCGAAGCTGAGCATTCATCAGGGATACTCGCGCGCCTGTGTCAGAGCTGTAACAGTTATACCATCCACGTTCACTGATAAGGTTCCGATGTGTGTACGCAAGGTCAGAAGAGGATTTTTTGCGTCTGGTCGGTTTGGCCACATCACGTCTAGGTGCTGCACCTGTTAGTTTTCCGGAAGGAGCTAGGGGACGGTGGTTGACGAGATGGGGACGATTTCGAGAAGTGGCGACGATGCGAAGGAGAGCGGATAGAGGGGGTAGGCAGAGAAGCGTCGCCAGAATTTACTGGCTGTGAGAAAAGGTTTATTGGCGGCTCCTAATGTAACGGCACAGCAACCGGGAACGGCGAAACAGCCAGAAGCACTGTCCAAACGGACGCCAGCAATCAACAGCGCGAGCCGAGACGAGCCGCGCGTTGGCGATGCGGCTGTGCCGCGAAGCGCGTCTTTGTCTTCACAATCTCCCCCCGGACAATAAGAGCCATCCTGGCGCCTTAAGAATCGGGAGGCAGAGGGTCGTGGTAGGGCTTGAGACGCGAGACGTGGACAATGTCACGTCCACGCCGGCGCAAGTCTTCAGGTGGTGACAGGGGCTCAATGAGAAAATTCACCGGGGATGTTTGCTCCAAGACTCGGTAAGGCCCTTAGAATTTTGGGACGAGTTTCGAGGAAAGCCCCGGCGTTTGGAAAGGGACCGACAACCACACAAGAACGCCTGGAGCGTAGGTCGTGCTTGGATGCGTGTCGAGGCGGTTTTCTTTCTGGCGCTGCTGTTGCTCTGCCGTAAAGGAGCGCGCTAGCTGGCGGCATTCTTCGGCTTGTCGGGCTACGTCGGAAACAGGTAGACACTCGGAGGCGTCAGGACGGTATGGAAGGAGCGTGTCGATGGTATGCGTAGGCTCGCGGCCATACAGGAGGAAGAAAGGTGAAAATCCCGTAGTGGCCTGGATCGCGGTGTTGTACGCGAACGTGATGAATGGAAGGATGCGGTCCCAGTTACCATGATCTGATGCCACGTACATAGAGAGCATATCACCAAGTGTGCGGTTAAATCGCTCTGTGAGCCTGTTAGTCTGTGGATGGTATGCCGTGCTTGTCCGATGAATATGGCATTCCGAAAGCAAACTTTCGACGACTTCGGAGAGGAAGGCGCGACCTCGATCGCTGAGGAGTTCCCGAGGTGCGCCGTGTCGAAGCACGAAGCGATGTAGGACGAAAGAGGTTACATCCCGCGCTGTAGCACTTGGTAAAGCAGCAGTTTCGGCGTAGCGTGTCAAATGATCAATAGCGACGACGATCCACCGATTGCCGTCTGGTGTCATAGGAAGTGGGCCGTATAGGTCGATGCCGACGCGATTGAAGGGTGTGGCAGGGCACGGGAGCGGCTGCAAGGCACCAGATGGGCGTAAAGGCGGCGATTTGCGGCGTTGACAGTCAAGACAGCACCGAACAAACTTGTGTACAAAATTGTACATGCCGCGCCAGTAGTAGCGGTGGCGAATTCGTTCGTACGTCTTGAAGACTCCGGCATGGCCACACTGCGGATCGTTGTGGAAAGCGGCACATATTTGAGACCTTAAGCTGCGGGGAACCACCAGAAGCCACCGACGACCTTCAGGAGTGTAATTGCGTCGGTGCAGCAGCTGGTCACGAAAGGCAAAATGAACTGCTTGGCGTCGGAGGGTTCGGGATACAGGGATGGTCGACGATCCAGAAAGAGTCGAAAAGAGAAGCGACCCACGGGTCACGACGTTGTGCGGTTGCGAAGGAGTCCATGTCGAGAGATGACACGGAATGTGCGGAAGTTGTTGCGCGGGCCGAGTCTGGAGGTAAAGGTGAGCGAGACAAGGCATCTGCGTCGGAGTGTGTGCGTCCACTGCGGTAGACGACGCGAATATCGTACTCCTGGATGCGTAGTGCCCAACGGGCTAGGCGGCCAGTGGGATCTTTCAAGTTGGCGAGCCAACAAAGCGCATGGTGATCTGTGACCAAGTCGAATGGGCGCCCGTACAGATATGGTCGGAACTTGCCAAGTGCCCATACTAAAGCCAAGCACTCTTTTTCGGTCACGCTGTAATTGGTCTCAGGCTTCGTCAGTGTGCGACTCGCATAGGCGACTACATATTCGGGGTAGCCCACCTTTCGTTGGGCGAGTACGGCGCCGAGACCGACCCCGCTGGCATCTGTATGTACTTCAGTTGCAGCTGACGGGTCGAAATGGCGAAGAATAGGTGGGGAGATGAGAAGACGACGCAGCGTAGCAAAGGCGGAGTCACATGCAGGGGACCAGCAGGAGAGGGCGGCGTCACCGCGTAGAAGCTGAGTCAATGGCGCCATGATTGATGCGAAATTTCGAACAAAGCGCCGGAAATATGAGCATAGGCCCACGAAGCTTCGAAGTTCTTTGATGGTCTGAGGCTTCGGAAACTCAGCGACTGCTCGAAGTTTTGCAGGATCGGGTAGAACGCCGTGCTTGGACACAACGTGGCCTAAAATGGTGAGCTCTCGCGCGGCGAAGCGGCACTTCTTGAGGTTGAGTTGAAGGCCAGCGTTCGTTAGACAGGTCAAAACTTGTCTAAGGCGGAGCAGGTGAGTAGGAAAATCAGGCGAGAAAACTACGACATCGTCCAGGTAACACAGACATATAGACCACTTGAGGCCACGCAGCGTGTTGTCCATGAGTCGTTCAAAGGTGGCAGGGGCGTTACAAAGCCCGAAAGGCATCACCTTAAATTCATATAAACCGTCAGGCGTAATGAACGCGGTTTTCTGGCGATCGGCCGCAGCCACGGGGACCTGCCAGTACCCCGAACGCAAGTCAAGCGACGAGAAAAATTCTGCGCCCTGAAGACTGTCGAGGGCGTCATCGATGCGCGGCAAAGGATAGACGTCTTTGCGCGTTACCTTATTTAACCGACGGTAGTCGACGCAAAAGCGAATAGACCCGTCCTTCTTGCGAACGAAAACGACAGGAGATGCCCAGGGACTGTGCGAAGGTTGAATAACATCACGGCGCAGCATATCTTCGACTTGGGTGGTAATGACACGACGCTCTTCGGCAGAGACGCGATATGGTCGTTGACGTAACGGCTGATGTGAACCGGTGTCAATGTAGTGCTGCACTTCCGACGTGCGGCCCAGGTGAGGTTGTGAAACGTCGAATGAACTTCTAAATTTGTGCAGGAGATCAAGAAGGTCGGCAGGTGTGAGGGTATCGGCGATGGCATGCGAGAACGCAACCCTGGACGTTTCCTCAAGCGCGGACATCGAAGATGCTTGGCCGGGGTCGACGTCAAAAGAGTCTCCAGGGACGTCAACCAAAGACGAAGAGTCGAGGAGTTCCACGAAGCCAAGGCATTCACCAACGAGCAACGTAATAGGCGCACAGAGGGGATTGTAAAAGTAGGTATTGCTGCAGCCGCCAGCCATGTCAAGCGTCGCGAAGGGTAGTGGGAGAGATTTACGGCTCATGAAGACGTCGGACGGCGTGAAGAGGACCGTTGCATCAGCGATGGCATCGCAAAAGACGGGGACGAGGGCGAAGGAGCCAGGTGGAACATCTGTGTCCTCGCGCACGGTAAGTTTAGAAGGGCGGTCGCAATCTTCGTCCAAGGGTGCGTCACAAGGGGAAAATTCGACTTCGGCGCGTGCGCAGTCGATCACGGCTTTATGACTGGATAAGAAGTCCCATCCGAGGATGACGTCATGTGAGCAGGTGGGAAGAACAATATACTCGACGATGTAAACAATGCCGTGAATAAGCACACGTACAGTACAGGCTGCGTGCGGAGTGACGGGCTGCGCGCTTGCCGTACGAAGCGACAGTCTAGAAAGCGGCGTGGTCACCTTGCGCAGCGAACGGCACAGTTTGGCGGCTATCACAGAAACGGCTGCGCCGGTATCCACAAGAGCGAATGCAGGAACACCTTCTACACAAATTTCGACCACGTTAGCAGGAGAGGCGCGAGGACTTTGACAGTTCGAATGGGGCGCAGTTCTTGCCTCTTGAACTGCGACGTTCAGTTTTCCTTGTCAGGTGGTGCGGGTCGTCGACGCATTGGGGAGAGCGAGCGTCGGCGAGGGGATGGCGAGCGACGCGAAGGAAATTCTGGGATGTCAGCACGAGCATACGGTTGGGGGGGAAGGAGCGGCGTATTGGCGAAATGGCTGGCTGCCGTACTGGAAGGGCCGCGAGGCGTCACCGAACGCTTGAGGACGACGGCGGCAATATCGGGCGACGTGTCCGGGAGTGCAGCAAGAATAACAGATGGGTCGATTGTCAGGTGTCCGCCAAGGATTAGCTCGCGGTGCGGTCCAAGATGTAGCATGGGCTTCCGGTGGCAGCGGTTGGGACTGGGTCGTGAAAGACGCCGGTGGAGGCCTGCGTACTGCCTGGGCGTACGTAAGAGGCGCGGCCACAGGCAGGACTGGCTGCGCATAGGCGAGAGGCGTGGCGACAGGCTGCACTGCCCGCGTAGAGTTGAGATTCACGGCTGCAGGCGGCTGATGTGGTGCGGAAGGGACAACTTGGGCGACCTCTTCGGAAATGAGGGTGCGGAGCGTATTTGGAAGACGGGAAGTGGTCTCCTGAGTGAAGGGAACTAAAGAAAGTTGGCCGGCAACTTCCTCACGCACAAAGTCCTTGACCCGCTGAAAGAATGAGGATGGGTCGTACATGTTGTCAAGGCTCGCCAACAGGTCGTCGCTTCCCAAAGGACGCCGAGTCGAAGCGCGTTGCTTCCTTAACTCATCGTAACTTTGGCACAGGCTGACAACTTCAGACACAGTGCGCGGATTCCTGGCTAGGAGCATCTGGAATGCGCCGTCATCGATGCCTTTCAGTATATGGCGAATTCGCTCAGCTTCGGGCATTGCGGCGTTGACTCGTTTACAAAGGTCCACGACGTCTTCTATGTAGCTTGTGAACGTTTCCGCCGTCTGCTGTGCTCGGGCGCGCAAGCGCTGTTCGGCACGGAGCTTGCGAACAGCGGGTCGGCCGAACACTTCCGTAAAGGTTGTCTTGAAGACTGACCATGTGGGCACGTCACTTTCGTGGTTGTGAAACCACAGTTGGGCAACACCAGCCAGATAAAAGATGACGTGAGTTAACTTTGCGGGATCATCCCACTTGTGTGCGCTCACCCGTTCATACGACGCAAACCAGTCTTCTACGTCTTCGTCGTCTGCACCGCTGAAGACCTTGGGGTCCCGTTGTCGTGGAACGCCGGTGCAGGTGACGGACTGTGGCGTCGGTGCCGTTTGGGAGGAGCTGTTGGTCATGGCGGGTGGTAGCGTTCGAGATCTCAGCTCCAGGGTTTCAAGCAACGGGGTTTGAGTCCCAGCACCTCCACCAATTGAGAAAAGGTTTATTGGCGGCTCCTAATGTAACGGCACAGCAACCGGGAACGGCGAAGCAGCCAGAAGCACTGTCCAAACAGACGCCAGCAATCAACAGCGCGAGCCGAGACGAGCCGCGCGTTGGCGATGCGGCTGTGCCGCGAAGCGCGTCTTCACAGCTGCGTTTTCGGAGGGAAGCGAGGAGCAGCATGAGGGCAGAGAGATGGGAGGTGGGGCCATGGTGTCGAATTCCACAAATAACGGCAGTGACATGAAATATGGCCGATACGGCCACGAGTGAAGCATATAGGTGTTTCGTCTGGAGTGCGCCATTCGCCCGGGTTGCCATACCGCGTAGGAGCACTCAGGCTGCGGTTGCGTATGACAGTGTTGGGCTGAGTGTAGTCAGGCCGAGTAATTGAGCAGACGTTAGTCAAGCCAACGTTGGCGAATTCCTGGCGCACGACGTACTGGATCAATGAGACGGTGGCCTGGCAATTCTCGGGGCATGGGTTCGTGTAGTGACAGGAGATGCGGCTTCTATTTCACGTCGGATGATAGGTACGATTGCAGAGCAATCGGGCGTGGGCGCACTGCGGATGTCTTCGCAGGCCGTGTCGGAAGGCGGGTAAATGGTTGGGCAATGCGGCGGCTCTTGGCTTCTTCAAACCGCCGGCATTCAGTAATAATGGCTTGCAGAGCGGAAGAATGCATGAACATAAGTGGAAAGCATTATCTGATATGCCCTTAATGACATGTGCGACTGTGGAAGGTGCGGACATCTTCGGATCCACTTTGCGGCACAGAGCGAGCACGTCTTGGATGTACGTGAGGTAGGATTCAGTGCACGTCTCGACAGGCGAAGCAAGGTCTTTTTTTTGGCGGCACGCTGCCGTCTAACAGGCTTGTCAAACAAATCCCTGAGCTTCTGATTACAAATGGCCCAGCTAGTACGTTCCTCTTCGTGGGTCTGAAATATCAAAGTAGCGAGCCTGATGGTCTGGTCCCAGTGGTTGCTGGCGGTCAACCGCTCATATAATTGAAGCCAGTCTTCAACAACAATGTCATCGGTTCCAGAAGAGGTTCCTGGGTCGCGGGGTTGTGCTAGAATGACGGTGGGCGTGGGTGCCGACGTGCCCAAAGCGTCCGCGACTTGATCTGGCATTGCAGGTGCAACCAAGGAGCGCCCGCTACGTAAATCCTTGATAATGATGCCGCAACCTCCACCAAAAATGTTATGGAGTGAAAAGAGGTCAGAAGTATATTTACACGATAATTAGAATTGTAGCAGCTGACAAGATTGTAGACAGCGGGCGAAGTCCACAGCGTCGTCGTCTTCGTTAGCCTGTCACAATATAAAGAATGGTAATGCAAGCCGTAAAATTGGAGCTGTCGAATTCAGTGGAGAAAATTATGTACTGGATGAACTACATGATTGGCTCAGGCCAGGCAGACGCTGAGAGGGTAATATGTTCGTACGAACTCGGTGCATAGAGACGAAAGATGTTCAGAATAGAACTTTCCCGACGGCATTTCTAAATACTGAAGCAGCTGATGACCACATAGACCGAGAATTGTTATCGGATATTAAGCACGTAGGTATAGAGGACGATTTCGTGGAGCTGCTAGGAGAGATATTTAAACAACCTAGTGCAAGTTGTAGTGGTAGGTCGAAAAGGTAATGAAGTAGAGAAAATTCACGAAGAACTGAAGCAAGGATGTGCTCTGTCTCCATTGTTCACGCTATATGTTAAGTGCATAGGAAGACTGGAAAACAGCGAATTAGGCTTTCATTTATCACAGGCGCGTGATGGACAAATTGTGCAACAGAAGGTCCTCGCACTCATCAACGTGGACGACATAATGCTACTAGCGGACAAGGCAATAAATTTGCAGACAGAGCCCAATACGTGGGGCAACGCAAGTACAAATCTAAGCTTCAAATTGAACACAGAGAAATCGGTAATTCTGATCTTTAGGGAAGAGAGGAGTAATTACGTGGTCTCAATTCAACAGCAATTCATACTCATTGTCAAGCAATAGTAATACCTAGGCGTACACATAAACGGCTTACTGAAGCACCAACCAAGATAATCTGAAAATGAAGGGGAGCTGAATGGAAGGTAGTACATGGGATCTGCAAAGAAGTAATAGGGGAAGCGCTGACGTTCATAAATACCATTTCTTGCCTAAAATCGGATGAATTGTCCGAGTTGGAATTCACCAACTGTCGGTGGGCCGGTTGTATTTTGGTGCCTACGGAAAAACCACAAATTAAGCAACGCAAACGGACATAGGTTGGGCCTCGTATCCTAGTCAGAAGCAGAGAGCAAAATTAGTCACTCCCAAGTCTGGCCATTTCGAGCTGACAAGCGCAGCGCATACATGCGCGATAACGATCGTCTCGGCAAAGTATTACATAGCTACGCGCCCCGGAAAGATATGAAGTTTCAAAGCGAATGCAGTTTTCTCGGCTACTCGCGGCCGCTGCGCTCCAAGCCGGAGGATGACGTGCACGTGGTAGTGTGCCTGCGTACGCGTGTCTGTACTGTGACGTTGCTCGTGGTGACACGACTTCGAGAATTATTCAAGGCAAGATCTGCTATTTGTGCAATATGTTGCTTGAATAGACGATGTAAAGCTTACAGAAATAAAACTCGCAAATAGAATGCGTGTTTTTGTTTGACTACCCAACGCAGCAAAGGAGATGTACTTCGTCTCCTTGTTCGCATCTCGTGCAGTCGGTGCGCGCAGACACCGAAAATCATTTTCTACCACGTTCTAGCGGGCGATTGTGCTTTGTGATCCGCTTGTGTGATCCTCAGTATTCGTGTAGCACTGACGTATTCTGCTAGTGAAGTGTCCTCGTGGACAGCGCGCATTATCGTGCGCTGCACGAAGCGAGACAATAGACAGCTTTAGGTTAGGGGATGCAAGCAGCTTGCGTAGACGTAGACCCAGACGTAGGGATCTGAGCATGCGCAGCACCGTGGGCCCTAGTTCTTGCGTACGCAAGCCGCTTGCGTCGCCTAATCTAAAACTGCTGAACAGCTCGCGCGCGAACGCCGTGAGCGGAAGTGCGCCGCGCAGCAACGAAGCCAGAAGAAAGAAAGAAAAGAAAGAACAGAAAGGGAAGAACGAAAACAAGAAAAGAAAACAAGAAGAGAAGAAAGAAAAAGAAACTAACAAACAAAGAAGGGCGGGGCCCGTTAAGTATGCGTCATGCGATCCTCTAGGTCTGGTGTGAAAGGAATAACTCACTTGTGGAGGCTAAATGGGGCAAGTGGAGAGGGTGTCTGGCTTGCCAGTGTAGCCAGCACAACGTAGACAACAGGAGGCCTGAGCGCTCGGCGAGTGACGTCACTGAGAAGAGGTCGGCGGTGTGCTAGGGGATACGGTTTGAATGAAGCGAACCAGCCCTTATGGGCAATGTTAACCAGAGGCCACTTATTCTTTAGGCGTAGTTGAGCAGACGGCCCGCAGAAATCAGAGCGTCTTCCAAGATTTACGCAAAACCACTTACGCACCCAGTTATTAAAACAACCCGTGCAGAAAAATGAAATGGTGCAGCCTTAGGTTTGAAAACGAATTTCGGGTAAATGATGACAGGGAGCATGGTTTATGTCGAAGAGTCAGTGCTGCCCTCTTCTTCAAAGTAGCTTCTTTTCCTTCATTCATCGTCGGCGTCAGAGTTTTGCCTTTCATGTGACCACGAAAGTTCCACAAAATTTTATCAGTGCACCATAACACATCTCATAACAACTTCACTGGTGTGCCCTTTCTCACAATCGTGACGCATGTATTTATTCCAGTCTAGATTAGGCTCTAAACAAATAATTTCGCTTTCGAGGCCTTATTACGTAAAGTGCAGCCGTGCACATATTTACAACACCTGACACAAGTTTATCAATGGGGATACAATACATTCCTGCAACTACTTACAAAGAAACAGGTGGCTTATTCTGCGAACTCCAGCTTTTCTCTTTGCCTTAGCATTGGCACCCAATATTCTGTCATTGATCTTGCGGAAACGAACGCATGATTTTTCTGCCCCGATTTCTAATTGCTCCAGCACTTGGGCACGCAGCAGGTATTAGGCATATCCGGGCATGAACGTAATCCACATTCCATGGCAATGAAGGCTTGCCGGACGCATAACCGAATCGAAGCACAAACACAGAGACTACGAGCGCGGTTCACGTCCAGAAAATGGGCGCTCGGAAGCATGTCGCAGCATGCGAGGTCTTTAGTAACCCCGAAGCTATCCAAGTAACGGCAGGAGCATCTAATCGAATTGTTATCGCCGTCGTCGCTCACTCGCTCTTCCGCCTCTCATTTTCAACACAGGTGCGCCGCTCGTAGCACGCTGCAGGGAACTTGTATGTGGGCCTCTTGCGTGACGTAGCTCAAGAGGAAAGGTTATAGCCAGAAGGCCTTAGGTTCTCGAGGGGGTGTTGGTGTAGCTGGCTCCTGAAATTATCGGTTCGCGACACTGAAATATTCCTATCGTGCTACTATGGGCCGATTTGGAAAATTTTAGCAGCAGAACGCTCTCTTGAGGATAGGTAAAAACTTCCAGCGTAAAACCAAAGTTTGCTGTGTGGCCTGGTGAGAGGCGCTTTAAGAAAGCCTCGGCAACATGGGTCAAAATGAGCGGCGAAAACGCAGAAGTATCTGTACCTAAAAGCGTGGACACAAAATGAAGGAAAAAGTAATGTTATCAACCAAGTACTGGCAATTGAAGGCCTAAATAAACAAGCAGCAGTAATCATAAAGTGGGAGAAACAGAGACAGCGAATTGGATGCAAAGAATGGAAATGAAAACTACCGTGGAAATTTCGAACAACAAAAAATTACAAGGGAGAACATGTGGGGTAAAGTGAAGGGAAGTGCATTGCCATTTGAAGCTGGAGCTGAATGCCTAAGGACGCTGACATACCGAAGGGTATATTAGCAATAAGATGAGGCATATGCACAGCGCAGCAAGCATCCGGCGACCGCTCAGCACATTTGAATGTTATGCGAAAGTATTCGCCCAGCGAGACCAGTACGCAACGTACGCAGTAATGGTGGCCATGGGCGGTGCATTGGCGGGCTGGAGGGGGGGTGGGGGGGCGCGCACTCTCCGCTATAGCCGCGACTCGGCGGTTGGTCCGCGTAATCCTGTAGCTTAAAGTTTCGCACGGAAGCGCTTGCCGCCGCATATTCGCCATGGCCGACGCGTGTCGTTATTCGTGACAAACACAGCCTGCGGTTCTTGCCGACAACGTTTCTGGATCTGGATTTCTGGATTCCAGAACGGGCATTTCTCGCGAGTCGCCCGCTCCAGATCGACAAAGTGTTAGTCTACATTCGACATATGCGATGTAGAAACGCACGAAATGTCTGGAAAATGATGCAGCACCGGAAATGATCGCTCTTTAATCTCAACTATGACTGGACTGTCGTGCGAAGTGTCCCAAAGCGCTAGCTTGTACGAGGGAAAGCTCTAATGGTGTTCTACTCCGACCCTGTTGAGGTACGCGTTCATGGCTTAATGGTTTGGGCATCAGGCTGCCGTGCTCACAGATCCAGTAAATATACATACCCAAGTTCGTTGGCGGATTGATTCCCATCAGCATAGCACAATTGGTAGTGCAATGCAAGTGTAATGCGGAGGCTGTGGGTTCAGCTCGAACAAGCGACAAGTTTTCTTTTCGTCCACGTTCATTTCCCCTTTTGTTTGCTGCAGTTCAATATCAACCACAGCGAATTTTATCGATGCTTTCATGTCGTTATCTGTTGGCTTTATATGGTTATGATTATCCGGGGTCATTTACGCAACTTGAACCAAGAATTTTAAAAAGTGAAAAACCCCAAGTAAATGCTAAGATCAATTCTGCAAATGTTTGAAACATTCGTTACGTTGTAGAGGGCATTCGCAAACGACCGGTGCAATTTTTTTTTTGCGGCAACGTACATGCCGCGTGGCCATTTTTTTCCGACGTTTAAAGAAAGCCCGAAATACAAGATTACGAGCAACCACATGACGGCAAACTGTCGTTGGTTTCATTCAGTTGCGGCTAACCACTTGTCTTTAAAATCCTTGGTTCAAGTTACGTGAACCACCGTTTATATAGAGAGGCAAAAAAGCAGGCTGGCTCCATTGGTGTAGGGTCACAAATGACAACTACGTACGTGCAAACACTTCGTCACTATCCAAGCGTTTTGGCTGGTATTTCAGCCTTTAGTTAAAATAGGCGAAGGCTGGTCCACCAAACGAAACGTCTGGACTCGAGGTAACGAATGCGACGTACGTGCATATACATCTTATAGCGCACCACTGAAGGCGCAAACACGGGCACGCGTCGGCACGGGCCAATGCGTGTAATGCGTCATAAGCGTAGGTGGAAAAAAGGGTGATGCGTGGCGACGCACAAAGATTTTACCGACTACTGATGCTAGAAGATCGGCGACGCGTGGCGAAACATGGACGGCGTCCGCCAATCAGAGGTTTCGAAGTCTCCGGCTGCTATACGTATCATGGCCGCCAATGCGAAGACGCCGATACCAACGATCGTGCGAGTTCTTTGGACGCATGCCGCGCGCGACAGTGTTCGTAAAAGGTGGTGTTGTGATACGAGACAGACAACGAATGCTTATTCATCCGTTCGGGGATAAGCAAGAGTTTTGCAAAAACATGAATGCCGACTATACAAGAATAGAGAATACAAAAACGAACAAAGATTTTCCTCCCACACGGGAATAACTTTCGTATCTGTAACAACTGAAACGTAGAGGCAATAAGTAAAAAATAGAAATGTGATGCAAGCAATGCGAGTATCGCCAGTTGGAAGGCTGCAGTCACTGCGAGTCAGCGTATTCCCAGTTGTTGGAATGTAGTAATACTAGATGAAGACGGGTCATCCCACTGCGTTAAACGGAGATGCGTACCCAGGCAATATCGATGCCAGTGGGTTCAGCGTGTTCAGCGAAAGTGATACAAACGAAATCAGTTTTCACAGTGAAGCTGTATACCTGTACCGTCGAAGGAAATTTTCGGGTCGTATGCAAAAAAAAAATACCCCATACGTGGGCCAATTCCGAAGATAGTGCAATGCCCACCTACCCGCGGCGCAGATGCAGTTCACCATTAAGGGGCCCACATACACAGCTTTGCTGGTCATCCTTCATAGAGTGGAAGGGTACCATGGTGTTTTCGTTTACCCGTGTTTGTTCTTTTTGTCCTTTTATCTGGTGCAACAAAACTTCGTCACGTGGTTTTTACATTGGTGAACACCTTAATTCTGTGGATATCCGCAATTTAGTGGAAATGCGTTTTCATTGTATTCCAATCGTTAACGATTAGGTATAGCGTTCACGCATATAAAGCTCGATGCATGCTGAACGGTATCGAAGTGGCCTTTACCGTCTTGATGCGAGTTTTCGAGCAACCAGGCAGAGATTCGATCTAAATAATATGTCGGATAAAAATGTCAGTGGCATTGTAAAGGCAATGCTAAAGAAATTGACGCAAGCATTACGTCGCACCCATTGAAGGTGCTTGATCCATGCTTTAGGACTCGTTCACCAATTCGCAAGGTTGGTCAGGAGCGCACTGGACACATCCTGCACCTACGAGGAGCGAAGTGCAACTCACAGTGGGGTCAAGAGCAGACCACAGTCAGTTCCACCACACAGACGCGTGCCGTGTTCTAAGCCCTCACATCGCCCATTTACCTATACCACACCACCGTTTCCGCACACTACCCCTCGCACAGTTTCTTCCACACCTAATGCTAACGATTAAAAACCCTCGAAGTGCACCTTGAATATCAGGATATGGCATGAAAATATGAGATCCAGGGTCAACATGCTAACCACACACTTTTACACTTTCGTTGCTGGCTGATATGAAAGAAGTTTACCATAATTATTAGGACAAAGCTACTTTGTCCACTTACAGGCACATATTGCTTGCAGCACTTAACCTGGGTATCTAACCGGGATATAATTGTTGCCACCCTTCACAGCATTCCTGCAGGTAATAAAAACCAACTTCAAAAGTGACTCTCCCTCAGCAGTGTAGCACGAGAATATAAATTTGTGAAGTAGCAAAAATCCGCAATGACAACGAGGCGATCCCTTCCACTTTCCCACTCACTTCCTAGGTGCCTTAGAAAAAGCACGTTCCCTTTTGTGCGCCTCTTTTGTGCAGAACTTGTCAAAGGTAGCCGGCACCTTGGTGCTGTCATTCCATTCGGGGCATTGGGAAGACGAAGCAGCAGGCCTGCAGCCAGCGTGTCCATCTGGACGCGCTCCCCCTGAACAGAAGTGGCCTTGGAACCGCACATAAACAGATACAGATTTTTAAAACTTCAGGGACATAAGCTACGCAAGCCTATTTGCCAAGGCTTTTCTTGCAACTTATCTGTTCTTAAAACATTTCAAGCTCTGTTAGCGTGCTAACATTGTGCAGCCTTTTTAATAGCGGAAAATAATAAACTCACTTTCGAGCGTAACGCAACCTTTTCTTTCACAGTTAGACGGCAGGTTGTGCACACAGATAACTGCGTTTTGTTTGAGAAATTCTGAACCTTCTCTAGACTGACTCGTTCACTTTTACTTTAGCTGAAAGCTTTTTTTTTACCCTCCACGGCTGTATCTGCAGTTGCAAAAAAAAAGGTATCCTTCATGTACTTGTGAAACAAAATTTTAATGACATTGTAACAGCTTATCAGGAGCAATACAATTCAGACATTCGAAACAGCGCTCATGCTTCCAGAAGAGTGTAGGGGCTTACACTGACAGGCTTGCAGCTTGAAGGCCTCATGAGACGCTGCCGAGGCGAAGCTTGCAGACGGCGCTTCACGCGGCAAGCAGGTGACATGGCTGCGTCTGCGTCGAACATACAGTCGTAAGTTCATTGACCGGGTTTTCAACATCGCAAAGCAAAACATTCGAGACGGAACCATGCAACATGGGGGGGGGGAGGGGGGGGTAATTCTATAAGTGTCCACCTAGGGGAATGTCCGTTTAGGCTAGGTAGAAATTGGCTGAGGGTGCCCGTTTTTTTTTCCTAGCAGGTTACGCAACCCAGCCAAACAGCACTTCAGCAGCAGCTGAAATGGACATGTGCTCCAGGTGGATATTCAGAGAATAACCTTTGTACTAGGATTACTAGGATTAACGCTGACCACGTGGAATTCGTCAACGCGCACCAGTCATTTTTGCGCGAGTGCTTTTTCATACCGCTCCTGTTAGCGCGAGTTAGGTCTCGAGAAATTGAACTCGCAACTTCGTGCTCTGCGATCTACGTTAACCAGATCAGCAGCAGTGAGTGTGCCGACGTGCTTACATATTTGATCTGTGAGGTAAAAAGAAATTTGAAGGCGGTAGGGACGACAAGCTTGGTTGACAGTTGTCGAATGTAATGCCTAGTGACATTCGTCAACAGCCTAAAACTTATGTGGCATAGAAAAAAAGAGCACAGGAACACACATTTGGGGGAGTTTGTACAGATACATGACGGAAATAAACAGCGCAACTTTTTAGCAAACTGTTGGACACTACAGGGCAGCGCTTGTACCTGTCGTCCTGTCCTACGGTCAGCGTAAACGTTGCACTGTTTATTTCCATAAAGACAGAGTATGGTTCACAAGAATATGGAGACTTCGATGAGCAACAGTGGGTTGGTATTTATCTGGGTATATTAGGTACCTGCAGCCCCACTTGGGGCATTGCTGTATGGTAGAACAATCCCGAAATACAGTGATGCGATCATATTAGATGCGGTAGGCAATTGCTGTAAATTTTATACAGCATAACGAAAATCCCAAAATATAGAGGAAGGACAATTGCTTTTGATCTTACAGAGGTGGAAGCAATCCCGTCACTCAACCGGAAACTGAGGCGGTGGGGTAAAAGTACAGTGCAAGAGGCTCTTCCACCCGTCTATTGCTTTTCAAAAGATGCATTTATAGAAGTAGTCATTCGGCAAATGTATTCACGCCGTGTTGAATAGGGACAGCAGTGCCAGTTGATAGAGTGAAGATTACTTATGTCATACATGATGCTATCGTCTCCGGGGGCAGAGCTTCGACAATCGTTTACGGAAGCCCTGAATTCGGCAACACTATATGAACGGTTGTAGGATTCGTTTTCATTACACTTCCTGGTCAGGGGACTGTTGTATTAATTGTTTTTGCTTTGGGATTGACCCCGAGTAATTTTCGGAGATAGACACGCTCGAAATGTTGCCTAAGGGCGTTAGCCTGGTCTTCAACTTTGCCTTGGTCAGCGACTTAAGGAAATGTAAGGCTGACGGCATATTAATTTTCTCTGCCGGTTTCATACTTGTCCTGGAGGGCAGCTATAAATGCTGCAGGCGTATTTTTCTGAGGCTTCTCTTCTAGCAATGCGCCATGTTTGTTTTCCTTAGGACTGTTTTAAGTTAGAGGTGCAGTCGTTGGAGACTGGAGTAGCATACCCCAAGCCTTATTCTTTTTTTTTTCTGTGCGTTCTTGCAATCCTGATTACTCGACGACATGAGCCTTTTGTTTGGAGCCTCATTCGTTTGCTTGATGCACTCTAATGCACTCTTTTTGGAGCAACCTTTGGTGCTCGCACGATAAACAGAAGGCACGGACGACAGGGTCCACTCAACCTGTTGCTCTGTTTAGAACGAGTCGATCGGTTGTGCTAGCTGCAAGGATGTGATTGTTTTTTCTGCAATGAAATGTGACATCGTTCGCGAGCGCATGAGTGCCAGAACACAGCTTGTCTTTCTGAAAATTCGCCGGATGCGTGCCGAGCCAGCAAAATGTGGACCAACGATGTTCGTGCCATCGAGAGAGTCCCTTTGTGTGTGGCTTTCGTGGAAAGTGGTGGACGTAGCAAAGAAATAATGCACACATCCGCCGCCAAGGCTTGCGAGGGGTGGCCCTGGCTAACACTCACAAAAATACCCAAGAAGGTGGATGGGAAGACGGCGCCGCGGTTGCTGAATTGGCAGAGCATCGCACGCGTAATGCTGAGACGTAGTGTCGTTCCCCACCTGCGGCAAGTTGTGTTTTGGGCGATGTTCAATTCCATTTCTTTGTAATTTCATTCAATTAGTAAGTGCAAGTAATTTCTCTTATGTGTTCCTTGGTGTCTATGTTTGTTTGGTTCTTATGATACGATTAATAAAAATCGGGCCCCTCGGTTAATCCCCTATCTTTCCGTTCATTATGTATATATGTATAAACCTTATGACCTCGAGCATACCGGAATCCACCAAAGACGGTCAGGCACATGTCAGTCGGATCTTATTTAACGTGTTACCATACGTGCTGGCTAATTAGAAGTTCGTTAGGAAGGCATGAGACAGTCACAAGAAAACTGCTCTGGAGTGCACATGAAGACATCTCAGGCTCGCAAGAAACGTGTGCAACAGAAAGACATCAGAAAATTACAAAGTAGCATCAGAAAGCCAAATGATTGATGGTACACATGAGTCTCACGAGTTTCAACTCGTCTCATGTTCTTAGGGTATTCTTCCTTTCGCTTCATTTGTTCTGTTGTGTGCTCCGTGTATGATATGTGATGTGGCAAGCCCTCTGCTACGCCAACTGACAACAAATCACGCGATATTGTAGATTTTTTTTCCACCGATAAGGTTAACCCCGCAAGATGCAGCTGACGCTACCGTGCCTCCACAAGTGAACATTGCAAGGCGCATGCGCTATGGCAGCATCGCTACCATGCGTGCTTACACCTTGATGGCGAGCGTGTCCCGAATTTTACCATTCCACCAAGTAGAACATGGGCGCCGGGGTCACCTAACGCAGAGAAATCACGCAGGGCGCGTTCTCGCTTGCCTAAACGTTCCTTTCATTTCAGGATTTGCTCCCCTACAGCTGTCACTGTCGCGTAAGGTGCCTCCCCGCCGGACACGTGCACTGCTAGACAGGATTTCACAGTAGCGGCACCACGTAAAGTAACGCTGGTAACGTCCAGTTGGCGCACCGTCACCAATGGCGCTAGCTGCGACGTAATATGGCCGAGATACGCTGAGCCGTGCTCGTTATAAAGCGATGCCTCACGCCAAACGGGCCCATAATAGCGGGGCGCGTCGGGCACCACCAGCAGATATACCAGTGTGTACTATAAGTTTGGATGAACACGAGCGGGTCTTGACTCCAGGCCAAGCACCAAGTCGCTGGGCGGCGCAATGATGCAATTCGGCTAGTGCTAGCAGTGGTCTTGGTTTTCCTCACCATAGTACATATACGTATGTACTCGCACACCACTTTGTCGATGTAGAGAAGCACGAAGGCAAACCATGCACAAGTCCGTGCGCTTCCCATTTGCATCCGCGTTTTAGGTTAAGCTAGGGAAGTGAGAAGCACCTTTTAAGACAAAGCACACCACCAAGTGTCAAAGGACCACTTTTGCTACTTTCTCCTGCGTCAGAACAAACGCGAAACGGTTCACGTGGAAACAGTGGCGATTCAGCCTCTGTTGCGAGAAACCAAAAGCGCAGCAAATGGCGCGGTAAAACGGGTCTACAAGCTGCGCCTGAGTAGCTGTCCCTTCTTTGCCACATAATGTTGTTCGCGAGTATAGGCAGGGCTTCCATGTTCAGAACGGTGCACATGCGCCGCCTAACCAGGACACGTTCCGCCGCGCATCGATTAAGAGTCATGCGCTTTCCTGTTTGCCTTCAAAAACCACACGACTGCAAGTAGGCCACGCTTCCGCGTCAGTGCCGTGGTGCACCAAAGGACGAGCCACAAGCGACCACCTGGTCTTCAATAGGCGGCACAGCAACCCTTTTCTCTGGAGCGCATGACTGCAAGCAAAACACGAGCAAGGCAGCAGCTGTGCTATTGCCAAGGTGCTTGCGTAACAATGCATTGCCCGAGAGCACTTTGTGGTTCCGACTAGTTGCAAACAGGTCCCAAACCGGCCAGAAACTCCTTTCTTTGCACCGCAGTGGATCGATTAAGCGCGCTAGACAAATGTGACAAACTATGCTACCAACAAAGTCATAACTTTACGAATAGTTCCCAGAGTCGGAATGGCCACAATACCGACAGTCTTCTGACGAATTGGGGTGGTCTGACGTACAAGGATAGGGTAACGGCAGATTCGTTGAAGCATGGCAGGAACATTGTTCTAGAAAAACTGGCGACCCTGTACACGCAATGCCTCATGACCTCGAGCGTTACGGAATTTTGAAAGAACGCCAACATAGTCTTAATCCACAAGAAAGCGGAATTATAGACCGATCACCTTACTGTCCGTTGCCTACAAAGTATTTACTAAGGTAATCACAAATAGAATCAGGAGCGCCTTAGACTTCTGTCAACCAAAGGACCAGGCAGGATTTGGTAAAGGCTACCCAACAATAGACCGTCAATCAAGTGAGAAATGTGCGGAATATAACCAACGCTTACATATAGCTTTCAGTGATTACGAGAACGTGATTCAGTCGAAACCTCAGCAGTCATGGCGCCATTACGGACTCGGGGTGTAGACGAGCCGTGTGTTAAAATACTGAAAAATATGCATTGTAGCTCCACAGCCACCGCAGTCCTCCATAAAGAAAGCAAAAAAATCCCAATAAAGGGTGTCAGACAGGAAGGTATGATCTCTGCAATGCTATTGACAGCGTGTTTACAGGAGGTATTCAGAGACCTGGATTGGGAAGAATCGGGTATAAGAGTATAAGAATACCCTAGTAAATTGCGATTCGCTGATATTGCCTTGCTTAGTAACTCAAGGGACCAATTGCAATGTATGCTCACTGACCTGGACAGGCGAATCAGAAGGGTGGGTCTAAAATTTAATCAGAGAACTAAAGAAATGTTTAATAGGCTCAGAAGAGAACAGCAGTTCACGATAGACAGCGATGCACTGGACGTGGTAAGGGAAATAATCTACTTAGTACAGGTAGTGACCGCGGATCGGGATCATGAGACAAATAATCAGAATAAGAATGGGCTGGGGTGCGTTTGGCAGGCATTCTCAGATCATGAACAGCAGGTTGCCATTATTCCTCAAGAGAAAAGTGTATAACAGCTGTGTCTTACCAGTAATCACGTACGGGGCGAAAACCTGGAGGCTTACGAAAAGGGTGCTACCTAAACTGAGGACGACGCAACGAGCTATGGAAAGAATGATAGGTGTAACGTTAAGGGATAAGAAAAGAGCAGATTGGATGAGGGAGCAAACGCGAGTTAATGACACTTTAGTTGAAATCAAGAAGAAATGGGCATGGGCAGGATATGTAATGAGGAGGGAAGATAACCAATGGTCATTAAGGGTTACGGACTGGGTTCCAAGGGAAGGGGATCACAGCAGGGGCGCCAGAAAGTTAGGTGGGCGGATGAGATTAAGAAGTTTGCAGGGACAACACGGGCACAATTAGCACATGACCGGGGTAGTGGGAGAAGTATGGGATAGGCCTCTGCCCTGCAGTGGGCGTAACCAGGCTGACATGAACAATTCGTTCCTGCACAATCCTTTGTCTCTTCAACATCACGATCATACACATTTTTTTTCTGCTTCAAACGCATAAGTGGAGAGCTTTGAATGAATTGCATATGAGGAAGAGGCCTCTGTTTATAATGAAGTTGCTATCTTCCGCTTGAACTGCAAGTCGTTCAAGTGAAAGGAAAAGCGTGTTGAACGCCCAAACGGAGCATACGGGATGTAGAGGTAAGCTGACAACCGCACCCACATGTTCTTTTATAGGGCACCTAAATTTAAATACATACAGGCATTGATATTTCAACCCAACCAGAGTCCGGCCCCCGGTAGACAGGGACTTGCGACCACGCACTCAGTAACGGCCTAGTCACACAACGCCGACACTACACCATTTTTTTCTCTACCAACCCACTGCGACAGCTGTCGCAAATTTCAGTGGCTCTATCATACTGTGCGACGCCAATAGCCTGCACATCATTCGCAAGCGGCGCTTCGGCGGGGGCTGAATTCTGCGCAGATGTCAGACTATTTTCTTCAGGAAACGGCCACCCTATCACCGTGCCTGCCGCATAATTTTTGCTCATTTGTGCACTGGTGCTCGCTTTGTTTTTTTATCTTTAGTCATCCTCAAAAACATTTGAAAAAATCGTAAATAGCCTGCAAGTAACCTCCGACAGAGCGTAACCTCCTGCGTTTTTTTTTTCGATTTGCAGGTATATAGGGCCACCATTGGTCGTTCGCTTCAAGTACAGTATAAACCATGTAGTGCTCACATGAAATCGCAGCAAAATACTGCGAGACAGGTTTGCGCAAATGAGTAGCGTCGCATTAGACATGGAAGAGGGAATATAAGCGGCCGGTCTTTGGAAACAGCTGTTCGGCAAACTGATAGGGAGTTCTTGCTTTTCGTGCCATAACCTCGCTTGAGTGCGCACCAAACGAAGTGAAAAGTAGTTGATATTATATCGCTATGGCCATAACTGAACTACACGGAATTGGGCAGCCCGAAATTGGACTGGTCTCGGCCTAGAATCACTGGGCGTTTAGGTCAGGCCGTTCTCTATTGCGTCCACGTGCAGCCGTGGCCCGGATTCGATCCCGTGACACCACAGCCACTAACAACCACGGCGGCTACGACATAAGCAGCGCGCTACCTCGAGACGTAAAACACCTCTAGCACGGCAACAACACACGTACTACAACACAAACTCCAACACTTCTTAAAGGGAGCACTGTAAGACGGCGTCAGGAATAAGAATATAAAATGCCTTCACTGACCGTATCTGTCGCAAGCACTGTCGTTCGCGAGAGCAGACTGGGCTGTTGGTACACCGACGCGCACAGATCGGCAGATCAAGCGAGTGTGTGACTGGCGTGACCGCCGTAAGGGGCTTTAAACCGTTTAGACCGCTGGCACAGTCAACGCTGCGTAACGGCAATCGCTGGAAGCATTGCACATGCGCAGTACACGTATGGTGAGACTGTCTTTTCGGCGCGCGACACGTCACTGTAGAGGCTAATTCGTCGTCTGCTAGCCACGCTCTTGGCTTGTGAGCTGATGGTTTCGGCATTTTAATTTCCCCCCTTCTTGAAATATCTGTGCTTTGAAAAAACAAGGTAGAAAAAAAAAGAAAGAAAACGGACATACCTATGGAGGGCGTGTCTATGTATTGCCTTCAGGGTTGTTCCAAATGCACTGTCGGATATAAAAAAATATGCGGGCGCTTCTGTATCCGATAGCAGATGTAAGCACGGAATAGCTAACGGCAAAACAGATTGGTTGGAGCAATTACGATGATTACCCACAACCACTTCACGACAACCACAACTATCGGCGACGCGCCGGACGCTGCCGGCATGGTCACACAGCGTGGCGCCATCTCTCTAAGGAGGCGGCGCAAAACGCGCGCCGCGGAAGCCAAGGTCTACACGAGACGTTAATTTGAGGGATCGCCAGTCATTTGCACGCAGGCGCGAGTAAGAGTGGGCGCGAGTGCTCCTTGAATATATCACCGTGCCTAGGCTCTACCGGGGAGGTTTCTTATTGCGTGTTCTAGGCGTGTGTCCCTAGACGTGCCGGCATGCCATGATTGCGGAGTGGAGTCGAGTTTGTTTATCGTCGGACGCTGGCTGCCGGCGCGGTAAAGAACGTGAAGCAGCGGGCTAAGTCGTGGCGGATCGTAGCTTTCTCGCGCGTTACGGTGATGTACCTTATAAATAACAGCACAGATGTTTCTGATGGAGCAGTAACGACCATAGTGGAGCCCGGGCCGCATATATTGAAAATCTAGAAGGCAGAGCGCCTTAGCAACCGCGGTTGAACGCATGCGGCTGAAAGGCCGCCGTTGACAATGACTGACGCAGTACCAGCTCCTTGAATATATGACTCTGCCTAGGCACTACGGGGAAGGTTTTTTTAGCGCGTGTTGCATGCGTTTGTCCCCTAGTTCGCTCCGCCGCTGGCTGCCAGCGCGGTGAGGCAATGGGCACGGACACCCCATTTGGTGATCCCTGTGACTTAAGGGGCAAGTTTCTGACTGTGTTGTGCAAGTCACGTGTCGCTTTTTTCGTCGCGACGATAGATTTGATTTTTTACAAGCACTGCACCAGGTGGGCACATGTTACCGGCAAACGGAGTCCACAGGAGAGCACCTGAGGTTATAGTAAAGCAGGCGGCGCAGGATTTTCGAGGCACTCAAGGGCTAGCGGGGGTATCAAAGCTGGAAGCAGGGCGGCACGTGGGTTGGGGCCGCGGAGGCCGAAGCTTGCCCCAACCCACGGACTAGTGACGGTTCTAGCGTTAGTGTCCCCTTTGCCTCTTTCGTTTCCTGGAGGCGCCGCCACGAAAAATTGACACGTTGTTGCAATTAGCGAAAAACACGATTGAATAAATATAATTACATCCAGCCGCCAACTTGTGACGCTAGGTTCAGCACTACCGCACCCCGCGACTACTGCAACACCAGTCAGAACTTTGCCTCTTGTTAGGATCGGCCTGCAGCTATTTCAGCCCGCTGCACGTGTTCCGATCCAACCGGGACGGTGGCGCACTTCAGAGAACTGCGGATAACCGGCAGCCACGTGGCGAGGGGTCAGCTCAGGGGTGTTCTCGAGGGGAGGTAATTGGTGGAACCTCCCCATGCACTTTTCGAGACACCAGAGAATGTGCTACCCGGTCGCGCCACCCGGGACGGCTCCTAGTTCGACGAAGCAGGCTTTGTGCGCAACACGACAACGCCGCCCTGTTCTGCTATGAGTGGGGGAGTTGCCGCGGGAACGCTGACGAGGGCTCCTTCCGACGCGCCGACCAAGACGCAAGACAATGTGCTACTCGGCCGCGCTACCCACGTCGGCTCAGAGTGCTACGAAGCCCCTCTGACGTCGGCTCCGCACCATTGCACCTATGTGTGCGTATGTGTGAGCCCTCCTCCTCCTCCAAGTCGAGAGCCCGCCTCCTCCAAAAGGGCGGGTCACCTACATAGACGTCGAACTATGACGTCGAGCGGAGTGTTTATAAGCAGCCATTGTCTGCTGCTAGAGTGTGCTCGTTGTCATGCTCGAAATGTACTCGTAAGCTGTGTGCTCGTAAGCTGCTTGCTGTATGTTTGTCTTGCGAGCTCCATGTCGGAGTCACGCTAGACTATGTAAATGTATCTCATGTTCAACTGTGAATAACATGTAAATAAATCCTGCTCTCTTAAGTCCTGACGAAGAGTCAAGCTCCTTCCTACAGCTACGACTGCCAAATCTTACATCTGAATGGCAGCGGTGAGATCGGCCTACAGCTCGTAGATCGTCCGACAACTCTAACAAATGGTGGCAGCGGCGAGATCGTCCGACGAATCTTACATCTGGTTGGCAGTGGTGAAATGGGCCTACGGCTCGTAGATCGGCCTTCGACTCGGAGACAGCAACGGCAGCTGACGGACGTTGGCACATGGTGACCTACCGGTATCCTGATCAAGTTGGAGGCGACTTGGGATTGACCACCTCTTGCAACTGACTGGATACGGCGGAGAAGTACTGGTGATATGGTGCTGCTTCAGTAGGTAAGCGTTTGGTTTTGGCTGTAAGATTTACCAGGCTTCAATTCCTCTGTGTTTTTGAATTTGATTCGCTGGGGATCTTTTACTTGCATTTTGATTTGCGTGGGTATCACAGCAGGTATTGTGTGACAGCAGAGCCAAAGCTTAAAGTAGCGACCATGGTCCTAGTATGTTTGACGAGAGCTTACCTGTTGTGGTTGTGTGAAGAGATCGAGGTAGACGTAGAGGATGACTTGAAGGAATCAGAGATTCGTAAAACCATTCTAGAAAGTAACAATGATTCGAAATTCATAGAACAAATGAGTAAACGCATTCTAAGCAAAAAAGAGGAACAGGAAGCAATTAGGCAAGAACAGGATGAATTTAGGCAAGAAGAGAAATAAGCTAGGCAGGAACAAAAAAGTATTTCGCAGGAAGAAGGCCTAAGAGAAGTAGCGAGGCACTACATTGATGCACGCAACAAAGAGATTGAAGGTTTTGAGCAGTTAATCGAGTAAAGTCAACAGCGGCTTGAGAAATCTGTAGGCTGGACGCAGCGAAAGTGGGAGGAAGTAGACAGTCGATTTCAGTCGAAAGCCGAGAGAAGGAGTAGTACCTGTGAGAGTAGCAGTACGTTCATAGGTGAACTCGATGTGCTAGTAGCTAACGATGCCTTAGTGGCAACAGAGTCCGTTAAAGGCCAGAGTGAGAGCGACTAGGTGCTGTGCCAACACAGGACTGTAGAGCCAGCTAGGCCAGCTGCGAACAAATTGGCACAGTTACCGTGCGTGTGCGTCGCATCTCATGGTATGGAGGTCGTTAGCGAGGTATAGGGTACTGTTGACCCAACAGACACGAGCACCCATGTCGAGTCAGATCTGCGTGCCGAAGAGAAGTGCCAGCTGGACGATGCAGTTGAGGGCAGCTCTCAGGATTGCGAGCTGCGTAGCTCACGAGAGAACAACTGCATTGTTAAGGGATCGGTGCGGCTCACCGCCAGCCTAGGTAGCCAAGAGAGGAATGATTTAGTTAAGGATCATTCGGACTGTGCGGGTAAGAGACCGATCCGGGCCGAAGAGATGTGTACCGGCAAGCACGAGGCGCCAGAGGACGGCATGAAAGTGAGTGCGAGGAAAAAGCACCTTAAAAAGAAGCGCCGTAAAGATCAGAATGCGGTGAGTAATGTAACGCCGCCAAAGGCGGCGACAAACGCAAAAAGGCAGAGCACGAAGAAAAGAAGGGTGCGGTCATCGTTGACGACGTCTGCGCATCAAGCACGTTTTAGCCACCGGTCAAAAGGAGACCGAAAAACAGCTCCTGCACGGACGCGGACAAAGGGCACGGGGCAGTTATATTCCTCGTCGTTCCGTCGTTCTTTTCGAAGCTCAGCG